>NW_028225179.1:14657192-15116907 GCF_052327205.1 Somniosus microcephalus
TTAAAACCGGCATTGAAAATTCCAAAAACCTCCCAGAGGGAGCAGAGTGAAGAATACAAATTATTTGAAGTAATTATTTACACTAATGAGAGAACCTGCTGCAAGCAGGGTTCAAACCTGCGCGGAGAAACCCCATTGGATTTCAAGTCCAACACCTTAACCACTCGGCCATCGCAGCCACGAAAATAGCGGCTCCAAGAAATTAAATTCTCAAATCACTGACCCTGTTTATTATTGGCGATGACGGTTTCGTGATATTTAATTTGCTGCAAATTCAGCAAGTCCAGAAGAATCGCAGCGATCATTACAATAAAAGAAAACTTCCGATATTTAACGGTATGTAAGATGTTGAGAACAGTATGGAATATTCTGCAGGGTAATGAAAATAAACAGCAGGAACATTGTGTTCTGCTCCCACATGACACAGATCACCCACAGCCTCTGCTCCCTGCCCGCCGGCTGCAGAAACCTTGTCTCCAGATTACAAACTGATTCTAGGTCGGAGATAAATATTCAGGGTGGAGCCTAAACACAGTGGGTGGGATCAAATAATAAAGTAGTTATTTTAGGCCAGAGACAGCGGTAAATGTCCTATATTGCTCACATGCATCAAAGTGTGAATCTGACATTAAATGGGTTTAAATACAGTGGGGGGATTTCAAGTAGATTCGGGGCCAATAGTTTCCAAATTGATCTTTCCTGTGTCTCTCATGCCTCTCCCCACTTCCTCCCTCAGGCTGCCGGTTTTTAAACCTTGTTTTAAATCTGCTGCTTGCTTGGCCAGTGCATTCCACAGTCTGAAAACCCTTTCTACAAATACCAGTTCACTGCTTGACTTCTCTCTTTATTAGTTATGAATCACCTTGAGGTGCAATGGTGGCGTTTGAGACGTCAGATTAAAAGGCAGGCTATTGTAAACACGTTGGGGTCACAGTTTCTTTGGCACAGAATTGAAACTGAATCTTTCAAGGTGGAATATTGTATTTTCTGCATCACAATAAACAATATCTTGTTTTAACTGTTGGCTTATGAGTTCCCCAGTGTCTGAGGAAGAATTGTCTGATGCCCCTCATTTATTTCATATAAGACACAAACATAGGGTAATCATTCAGAATCACCTCACAGATTGACACTGAGATAAATTAAGCGGGAGATACAGACAGCAATGGGACACATGGCGGAATGGACAAGAGAGCAGGAGAAATAAGAAACGGCCTGAGAGTCCAGAAGAAAGTGACCGGAAGCTGATAGACATCAGTGAGTGGAAGCGAGAAGTTGCATCAACATTCGGCCCCGTGGCTTAGCTGGTCAATAACTGTCTGTCTAGTAAATAGGAGATTCTGGGTTCGATTCCCAGCAGGGCCTTTTTTAATGAATCTCCAATGGTGAGTTTCTTCTCGTGTGAAAAGGCTCAAATTATTTCAAATGTAACCTTGCCTGCACCAGTTGCCATTCTGGATGAAGGCTCCAGTCGCTGCGAGGCATGGGTCGAATTTCACCACTTCTGAATTTCTGACGGTGCTGATTTTGGACTCTTCACCCAAAATCCCTCTTTACTAAGCAGTGCCGTGCGTCACTTTGTTGTGGTCAGAGCAGAGCTCTAGTTGTTGATGTGTGGCACCGTGCTCCTATAGTGATTAATGCTCTGCGTTCTGGCCGCAGCAACTTCGAAACCGAAACATAACGCAGATTTTTCTTCCTTCCACAATCAATAGCCCTCCTTTACTTTCCCCCTTCAATTTCATTGTAATTATCCTGCGGTATTACCTTAATCCAACATTCACTTTCAGCCACTTAAACCGCTATGTGTGCACTGCTCTTCCTGGGCCACATGTCCCATACGCCCCAATCTGAGTTGGTGCTTTGAAACCAGTCGATACATTTAGACCTGCGGGACCTCTCGACAGGCAAGCTCTGTGAAAGCAGGGCCGGCCTTTGGAACCAATGCAGCCCGATTGTACAAGAAAATTCCATTGGAAATGAAGCTTTAAACTTTTCAAACAAAGCGTTTTATTAACATATTATACAAGTTTTACAGAGAGAGACTTGTACAACCTCAGTGGTGCAAATCAAAACTCAGAATGGTCAATTCCTCTGCTTCGGGAGAGGGAGAGATGAATTATGTGTTGGTTTCCTCCTTGTTGTTTTTCTGGTCATTCTTCCAGATATCCACTCCATTTGTCTGTCTCCTGGCCTGTCTCCTGGAATGTGTTCTGCTTTTCACTTTAGAATGGCTGCTCTTGTACCATTGCTGCTGACAGAAAGAAGCCTTCCAGTGACTTTCCATTCTCTCTCTCCCATGGTTTACACAGACTGATGCTACCGGACAGCACCGAGTGTATGCGAAGGTTCCTCAGAGACTATCGAGGCCTCCTTATCTGGAGCTTCCAGACAATCTGCAGAACACTTTTGGAATTCGGTCAGCAATCCTTCTTGAAGTAAGTGATCCAGGTCTCTCGGCAATACTTTAGTTTCCTTAAAACCGGCATTGAAAATTCCAGAATCCTCCCAGAGGGAGCAGATTGAAGAAAATAAATTATTTGAAGTAATTTATTACAATAATGAAAGAACCCGCTGCAAGCAGGGCTCGAATCTCTGCGGAAAAACCCCATTAACTGCAAGTCCAACGCCTTAACCACTCGGCCATCGCAGCCGCAAACATATCTACGCCACGAAATTAAATTCTCAAATCGCTGACGCTGTTTATTATTGGCGATGATGGTTTCATGATATTTAATTTGCTGCAAATTCAGCAAGTCCAGAAGAATCGCTGCGATCATTACAATAAAAGAAAACTTCCGATATTTAACGGTATGTAAGATGTTGAGAACAGTATGGAATATTCTGCAGGGTAATGAAAATAAACAGCAGAAACATTGTGTTCTGCCCCCACATGACACAGATCAGCCAAAGCCTCTGCTCCCTGCCCGCCGGCTGCAGAAACCTTGTCTCCAGATTACAAACTGATTCTAGGATGGAGATAAATATTCAGGGTAGAGCCTAAACACAGCGGGTGGGATCAAATAATAAAGCAGTTATTTTAGACCAGAGACAGCGGTAAATGTCCTATATTGCTCACATTCATCAATGTGTGAATCTGACATTAAATGGGCTAAATACAGTGGGGGGATTTAAAGTAGATTCGGGGCCAATAGTTTCCAAATTGATCTTTCCTGTGTCTCTCATGCCTCTCTCCCCCCTTCCTCCCACTCTCCCCCCTTCCTCCCACAGGCTGCCCGTTTTTAAACCTTGTTTTAAATCTGCTGCTTGCTGGGCCAGTGCATTCCACAGTCTCACAACCCTTTCTACAAATACCCTTTCAGTGCTGGACTTCTCTGTGTATTAGTTATGAATCACCTTGAGGTGCAATGGTGGCGTCTGTGACGTCAGATTAAAAAGCGGCCTATTGGAAACACGTTTTGATCACAGTATTTTTGCACAGAATTGAACCGATATAAAGCAAAATGGAACAATGTAATTGGTGCATCACAATAAACAATATCTTGTTATAACTGTTGGCTCATTAGTTCCCCAGTGTCAGAGGAAGAATTGTCTGACCCCTCATTTATTTCATGTAAGACACAAACACAGATATTCATTTAGAACCAACCCACAGATTGAAACTGAAATAAACACAGTGAGATACAGACAACATCGGAATACCTGGTGGAATAGTCAGGAGAGATTAATCAATATAAAACAGCCTCAGGCTCCAAGAGACAGTGACAGGTCACGAGTAGATATCAGTGAGAGGAAGCGGAAGAGTTGAGGATTGATTTGGTTCCGTGGTTTAGCTGGATCCAGCGCTTATGTAGTAATCAGGTAGATCTTGGGTTCGACTCCCACCGAGGCTTTTTTGTCCTAATGAATCTCCAGGGGTGCGTTTCTTCTCTTGTGAAAGGGCTACAATGCTTTCAAATGTAACTGCGGCTGCACTAGTTCCCTTTCTGGATTACGGCTCCAGTCACTGTGGGACGTGCGTCGAATTTCACCGCTGTCAAAATTTCTGTCAGTACTGATTTTGGTATCTTCGCCAAAAATCTATCTTTTCTAAGCAGCCCCATTCGTGAATTGGCTGTGGTTAGGGCAGCGCTGGAGCAGCTGATGTGTGACGCCAGGATCGTATAATGGTCTAGTACTCCGCAATGTGGCCATAGCAACCTCAGTTCACATCCAAATCATGGTATCGCTCGCTTTATATCTATTGTTCTCTGTAGCGCCTGCTGATAGAACATGGCGAAAAATCAATCTTCACTACATCAAACTGCATTTTTTTATTGATGGTGAGAACCTGTTTACTCCTTCAAACCCTGCGCTCTCACATGCCTGAGATTCATGCTCCATAATTCAAACCGGCCTCCTCTCCCAGCTTTTTCTTCCGTCCACTATCTATAGCCCTCCTTCAGTTTCCTCCTTCCGTTTCTTTGTCACTTTCCTGCGGCATTACCTTAATCTAACATTCACTTTCACCTATTTACATTGTTAAGTTTGCTCTGCTACCACCGCTGTTCCTGGGGCACATGTCCCATTCGCAGCAATCTGAATTGACGCTTTGAAACCAGTCGATACATTTAGAACTGCGGGACCGCTCGACAGAAAAGTATTTCGAAAGCAGGCTGGCCTTTGGAAGCAAAATAATAGGATTGCACGATAAATTTTCTTGGCCAAATGGATAAGGCATCTGACGTTGTTGCTAATCATAATCGGGATTGCTGTCAGTCACGGATCATTCTATGTCTGTCCAAAACGGGTTTGCTCACAATCTTGCTTTGGTGTTTCACAGTTGCGAGAAATCCCGGGTTCAAATCCCGGATGAGCCCCGCTAAATTTTAGACAAAACTCAGCTTCTTACAGCCAATCGACATTGCAGAAAACATAAATACTTTCCATTATAAACATGAGACTACGTGTCATTTTGCCCATATATTTCGAAATCATAGAGCTTCACAGAAGCAACTGAAAACAAACCAACTGAGAAAAGTTAAAGGCTCCCAGGTATATTCTGCTCCGTGTCTCATTAGAGTTATTGCATCCGTGTTCTATTCCGGCCAATGCAGGACCTTCACATGTTGCTTTCTGCACCCATGAGCTCGCCTGAATTGGGATAAACTTACATTCAGCGTCAATCTTCTTGAAAAACCCTCTGCCCTGAATATTAGTCAGTCCTGCTTTCTCTAGCGCTGAAAGGGTGTGAGAAGCTGGCTTTTGAATTGGTCCTATGGGTGCCGAATTTAAACCGTACAGGGTTCTGTACTGGTCAGGAATCAAACTGGCGTGACCAGCCTGCCTGGTCTGATTAAAAGGGCTGCACACCTCATCTTTCGATCAGGCACATTACTGCATTCCTGAATTAATGGAATGCCTTTTGCTTACAGAAGCTGATTCTACATTTTCAGCATTGTCGATCTGGGTGCACGGGCAGGACAAGCGGTAAAGGGAACTTTCGTGCGGGGTATTTCTGTTTGGATACAAAAAGCAGGAAATGGAATGGCTGAGTTGTCGCAGACGGGAGACGAGAGGTTAAGACGATGGAATGTTAATCCATTGTGCTTATTTATTGTGTTGAATGTTTGATGCTGATAAACCTTCCCAGCATTTGACTGAATCTTACATAAAATTAGCTTTAAATTCTAATCTCGTCAAAACCACTGGTCTTGGCCCCTTCATTGGTCATATCTTGTTTAAATTAACACGGATCATTGGAATTCTCCACCTTCTCGAATGAAGGTGAAACAGAGATCACGAATCGGAGATCTTTATTCCTTCTTCCTTCAGTTCATTCGGCTGTAGTGAAATGACGGAGATGAAAAAGTATGACAAAAGGGTGGCTAAAGTAAATGTTGGTCCCTTAGAGGATGAGACCGGGAAATTAATGGTGGGAAATATGGAGATGGCAAAAACACTGAATGAATATTTTTTATCAGTCTTTACAGGAGAAGACACTAAGAATATCCCAATACTGGATAAGCAGGGGGCTAAAGGGGGGGAGGAGCTAAACACGATCAAAATCATTAAGGAAGTGGTACTCGGTAAAATAATGGGACTCAAGGCGCAAAGTCACCTGGACCTGATGGCTTACATCCTAGGGTCTTGAGGGAAGTGGCAGTAGGGATTGTGGATGCATTGGTAATAATTTTCCAAAACTCCCTGGACTTGGCAAAGGTCCCGGCAGACTGGAAAACTGCTAATGTAACACGCTTATTTAAAAAGGGCAGTAGACAGAAGGCTGGAAACTATAGACCGGTTAGCCTAACATCTGTAGTAGGTAAATTTTTGGAGTCCATTATTAAGGAGACAGTTACAGGACATTTGGAGAATCATAATTTAATAGGACAAAGTCAGCATGGTTTTAGGAAGGGGAAGTCATGTTTGAGAAATTTGCTGGAGTTCTTTGAGGAAGTAACATATAGGGTGGATAAAGGGGAACCAGTGGACGTAGTGTATTTAGACTCCAAAAGGCATTTGACAAGGTGCCACACAAAAGATTATTGCTTAAGATAAAAAATCATGAGATTGGGGGTAATATTCTGGCATGGATAGAGGATTGGCTATCTAGCAGAAGGCAGAGAGTTGGGATAAATGGTTCATTCTCAGACTGGCAATCAGTAACTAGTGGTGTTCCGCAGGGGTCAGTGCTGGGTTCCCAACTCTTTACAATCTATATTAAGGATTTGGAGGAGGGGACCGAGTGTAACATATCAAAGTTTGCAGATGATACTAAGATGGGAGATAAGTAGTGAGTGAGGAGGACATAAAAATCCTGCAAGGGGACATAGACAGGCTAAGTAAATGGGCAGAGATTTGGCAGATGGAATACAATACTGGAAAGTGTGAGGTTATGCACTTTGGCAGGAAAAATCGTAGAGCAAGTTATTATCTTAATGGCAAGAAACTGGAAAGTACTGAAGTACAAAGGGATCTGGGGGTCCTGGTGCACGAAACTCAAAAGGTGCAGCAAGTGATTAAGAAGGCCAATGGAATGTTGGCTTTCATTGCTAGGGGTTAGAATATAAAAATAGGGAGGTATTGCTTCAGTTGTACAGGGTATTGTTGAGTGTCAGGGTTGGGGAGCCACGGGGCCGTATAAATACGAGGCCATGCTCTCCGGGCAAGGTAGGATCTGGACCCAAGTGCAGAAACCAGACAAGAGACACATATACAGTACTTTGTTTGAACTTTACTAGATTCACACATAACTAGATTAACACAAGGGACACAGCAATATACATAAGAACTAGAGACAAGAGAACTAGAGACAAGTTACAAGACGGCTAGTCAAGATAGGAACTCAGGACAGCTTCCATGAGGAAGCCCACTTGTCTATACTGAGCTTGCGACAAGCTACCACAAGGGGCAACCGGCTTGCCGAGGCACAACTCCAGACAAGCTACCCCGAGGGTAATCGGCTTATCAATGCAAGGCTCAAGACAAGATCCCAACGGCTCCCACATAGCAACACGCTAGTCCAAACAGCACCTTACCAAGACAAGCAACTTAACAGTACAAGACTTAAATACATCTTAAATCCAGAGACAAGAACACAGACTTAGATACATAGCTCAAGAGAACTAGAACACAGATTTAGGTACATAGCTCGAGAGAACTAGAACACAGACTTAGATACATAACTCGAGAGAACTATGGCACAGACTTAGATACATAACTCGAGAGAACTAGAACACAGACTTAGATACATAACTCGAGAGAACTCGAACACAGACTTAGATACATAACTCGAGAGAACTAGAACACAGACTTAAATACATAACTCGAGAGAACCAGAACACAGACTTAGATACATAGCTCAAGAGAACTATGGCAGCCAGCTTGTGAAGGCAAGCTGCCATAGAGGAAAGGCTAGTCACACAGAGAACCTAGTCAAGACAAGAAACATTGTCAAGACTAACTCCCTGGTTCACCCTAGTGAGGACTGAGCACTGAGTGAAACAACAACAGAACTTATATACCAAGAAAACCAGGTGCCACCCATAAACAGCTAACAGGCTGATTAAAAACTAACAGGGTTAGGAACAATTAACACCAGAGAACAAGAAACAATTAACAAAGGAACAGTGAAGGTGCCATCTAGAGGTTACAAAAAGGAACTGACTGGCACCCTCACAGGACCCCCTCCCCAAGGAACGGCTCCTGACGTGTGGCAGCTGTGAGTGGAGAAGGCTGTGCTGCTGAGCTGCTGTGGGGAGAGAGACCTACCCACAACCATCAACTGCAGAGGTGCCTGGAGAGGAAGGAGTGGAGGACAGAGGAGGAGGCCAGCATTGGAACGGGAGAGGCCTTGTTCATCACTGCCTCCCAATTCGGCCTCCAGCCCAGGAGAGGGAGAGAGGGAGAGAGGACTCGAACAGCTCCACTTGGAAGGAGGGGAGGAGCTGCAATTCCAAACATCTGCAGGTGGGTGTCCTTGTGTATTCCCCCCTAAAGACTTTTGCATTCTAGGCGGGGGGAGGAAAAGAAGACGGTCCGAAGGCCTGGCCTGGGTTGGCTGGAGCCTGCCCGGGTGAAGCTGCTTTCCTGCTCACCAAAAAGACCTGGTGTGGGCTGAACCTGGGCTGTCTCCAGTCTGCCCAGGCGAAGACATCTTCTCCCCCTGCCCGAAGACCACCTCAAAAGACTTTGCTTTTCCATCGGGGGAGTACACCCAGCCGACGCCCACCCACCGACCAACACCTTTAAGTGGGGACCCTGCCTTTGCGGCCCCCCCCTTCTTCCCATCCCCCTCTTTCTCTCTCCTTGTCCTCACTCTGCCTCTCCAAAAGGCACCTCTTTTTTATTTACCTATTGACCCATTGAGCAGAGGGAAGGAAGGGCCCCCCTCCCAATTAATACCATCAAGGGGAGAGGCGGGCCAGTTAATTTACACTCCCTCTGCTCTGGGAAAGACATAACTACCAAGGCCATTGAACATCTTGGGGCCTGTGACTTTTTGGGGTGTGTGTAGCTCTTCCTGAAAACCACCCCACGATGGCGAGCACTTCTTCGGCGGCGACGGGGCCGGCGATGACATACGCGGCGGCGGCGGCCAAAGCCTCGGCCGCTCCCGCTGCTGCCGCTGCCCCGTCGCCGTTCCGATTGATGACCGTCAAGCTCGGGGTGAAGAGCTACACCCACCCCGACATGACTATTGAGGCGTGCGTCAAGGCTATGGCCGGGGTTGTCGGCCCTCCGGCCATAGTCGCCGCCTCAAAAATGTATGGGAAGGCTGTCTTCTTCCTGCAGTCCGAGCGGGCGGTGGCCCTGGCCATCGCTCAGGGGCTCACCGTGGGCAGGACTTTCCTGCCGGTGGACCCGCTGGAGGCCACCGCGCAGAGGGTCGTTCTGTCGAACGTCCCGCCCTATATCACCGGTGAGCTCCTCCTCCCCCACCTACGTCAACTCGGGGAGGTGAGGTCGGGCATTTCCCCGATCCCGCTCGGGCTCCGGGAAGGCAGCCTTCGCCATGTCTTCTCCTTCCGGCGCCAAGCCTTCGTTCAGCTGGCGCGGGAGGGGGAGACGGACGGGGCTTTCACGGTCCTCCACGGGGGGACCCCGTACCGCGTCTTTTGGACCACGGACGGCGTGCGGTGCCACGCCTGTAGGGAGGTGGGGCACGTGCGGAAAAACTGCCCCGCCTCCAAGGCCGCCAAGTCATCCGGCGCGGCCAAGGCTGGCGCCGCCGCCGCTCCTCCCTCCGGGTCTAGCCGCGCTCCCTCCCGAACAAAAGCTAACGGGGCGCGGTCGTCGTCGGAGGCCATCGTCGTCCAGGCCTCCGACGGGGGGGAGGAGGGATGTCCGGTCGGAAAAAAGGCGCTGGGGAAGAGCAAACACCGTAGGGTGGGTCCCCCCGAGGAGGGCGTACCCTTTGATATGGACCCCCTGACGCCCGAGAGCATCGCGGCGCTGATAGTGGAGTGTGGAGCGGGGGGGGACCCCGTGCCTGAGCCCGCGGCCGTGACCGCCGAGGCGGGACCGCCAGAACCTGCGGCCGGGCTTGGGTCCGGGGGACCCAAAGAACTCGCTCCTCTGGAAGGAGCAGGGGAGGCCCCTGAAGACATGGAGGCCTCCCTCTACCCCTCCGCGCTCAAGCGAAGGCGCGACTCCCGGGACGAGGGGGGGGACAGGGAGGTGGAAGGCCCCTCCGGTCAGGGGGAGTCGTCGCCCGCCGCGGACACTGCGCCCCACCCCACCGCTGACACTACTACGGGCGAACGGCAGGGGTCGCCTGTCCCTGGGGAAGCTGAGGCAGAAGCGTCTGCCCGGCTCGTGCCTCCCGGGGATGGGGACGAGACCCTGCCCGTGGGGGGGGTCGCGGGACGACCCGCGGCGGGGACGGATCCTTTGTCGGTAGCGTTACCCCTCGACGGGTCGGGCGGCCAGGGGACCGGGCCGGGCGAGTCGTCCGACGATGAGCTCGCCCAGAGCGGCCCGGACCTTTCCCAGGTGCTGCTCGACTTCGTCGAGGTTTGTGGCAAATTTACCCCGTCTGCTGGGTCGGAGGCCGGTGGCGTGGCGGAGGGGGACCCTCCGTCTGTGTCTCCGGCGCCGGGCGACTTGGAGATGATCGGGTACGCGTGTTCTCCCGTCTCTCCGGTCTCTCCGGTCGTTCCGGTGCCTGGGGCGGAGGGGGTCTCCGGGCCGCCGCCGCCTTCTGGCCCGGCCCCCCTAAAGGAGCCCGGGGGGGAATCCTCCGCTACCGATCCTGGGGGTGGGATCGGGGCGGAGGCGGGGCCGGCTGTCGCGGCCGGGCCGCCCGACGCGCACTGCGTGGCGGACGGTTCGGCCGCCGGTGGCGACCCCCCGGAGGAGGACGGGGACTCGGTGGTGGGGGCGGAGGAAGACTTAGAGTCCATCGCCGACGAGGCGATGGATGACCTCGCGCCCCTCGCCGGGCCCCCCCTCGTTCTTATTCCCATCAGGGAGCTCCGGGAATTTGTGGCCACGAGCCAGGGTCGCCGCAGGACCCAGCAGGCCCTCGACAGATGGTCGGGGCTGGCGCTGCTCGTCGGGTCGGCCCGCGTCGCCTACAAGACCATGGGTGCGGACGCGGGCGTGAGCCCGTCCGAGCTGTGTCGGTTCCGAGCATTCCTCACCGGGCTGCTAAGGGAGTGGCGGTCGACTAGCGGCCGCCCTCCCTTCCCCCGTTAGTTTTAAGTAGGGGTTGGTTGTGCTTCTGAAATGAAGATAACCATAGCCAGCCTCAACGTCAACGGCAGCAGGGAGGCTAGCCGCAGATTTCATAACTTTTCGGTCCTTCGGGACGGGAAGTATGCGGTGTGCTTCCTGCAAGAAACCCACACCGTTCCGGGAGACGAGGCTACGTGGCTCCTGGAGTGGCAAGGAGGGGTCAACATGAGTCACCTCTCCAGTGTTTCCAGTGGGGTGGCTATCTTGTTGGCCCCGCATTTTCAGCCGGAGATCTTGGGGGTCAAGGAGCTCGTGCCGGGCCGCTTGCTCCAGGTCACCGTTCACCTGGGGGGCGTGCCGTTCCATCTAGTGAACGTGTACGCCCCTCGGGCTGGTGCGCAGCAAGCGCGCTTCTTTGAAGAAGTGTCCACTCTTTTGGGCTCCGTCGACGCGGGCGAGTGCGTCGTCCTCGGGGGGGATTTTAATTGTACCCTCGAGGCGAGGGACCGCACGGGTACCCAGCCGAGCCCGGCGTCGGTGGGGAAGTTGAGGGACCTGGTCGGGTCCCTCGACTTGGTGGACGTCTGGCGTAATCTTCATCCCGACTCCAGCGCCTTCACTTTTGTGAGGTCTGGGGGAGGAGCGTCCAGGATCGACCGCCTCTACATTTCCCGGGCGTACGTCTCCTGCGTTCCGACGGCTTCCGTGCGGCCGGTGCCGTGCACGGACCACCACCTGGTGTGGGCGGAGCTCGTGCCGCCGCGCGCCGGGGGGCGGTCCGTGTACTGGCACTTTAACAACCTGCTGCTGGAGGACGCGCGGTTCCGGGATTCGTTCGGTCTTTTCTGGGCCGGCTGGAGAAGGAAGCAGGGGGGCTTCCCCTCCTTGAGGCTATGGTGGGATGTGGGCAAGGCTCACATCCGTCTCTTCTGTCAGGAGTACGCGAAGGGGTCGACCAAGAGGCGGGAGGCCCGGGTCGGGCGGTTGGAGAAGGAGGTGCTCGACCTGGAGTCCCGTCTCGGTCAAGTCGCCGAGGACCCGGCCCTGCGGCTGGCGTACGAAGAGAAGAAGGGCGCGCTGAAGGACCTGCGGCTCGTCGGGTCCCGAGGCGCGTACGTGAGGTCGCGGATCCAGTTCCTGCGGGACCTGGACCGCGGCTCCCCCTTCTTCTACTCGCTGGAAAAAAGACGGGGGGTCCGTAAGCAGCTTTTGGAGCTGCTGGCCGACGACGGATCTCCGGTCTCGGATCCGGAGGGAATCCGCGCGGAGACCCGCGCCTATTACGGGGCTCTGTTCTCTCCGGATCCGTCCAGCGAGGACGCGCGCGGAGTTTTGTGGGAGGACCTGCCGAAGGTCGGCCTGGAGGGCGCCGAAAAACTGGACGCTCCTCTGAGTTTGGAGGAGCTGTCCGGCGCCCTCCGCCAGCTCTCCAGGGGGAAGTCCCCGGGGCTGGACGGGCTGACCGTGGAGTTCCACAGGGCGTTCTGGGGCGTCCTGGGGGGCGACTACGTGCGGGTCCTGGGGGAATGTCTGGCGACCGGGGAGATGCCCCTCTCGTGGCGCAGGGCGGTGATCGTCCTGCTGCCTAAGAGGGGTGATCTCCGCCTCCTCAAGAACTGGCGCCCGGTCTCCCTCCTCAGCACGGATTACAAAATCTTCGCCAGGGCCATGTCTGTTCGCCTTGGCGCCGTGCTGGCCCGCATGATCCATCCCGACCAGTCCTACACGGTCCCGGGCCGGACCGTTCACGATAACATCCATCTGGTCCGGGACCTGGTCCACCATTCCCAGAGGGCTGGTCTGTCGGTCGCCTTCCTTTCCCTGGATCAGGAGAAGGCGTTCGACAGGGTGGATCACGAGTATCTTTTCGGGACTCTGCGCGCTTTCGGGTTCGGGACGCATTTCGTCGCCCGGATCCGACTTCTGTACGCTGCCGCGGAGTGTCTGATTAAAGTTAACGGGTCCTTGACGGCGCCCCTTCGCTTCGGGAGGGGGGTGCGTCAGGGATGCCCCATGTCCGGCCAGTTATATGCCATTTGCGTGGAGCCTTTCCTGCGCCTCTTGCGGAAGAGGTTGGCGGGATTGGCTCTGCGAGGGCCGGGCGTGGAGGTGGTCCTCTCGGCTTACGCCGATGACGTGCTCCTCGTGGTCACGGATCCCGTTGACTTGCGGAGGATGCGGGAATGCCAGCAGATTTACTCGGACGCATCCTCCGCCAGGATCAACTGGGGGAAATGTTCTGGACTCCTGGTGGGTCAGTGGCAGGTGGACTCTCTGCCGGAGGAGTTCGGGCCCTTCGCCTGGAGTACCACGCACCTCCTCTACTTGGGAGTCTACCTCAGCCCGGCCGAGGACGCCTGGCCGGCGAACTGGCACGAGCTGGAGGCCAAAGTCACCGCTCGCTTAGGACGCTGGACAGGATTGCTCCGGGTGTTGTCCTACAGGGGTCGGGCGTTGGTCATAAACCAACTGGTGGCCGCCATGTTGTGGTACCGGTTGGTTACTCTGATCCCCCCCCTGCGTTTGTCGCCAAGATACAGAAGAAGCTCGTCGACTTCTTCTGGAACAACAGGATGCACTGGGTCGCTGCCGCGGTTCTGAGTCTCCCGCTTAGGGAGGGCGGTCAGGCGCTGGTGTGCCTTCGCACCCAGGCTGCGACTTTCCGTCTTCAGACGCTGCAGAGATACCTGTACGTCGAGAATCCTCCAAGATGGTGTGCGCTGGCGACGCATTTCTTCCGCCAGCTGCACGGCCTCAATTACGACACGCAGCTCCTGTTTGTGAAAGTGGGCGGCAGGCGTGCCAGCCTGCAGGAGCTGCCTGTCTTTTACCAGGAACTGCTATGGGTTTGGAACTCCGTCGCCTCCAGGCGGAGCTCTCCCCCGTCAGGAGCGGCGGCTGTCCTCCGGGAGCCGCTGTTCAGGAATCCGCACCTCCACGTCCGCGAGTTCGGGTGGCTGGCGGAGCGCAGGGCTGTGCCTGGCAGAGTGACTAGAGTCGGGGACCTACTCGATGGCGGGGGAGCGGGCTGGATGGCGCCAGAGGAGCTGGCGCGACGCATGTCGTGGGACGACGTCCGGCTCGCTGTCAGCGCCATCGGGGCGGTGAAAGCGATGTTGCCCCCCGACGCCACGAGGTGTGTCGAGGCGGCTCGGGCGCGTGGGGAGATCCCGTCCGAGCTTACTCCCGTTCGGACGGAGTTCCTTATCGGCGCCTCGCCCCGAAACTCCCCTCGGGGATCGGTGCCTCACAACTTGAGCCGTCTCGAGGAAATACCCTCCGTGCTTTTTCATTCTGCGCGGAGGGGTTTCCTGTACGGGCTGCTCTTGCACACCTTCCACTTTGCCATCTTCGCCTGCCGTCCGGACACGCCGTGGCGTGCCGTTTTACCTCCGGACGGAGACGGAGGTCCCCAATGGGGGTCTCTCTATGCGGGAGTCCTCCCTTGTTCTATCGGGGACTTGGCTTGGAGGGTGTTGCACAGGGCAGTTCCGTGCAATAGATTTTTAAATAGGTTCACGGACTCCCAGACCGCCTGTTTGTTTTGCGGTCTGGAGGAGTCCGTGTTCCACGTATATATGGGGTGTGAGAGGTTGCAGCCCCTCTTCCATTTTTTGAAGGGGCTGCTCCTCAAATTTTGGTTGCACTTCAGTCCCACGCTCCTGATCTACGGTCACCCCGTGCGGAGGGGAGCGGGCAGGTTGGAGGACCTCCTCGTAGGCCTGCTCCTGGGCCTGGCCAAGAAAGCCATTAATCGGTCCAGGCAGCGGGCGGTCGAGGGGGTCGTCCGGCCTGATTGCCTCCCGCCCTTCCGCGGCCATGTTCGCGCCCGGGTGGCCCTGGAGATGGAGCACGCGGTCTCTGCCGGCACGCTCGAGCAATTTCGTGACCGGTGGGCGCCGCGGGGACTGGAGTGCATAATTTGTTCAAATAATCAAATTTTAATTTGAGGGGTTAAGGTTTATTTAAGGGGTTATTGGTTTTTAGTTACAATTTATTTGTTAATTTGGGTTTCACACAAGAGGAGAGAACAAGAAACAATGAACACAGGAGACTGACAAGTGAAGGTGCTCAGTCTGTTCCTTGCTGCCTGTGGAGCAGGTTGTGCTGTTCCTGCTGCTGCTGCTTAGGAGGTGGTGGTTGCCTTGGCCTGGGAGTGGAGAGGAAGGAGTGACCCCAGGCCACCACTACCAGCAACCAACTTCAACTACAGAGGTGCCTGGAGAGGGAGGAGTAGAGGACAGAGGAGGAGGCCAGTTTTACAACTACAGGAGGCCTTCCATCACTGCCTCCCAACTTGGCCTCCAGCCCAGGAGAGGGAGAGAGGGGAGAGAATACCACTCGGCTTCAACTCGGAAGGAGGGGAGGAGCTGCTGCAACTTTCAAACATCTGCAGGTGGGTGTCTTTGTGCACTCCCCTAAAGACTTTGCATTGTAGGCGGGGGGAGGAAGGAAGACGGGCCGGAAGCCTGGCCTGGGTTGGCTGGAGCCTGCCCAGGTGAAGCTTGTTTCCTCTACACCGAGAAGACCTGGTGTGGGCTGAGCCTGGGCTTTTTCCAGCCTGCCCAGGTGAAGACATCTTCTCCCCCTGCCCGAAGACCATCGTTAAAGACTTTGTATTCCATCGGGGGAGTGCACCCAGCCGACGCCCACCCACCGACCAACACCTTAAGTGGGGACCCTGCCTTTGCGGCCCCCCCTTCTTCCCATCCCCCTCTTTCTCTCTCCTTGTCCTCACTCTGCCTCTCCAAAAGGCACCTCTTTTTTATTTTCCAATTGACCCATTGAGCAGAGGGAAGGAAGGGCCCCCCTCCCAATTAATACCATCAAGGGGAGAGGCGGGCCAGTTAATTAACACTCCCTCTGCTCTGGGAAAACATAATAACCGAGGCCATTAACACCTTCAGGCCTGTGACTTTTGGGGTGTGTGTAGCTCTTTTTTAAGATCCACCCCACTATGGCATCTACATCCGCGGCGGCGACGGGGCCGGCGAGAACTTATGCGGCGGCGGCGGCCAAAGCCTCGGCCGCTCCCGCTGCTGCTGCTGCCCCATCGCCGTTCCGCTTGATGACCATCAAGCTCGGGGTGAAGAGCTACACCCACCCCGACATGACTATTGAGGCGTGCGTGAAGGCTATGGCCGGGGTTGTCGGCCCTCCGGCCATAGTCGCCGCCTCAAAAATGTATGGGAAGGCTGTCTTCTTCCTGCAGTCCGAGCGGGCGGTGGCCCTGGCCATCGCTCAGGGGCTCACCGTGGGCGGGACTTTCCTGCCGGTGGACCCGCTGGAGGCCACCGCGCAGAGGGTCGTCCTGTCGAACGTCCCACCCTATATCACCGGTGAGCTCCTCCTCCCCCACCTACGTCAACTCGGGGAGGTGAGGTCGGGCATTTCCCCGATCCCGCTCGGGCTCCGGGAAGGCAGCCTTCGCCATGTCTTCTCCTTCCGGCGCCAAGCCTTCGTTCAGCTGGCGCGGGAGGGGGAGACGGACGGGGCTTTCACGGTCCTCCACGGGGGGACCCCGTACCGCGTCTTTTGGACCACGGACGGCGTGCGGTGCCACGCCTGTAGGGAGGTGGGGCACGTGCGGAAAAACTGCCCCGCCTCCAAGGCCGCCAAGTCATCCGGCGCGGCCAAGGCTGGCGCCGCCGCCGCTCCTCCCTCCGGGTCTAGCCGCGCTCCCTCCCGAACAAAAGCTAACGGGGCGCGGTCGTCGTCGGAGGCCATCGTCGTCCAGGCCTCCGACGGGGGGGAGGAGGGATGTCCGGTCGGAAAAAAGGCGCTGGGGAAGAGCAAACACCGTAGGGTGGGTCCCCCCGAGGAGGGCGTACCCTTTGACATGGACCCCCTGACGCCCGAGAGCATCGCGGCGCTGATAGTGGAGTGCGGAGCAGGGGGGGACCCCGTGCCTGAGCCCGTGGCCGTGACCGCCGAGGCGGGACCACCGGAACCTGTGGCCGGGCTTGGGTCCGGGGGACCCAAAGAACTCGCTCCTCTGGAGGGAGCAGGGGAGGCCCCTGAAGACATGGAGGCCTCCCTTTACCCCTCCGCGCTCAAGCGAAGGCGCGACTCCCGGGACGAGGGGGGGACAGGGAGGTGGAAGGCCCCTCCGGTCAGGGGGAGTCGTCGCCCGCCGCGGACACTGCGCCCCACCCCACCGCTGACACTACTACGGGCGAACGGCAGGGGTCGCCTGTCCCTGGGGAAGCTGAGGCAGAAGCGTCTGCCCGGCTCATGCCTCCCGGGGATGGGGACGAGACCCTGCCCGTGGGGGGGGTCGCGGGACGACCCGCGGCGGGGACGGATCCTTTGTCGGTGGCGTTACCCCTCGACGGGTCGGGCGGCCAGGGGACCGGGCCGGGCGAGTCGTCCGAAGATGAGCTCGCCCAGAGCGGCCCGGACCTTTCCCAGGTGCTGCTCGACTTCGTCGAGGTGTGCGGGAAAATTACCCCGTCTGCTGGGTCGGAGGCCGGTGGCATGGCGGAGGGGAACCCTCCGTCTGTGTCTCCGGCGCCGGGCGACTTGGAGACGATCGGGTACGCGTGTTCTCCTGTCTCTCCGGTCTCTCCGGTCGTTCCGGTGCCTGGGGCGGAGGGGGTCTCCGGGCCGCCGCCGCCTTCTGGCCCGGCCCCCCTAAAGGAGCCCGGGGGGGAATCCTCCGCTACCGATCCTGGGGGTGGGATCGGGGCGGAGGCGGGGCCGGCTGTCGCGGCCGGGCCGCCCGACGCGCACTGCGTGGCGGACGGTTCGGCCGCCGGCGGCGACCCCCCGGAGGAGGACGGGGACTCGGTGGTGGGGGCGGAGGAAGACTTAGAGTCCATCGCCGACGAGGCGATGGATGACCTCGCGCCCCTCGCCGGGCCCCCCCTCGTTCTTATTCCCATCAGGGAGCTCCGGGATTTTGTGGCCACGAGCCAGGGTCGCCGCAGGACCCAGCAGGCCCTCGACAGATGGTCGGGGCTGGCGCTGCTCGTCGGGTCGGCCCGCGTCGCCTACAAGACCATGGGTGCGGACGCGGGCGTGAGCCCGTCCGAGCTTTGTCAGTTCCGAGCATTCCTCACCGGGCTGCTAAGGGAGTGGCGGTCGACTAGCGGCCGCCCTCCCTTCCCCCGTTAGGTTTAAGTAGGGGTTGGTTGTGCTTCTGAAATGAAGATAACCATAGCCAGCCTCAACGTCAACGGCAGCAGGGAGGCTAGCCGCAGATTTGATAACTTTTCGGTCCTTCGGGACGGGAAGTATGCGGTGTGCTTCCTGCAAGAAACCCACACCGTTCCGGGAGACGAGGCTACGTGGCTCCTGGAGTGGCAAGGAGGGGTCAACATGAGTCACCTCTCCAGTGTTTCCAGTGGGGTGGCTATCTTGTTGGCCCCGCATTTTCAGCCGGAGATCTTGGGGGTCAAGGAGCTCGTGCCGGGCCGCTTGCTCCAGGTCACTGTTCGCCTGGGGGGCGTGCCGTTCCATCTAGTGAACGTGTACGCCCCTCAGGCCGGTGCGCAGCAAGCGCGCTTCTTTGAAGAAGTGTCCACTCTTTTGGGCTCCGTCGACGCGGGCGAGTGCGTCGTCCTCGGGGGGGATTTTAATTGTACCCTCGAGGCGAGGGACCGCACGGGTACCCAGCCGAGCCCGGCGTCGGTGGGGAAGTTGAGGGACCTGGTCGGGTCCCTCGACTTGGTGGACGTCTGGCGTAATCTTCATCCCGACTCCAGCGCCTTCACTTTTGTGAGGTCTGGGGGAGGAGCGTCCAGGATCGACCGCCTCTACATTTCCCGGGCGTACGTCTCCTGCGTTCCGACGGCTTCCGTGCGGCCGGTGCCGTGCACGGACCACCACCTGGTGTGGGCGGAGCTCGTGCCGCCGCGCGCCGGGGGGCGGTCCGCGTACTGGCACTTTAACAACCTGCTGCTGGAGGACGCGCGGTTCCGGGATTCGTTCGGTCTTTTCTGGGCCGGCTGGAGAAGGAAGCAGGGGGGCTTCCCCTCCTTGAGGCTATGGTGGGATGTGGGCAAGGCTCACATCCGTCTCTTCTGTCAGGAGTACGCGAAGGGGTCGACCAAGAGGCGGGAGGCCCGGGTCGGGCAGTTGGAGAAGGAGGTGCTCGACCTGGAGTCCCGTCTCGGTCAAGTCGCCGAGGACCCGGCCCTACGGCTGGCGTACGAAGAGAAGAAGGGCGCGCTGAAGGACCTGCGGCTCGTCGGGTCCCGAGGCGCGTACGTGAGGTCGCGGATCCAGTTCCTGCGGGACCTGGACCGCGGCTCCCCCTTCTTCTACTCGCTGGAAAAAAGACGGGGGGTCCGTAAGCAGCTTTTGGAGCTGCTGGCCGACGACGGATCTCCGGTCTCGGATCCGGAGGGAATCCGCGCGGAGACCCGCGCCTATTACGGGGCTCTGTTCTCTCCGGATCCGTCCAGCGAGGACGCGCGCAGAGTTTTGTGGGAGGACCTGCCGAAGGTCGGCCTGGAGGGCGCCGAAAAACTGGACGCTCCTCTGAGTTTGGAGGAGCTGTCCGGCGCCCTCCGCCAGCTCTCCAGGGGGAAGTCCCCGGGGCTGGACGGGCTGACCGTGGAGTTCCACAGGGCGTTCTGGGGCGTCCTGGGGGGCGACTACGTGCGGGTCCTGGGGGAATGTCTGGCGACCGGGGAGATGCCCCTCTCGTGGCGCAGGGCGGTGATCGTCCTGCTGCCTAAGAAGGGTGATCTCCGCCTCCTCAAGAACTGGCGCCCGGTCTCCCTCCTCAGCACGGATTACAAAATCTTCGCCAGGGCCATGTCTGTTCGCCTTGGCGCCGTGCTGGCCCGCATGATCCATCCCGACCAGTCCTACACGGTCCCGGGCCGGACCATTCACGATAACATCCATCTGGTCCGGGACCTGGTCCACCATTCCCAGAGGGCTGGTCTGTCGGTCGCCTTCCTTTCCCTGGATCAGGAGAAGGCGTTCGACAGGGTGGATCACGAGTATCTTTTCGGGACTCTGCGCGCTTTCGGGTTCGGGACGCATTTCGTCGCCCGGATCCGACTTCTGTACGCTGCCGCGGAGTGTCTGATTAAAGTTAACGGGTCCTTGACGGCGCCCCTTCGCTTCGGGAGGGGGGTGCGTCAGGGATGCCCCATGTCCGGCCAGTTATATGCCATTTGCGTGGAGCCTTTCCTGCGCCTCTTGCGGAAGAGGTTGGCGGGATTGGCTCTGCGAGGGCCGGGCGTGGAGGTGGTCCTCTCGGCTTACGCCGATGACGTGCTCCTCATGGTCACGGATCCCGTTGACTTGCGGAGGATGCGGGAATGCCAGCAGATTTACTCGGACGCATCCTCCGCCAGGATCAACTGGGGGAAATGTTCTGGACTCCTGGTGGGTCAGTGGCAGGTGGACTCTCTGCCGGAGGAGTTCGGGCCCTTCGCCTGGAGTACCACGCACCTCCTCTACTTGGGAGTCTACCTCAGCCCGGCCGAGGACGCCTGGCCGGCGAACTGGCACGAGCTGGAGGCCAAAGTCACCGCTCGCTTAGGACGCTGGACAGGATTGCTCCGAGTGTTGTCCTACAGGGGTCGGGCGTTGGTCATAAACCAACTGGTGGCCGCCATGTTGTGGTACCGGTTGGTTACTCTGATCCCCCCCCCTGCGTTTGTCGCCAAGATACAGAAGAAGCTCGTCGACTTCTTCTGGAACAACAGGATACACTGGGTCGCTGCCGCGGTTCTGAGTCTCCCGCTTAGGGAGGGCGGTCAGGCGTTGGTGTGCCTCCGCACCCAGGCTGCGACTTTCCGTCTTCGGACGCTGCAGAGATACCTGTACGTCGAGAATCCTCCGAGATGGTGTGCGCTGGCGACGTATTTTTTCCGCCAGCTGCACGGCCTCAATTACGACACGCAGCTCCTGTTTTTGGAGGTGAGCGGCAGGCGTGAGAGCCTGCGGGAGCTGCCTGTCTTTTACCAGGAACTACTATGGGTTTGGAACTCCGTCGCCTCCAGGCGGAGCTCTCCCCCGTCAGGAGCGGCGGCTGTCCTCCGGGAGCCGCTGTTCAGGAATCCGCACCTCCACGTCCGCGAGTTCGGGTGGCTGGCGGAGCGCAGGGCTGTGCCTGGCAGGGTGACTAGAGTCGGGGACCTACTCGATGGCGGAGGAGCGGGCTGGATGGCGCCAGAGGAGCTGGCGCGACGCATGTCGTGGGTCGACGTCCGGCTCGCGGTCGATGCCATCGGGGCGGTGAAAGCGATGTTGCCCCCCGGCGCCACGAGGTGCGTCGAGGCGGCTCGGGCACGTGGGGAGATCCCGTCCGAGCTTACTCCCGTTCGGATGGAATTCCTTATCGGCGCCTTGCCCCGAGACTCCCCTCGGGGATCGGCGCCTCACAACTTGAGCCGTCTCGAGGAAATACCCTCCGTGCTTTTTCATTCTGCGCGGAGGGGTTTCCTGTACGGGCTGCTCTTGCACACCTTCCACTTTGCCATCTTCGCCTGCCGTCCGGACACGCCGTGGCGTGCCGTTTTACCTCCGGACGGAGGCGGAGGTCCCCAATGGGGGGCTCTCTATGCGGGAGTCCTCCCCTGTTCTATCGGGGATTTGGCCTGGAGGGTGTTGCACAGAGCAGTTCCGTGCAATAGATTTTTAAGTAGGTTTACGGACTCCCAGACCGCTTGTTTGTTTTGCGGTCTGGAGGAGTCCGTTTTTCACGTGTACACGGGGTGTGAGAGGTTGCAGCCCCTCTTTCACTATTTGAAGGGGCTGCTCCTCAAATTTTGGTTGCACTTCAGTCCCACGCTCTTGATCTACGGTCACCCGGTGCGGAGGGGAGCGGCCAGGTCGGAGGACCTCCTCGTGGGCCTGCTCCTGGGCCTGGCCAAGAAAGCCATCAATTGGTCCAGGCAGCGGGCGGCCGAGGGGGTCGTCCGGCCGGATTGCCTCCCTCTCTTCCGCGGCCATGTTCGCGGCCGGGTGGCCCTGGAGATGGAGCACGCGGTGTCCGCCGGCGAGCTCGAGCTCTTTCGTGACCGGTGGGCGCCGCGGGGGCTGGAGTGCGTAATCGACCTAAGAGGCCAAATTTTAATTTGATTAATCGGGTTATTTAAAGGGTTTATTTGTTTAAGGGTTTATTTTTTTTGGGTGTATACAAAAAGAGGTGATTAAAAACTAACAGGGTTAGGAACAATTAACACCAGAGAACAAGAAACAATGAACACAGGAGACTGACAAGTGAAGGTGCTCAGTCTGTTCCTTGCTGCCTGTGGAGCAGGTTGTGCTGTTCCTGCTGCTGCTGCTTAGGAGGTGGTGGTTGCCTTGGCCTGGGAGTGGAGAGGAAGGAGTGACCCCAGGCCACCACTACCAGCAACCAACTTCAACTACAGAGGTGCCTGGAGAGGGAGGAGTAGAGGACAGAGGAGGAGGCCAGTTTTACAACTACAGGAGGCCTTCCATCACTGCCTCCCAACTTGGCCTCCAGCCCAGGAGAGGGAGAGAGGGGAGAGAATACCACTCGGCTTCAACTCGGAAGGAGGGGAGGAGCTGCTGCAACTTTCAAACATCTGCAGGTGGGTGTCTTTGTGCACTCCCCTAAAGACTTTGCATTGTAGGCGGGGGGAGGAAGGAAGACGGGCTGGAAGCCTGGCCTGGGTTGGCTGGAGCCTGCCCAGGTGAAGCTTGTTTCCTCTACACCGAGAAGACCTGGTGTGGGCTGAGCCTGGGCTTTTTCCAGCCTGCCCAGGTGAAGACATCTTCTCCCCCTGCCCGAAGACCATCGTTAAAGACTTTGTATTCCATCGGGGGAGTGCACCCAGCCGACGCCCACCCACCGACCAACACCTTAAGTGGGGACCCTGCCTTTGCGGCCCCCCCTTCTTCCCATCCCCCTCTTTCTCTCTCCTTGTCCTCACTCTGCCTCTCCAAAAGGCACCTCTTTTTTATTTTCCAATTGACCCATTGAGCAGAGGGAAGGAAGGGCCCCCCTCCCAATTAATACCGTCAAGGGGAGAGGCGGGCCAGTTAATTTACACTCCCTCTGCTCTGCGAAAACATAATAACCGAGGCCATTAACACCTTCAGGCCTGTGACTTTTGGGGTGTGTGTAGCTCTTTTTTAAGATCCACCCCACTATGGCATCTACATCCGCGGCGGCGACGGGGCCGGCGAGAACTTATGCGGCGGCGGCGGCCAAAGCCTCGGCCGCTCCCGCTGCTGCTGCTGCCCCGTCGCCATTCCGCTTGATGACCATCAAGCTCGGGGTGAAGAGCTACACCCACCCCGACATGACTATTGAGGCGTGCGTCAAGGCTATGGCCGGGGTTGTCGGCCCTCCGGCCATAGTCGCCGCCTCAAAAATGTATGGGAAGGCTGTCTTCTTCCTGCAGTCCGAGCGGGCGGTGGCCCTGGCCATCGCTCAGGGGCTCACCGTGGGCGGGACTTTCCTGCCGGTGGACCCGCTGGAGGCCACCGCGCAGAGGGTCGTTCTGTCGAACGTCCCGCCCTATATCACCGGTGAGCTCCTCCTCCCCCACCTACGTCAACTCGGGGAGGTGAGGTCGGGCATTTCCCCGATCCCGCTCGGGCTCCGGGAAGGCAGCCTTCGCCATGTCTTCTCCTTCCGGCGCCAAGCCTTCGTTCAGCTGGCGCGGGAGGGGGAGACGGACGGGGCTTTCACGGTCCTCCACGGGGGGACCCCGTACCGCGTCTTCTGGACGACGGACGGCGTGCGGTGCCACGCCTGTAGGGAGGTGGGGCACGTACGCAAAAACTGCCCCGCTTCCAAGGCCGCCAAGTCATCTGGCGTGGCCAAGGCTGGCGCCGCCGCCGCTCCTCCCTCCGGGTCTAGCCGCGCCCCCGCTCGATCCAACGCTACCGGGGCGCGGTCGTCGTCGGAGGTCGATGCCATCCTGGCCTCCGGCGGGGGGGAGGAGGGAGGTCCGGTCGCGAAGAAGGCGCTGGGCAAAACCAAACACCGTAGGGTGGGTCCCCCCGTGGAGGGCGTCCCCCACATTATGGAGCCCCTGACGCCGGAGAGCGTCGCCGCGATAATCGCGGAGTGCGGGGGGGGGGGCCCTCGTGGCCGAGCCTGTGGCCGCGACCGCCGAGGCGGTAATGCCAGAACCTGCGGCCGGGCTCGGGCCCGGGGGTCCCAAAGAACTCGCTCCTCCAGAAGGAGCAGGGGAGGCCCCTGAAGAAATGGAGGCCTCCCTTTACCCCTCCGCGCTCAAAAGAAGGCGCGACCCCCTGGATGAGGAGGAGGACCGGGAGGAGGAAGGTCCCTCCGGTCAGGGGGAGTCGTCGCCCGCCGCGGGCGCTGCGCCCCACCCCACCGCTGACACCATTGCGGGCGAACGGCAGGGGTCGCCTGTCCCTGAGGAGGCTGAGGCAGAAGCGTCTGCCCAGCTCGTGCCTCCCGGGGATGGGGACGAGACCCTGCCCGTGGGGGGGGTCGCGGAACGAGCCGCGGCGGAAATAGATCCACTGCTGGTGGCTTTGCCCCTCGACGGGTCGGGCGGCCGGGGGACCGGGCCGGGCGAGTCCTCTGATGATGAGCTCGCCCAGAGCGGCCCGGACCTTTCCCAGGTGCTGCTCGACTTCGTCGAGGTTTGTGGGAAAATTACCCCATCTGCTGGGTCGGAGGCCGGTGGCGTGGCGGAGGGGGACCCTCCGTCTGTGTCTCCGGCGCCGGGCGACTTGGAGACGATCGGGTACGCGTGTTCTCCCGTCTCTCCGGTCTCTCCGGTCGTTCCGGTGCCTGGGGCGGAGGGGGTCTCCGGGCCGCCGCCGCCTTCTGGCCCGGCCCCCCTAAAGGAGCCCGGGGGGGAATCCTCCGCTACCGATCCTGGGGGTGGGATCGGGGCGGAGGCGGGGCCGGCTGTCGCGGCCGGGCCGCCCGACGCGCACTGCGTGGCGGACGGTTCGGCCGCCGGCGGCGACCCCCCGGAGGAGGACGGGGACTCGGTGGTGGGGGCGGAGGTAGATTTAGAGTCCATCGCCGACGAGGCGATGGATGACCTCGCGCCCCTCGCCGGGACCCCCCTCGTTCTTATTCCCATCAGGGAGCTCCGGGAATTTGTGGCCACGAGCCAGGGTCGCCGCAGGACCCAGCAGGCCCTCGACAGATGGTCGGGGCTGGCGCTGCTCGTCGGGTCGGCCCGCGTCGCCTACAAGACCATGGGTGCGGACGCGGGCGTGAGCCCGTCCGAGCTGTGTCGGTTCCGAGCATTCCTCACCGGGCTGCTAAGGGAGTGGCGGTCGACTAGCGGCCGCCCTCCCTTCCCCCGTTAGGTTTAAGTAGGGGTTGGTTGTGCTTCTGAAATGAAGATAACCATAGCCAGCCTCAACGTCAACGGCAGCAGGGAGGCTAGCCGCAGATTTGATAACTTTTCAGTCCTTCGGGACGGGAAGTATGCGGTGTGCTTCCTGCAAGAAACCCACACCATTCCGGGAGACGAGGCTACGTGGCTCCTGGAGTGGCAAGGAGGGGTCAACATGAGTCACCTCTCCAGTGTTTCCAGTGGGGTGGCTATCTTGTTGGCCCCGCATTTTCAGCCGGAGATCTTGGGGGTCAAGGAGCTCGTGCCGGGCCGCTTGCTCCAGGTCACCGTTCGCCTGGGGGGCGTGCCGTTCCATCTAGTGAACGTGTATGCCCCTCAGGCCGGTGCGCAGCAAGCGCGCTTCTTTGAAGAAGTGTCCACTCTTTTGGGCTCCATCGACGCGGGCGAGTGCGTCGTCCTCGGGGGGGATTTTAATTGTACCCTCGAGGCGAGGGACCGCACGGGTACCCAGCCGAGCCCGGCGTCGGTGGGGAAGTTGAGGGACCTGGTCGGGTCCCTCGACTTGGTGGACGTCTGGCGTAATCTTCATCCCGACTCCAGCGCCTTCACTTTTGTGAGGTCTGGGGGAGGAGCGTCCAGGATCGACCGCCTCTACATTTCCCGGGCGTACGTCTCCTGCGTTCCGACGGCTTCCGTGCGGCCGGTGCCGTGCACGGACCACCACCTGGTGTGGGCGGAGCTCGTGCCGCCGCGCGCCGGGGGGCGGTCCGCGTACTGGCACTTTAACAACCTGCTGCTGGAGGACGCGCTGTTCCGGGATTCGTTCGGTCTTTTCTGGGCCGGCTGGAGAAGGAAGCAGGGGGGCTTCCCCTCCTTGAGGCTATGGTGGGATGTGGGCAAGGCTCACGTCCGTCTCTTCTGTCAGGAGTACGCGAAGGGGTCGACCAAGAGGCGGGAGGCCCGGGTCGGGCAGTTGGAGAAGGAGGTGCTCGACCTGGAGTCCCGTCTCGGTCAAGTCGCCGAGGACCCGGCCCTGCGGCTGGCGTACGAAGAGAAGAAGGGCGCGCTGAAGGACCTGCGGCTCGTCGGGTCCCGAGGCGCGTACGTGAGGTCGCGGATCCAGTTCCTGCGGGACCTGGACCGCGGCTCCCCCTTCTTCTACTCGCTGGAAAAAGGACGGGGGGTCCGTAAGCAGCTTTTGGAGCTGCTGGCCGACGACGGATCTCCGGTCTCGGATCCGGAGGGAATCCGCGTGGAGACCCGCGCCTATTACGGGGCTCTGTTCTCTCCGGATCCGTCCAGCGAGGACGCGCGCAGAGTTTTGTGGGAGGACCTGCCGAAGGTCGGCCTGGAGGGCGCCGAAAAACTGGACGCTCCTCTGAGTTTGGAGGAGCTGTCCGGCGCCCTCCGCCAGCTCTCCAGGGGGAAGTCCCCGGGGCTGGACGGGCTGACCGTGGAGTTCCACAGGGCGTTCTGGGGCGTCCTGGGGGGCGACTACGTGCGGGTCCTGGGGGAATGTCTGGCGACCGGGGAGATGCCCCTCTCGTGGCGCAGGGCGGTGATCGTCCTGCTGCCTAAGAAGGGTGATCTCCGCCTCCTCAAGAACTGGCGCCCGGTCTCCCTCCTCAGCACGGATTACAAAATCTTCGCCAGGGCCATGTCTGTTCGCCTTGGCGCCGTGCTGGCCCGCATGATCCATCCCGACCAGTCCTACACGGTCCCGGGCCGGACCATTCACGATAACATCCATCTGGTCCGGGACCTGGTCCACCATTCCCAGAGGGCTGGTCTGTCGGTCGCCTTCCTTTCCCTGGATCAGGAGAAGGCGTTCGACAGGGTGGATCACGAGTATCTTTTCGGGACTCTGCGCGCTTTCGGGTTCGGGACGCATTTCGTCGCCCGGATCCGACTTCTGTACGCTGCCGCGGAGTGTCTGATTAAAGTTAACGGGTCCTTGACGGCGCCCCTTCGCTTCGGGAGGGGGGTGCGTCAGGGATGCCCCATGTCCGGCCAGGTATATGCCATTTGCGTGGAGCCTTTCCTGCGCCTCTTGCGGAAGAGGTTGGCGGGATTGGCTCTGCGAGGGCCGGGCGTGGAGGTGGTCCTCTCGGCTTACGCCGATGACGTGCTCCTCGTGGTCACGGATCCCGTTGACTTGCGGAGGATGCGGGAATGCCAGCAGATTTACTCGGACGCATCCTCCGCCAGGATCAACTGGGGGAAATGTTCTGGACTCCTGGTGGGTCAGTGGCAGGTGGACTCTCTGCCGGAGGAGTTCGGGCCCTTCGCCTGGAGTACCACGCACCTCCTCTACTTGGGAGTCTACCTCAGCCCGGCCGAGGACGCCTGGCCGGCGAACTGGCAAGAGCTGGAGGCCAAAGTCACCGCTCGCTTAGGACGCTGGACAGGATTGCTCCGAGTGTTGTCCTACAGGGGTCGGGCGTTGGTCATAAACCAACTGGTGGCCGCCATGTTGTGGTACCGGTTGGTTACTCTGATCCCCCCCCCTGCGTTTGTCGCCAAGATACAGAAGAAGCTCGTCGACTTCTTCTGGAACAACAGGATACACTGGGTCGCTGCCGCGGTTCTGAGTCTCCCGCTTAGGGAGGGCGGTCAGGCGTTGGTGTGCCTCCGCACCCAGGCTGCGACTTTCCGTCTTCGGACGCTGCAGAGATACCTGTACGTCGAGAATCCTCCGAGATGGTGTGCGCTGGCGACGTATTTTTTCCGCCAGCTGCACGGCCTCAATTACGACACGCAGCTCCTGTTTTTGGAGGTGAGCGGCAGGCGTGAGAGCCTGCGGGAGCTGCCTGTCTTTTACCAGGAACTACTATGGGTTTGGAACTCCGTCGCCTCCAGGCGGAGCTCTCCCCCGTCAGGAGCGGCGGCTGTCCTCCGGGAGCCGCTGTTCAGGAATCCGCACCTCCACGTCCGCGAGTTCGGGTGGCTGGCGGAGCGCAGGGCTGTGCCTGGCAGGGTGACTAGAGTCGGGGACCTACTCGATGGCGGAGGAGCGGGCTGGATGGCGCCAGAGGAGCTGGCGCGACGCATGTCGTGGGTCGATGTCCGGCTCGCGGTCGATGCCATCGGGGCGGTGAAAGCGATGTTGCCCCCCGGCGCCACGAGGTGCGTCGAGGCGGCTCGGGCACGTGGGGAGATCCCGTCCGAGCTTACTCCCGTTCGGATGGAATTCCTTATCGGCGCCTTGCCCCGAGACTCCCCTCGGGGATCGGCGCCTCACAACTTGAGCCGTCTCGAGGAAATACCCTCCGTGCTTTTTCATTCTGCGCGGAGGGGTTTCCTGTATGGGCTGCTCTTGCACACCTTCCACTTTGCCATCTTCGCCTGCCGTCCAGACACGCCGTGGCGTGCCGTTTTACCTCCGGACGGAGGCGGAGGTCCCCAATGGGGGGCTCTCTATGCGGGAGTCCTCCCCTGTTCTATCGGGGATTTGGCCTGGAGGGTGTTGCACAGAGCAGTTCCGTGCAATAGATTTTTAAGTAGGTTTACGGACTCCCAGACCGCTTGTTTGTTTTGCGGTCTGGAGGAGTCCGTTTTTCACGTGTACACGGGGTGTGAGAGGTTGCAGCCCCTCTTTCACTATTTGAAGGGGCTGCTCCTCAAATTTTGGTTGCACTTCAGTCCCACGCTCTTGATCTACGGTCACCCGGTGCGGAGGGGAGCGGCCAGGTCGGAGGACCTCCTCGTGGGCCTGCTCCTGGGCCTGGCCAAGAAAGCCATCAATTGGTCCAGGCAGCGGGCGGCCGAGGGGGTCGTCCGGCCGGATTGCCTCCCTCTCTTCCGCGGCCATGTTCGCGGCCGGGTGGCCCTGGAGATGGAGCACGCGGTGTCCGCCGGCGAGCTCGAGCTCTTTCGTGACCGGTGGGCGCCGCGGGGGCTGGAGTGCGTAATCGACCTAAGAGGCCAAATTTTAATTTGATTAATCGGGTTATTTAAAGGGTTTATTTGTTTAAGGGTTTATTTTTTTTGGGTGTATACAAAAAGAGGTGATTAAAAACTAACAGGGTTAGGAACAATTAACACCAGAGAACAAGAAACAATGAACACAGGAGACTGACAAGTGAAGGTGCTCAGTCTGTTCCTTGCTGCCTGTGGAGCAGGTTGTGCTGTTCCTGCTGCTGCTGCTTAGGAGGTGGTGGTTGCCTTGGCCTGGGAGTGGAGAGGAAGGAGTGACCCCAGGCCACCACTACCAGCAACCAACTTCAACTACAGAGGTGCCTGGAGAGGGAGGAGTAGAGGACAGAGGAGGAGGCCAGTTTTACAACTACAGGAGGCCTTCCATCACTGCCTCCCAACTTGGCCTCCAGCCCAGGAGAGGGAGAGAGGGGAGAGAATACCACTCGGCTTCAACTCGGAAGGAGGGGAGGAGCTGCTGCAACTTTCAAACATCTGCAGGTGGGTGTCTTTGTGCACTCCCCTAAAGACTTTGCATTGTAGGCGGGGGGAGGAAGGAAGACGGGCCGGAAGCCTGGCCTGGGTTGGCTGGAGCCTGCCCAGGTGAAGCTTGTTTCCTCTACACCGAGAAGACCTGGTGTGGGCTGAGCCTGGGCTTTTTCCAGCCTGCCCAGGTGAAGACATCTTCTCCCCCTGCCCGAAGACCATCGTTAAAGACTTTGTATTCCATCGGGGGAGTGCACCCAGCCGACGCCCACCCACCGACCAACACCTTAAGTGGGGACCCTGCCTTTGCGGCCCCCCCTTCTTCCCATCCCCCTCTTTCTCTCTCCTTGTCCTCACTCTGCCTCTCCAAAAGGCACCTCTTTTTTATTTTCCAATTGACCCATTGAGCAGAGGGAAGGAAGGGCCCCCCTCCCAATTAATACCATCAAGGGGAGAGGCGGGCCAGTTAATTTACACTCCCTCTGCTCTGGGAAAACATAATAACCGAGGCCATTAACACCTTCAGGCCTGTGACTTTTGGGGTGTGTGTAGCTCTTTTTTAAGATCCACCCCACTATGGCATCTACATCCGCGGCGGCGACGGGGCCGGCGAGAACTTATGCGGCGGCGGCGGCCAAAGCCTCGGCCGCTCCCGCTGCTGCTGCTGCCCCGTCGCCGTTCCGCTTGATGACCATCAAGCTCGGGGTGAAGAGCTACACCCACCCCGACATGACTATTGAGGCGTGCGTCAAGGCTATGGCCGGGGTTGTCGGCCCTCCGGCCATAGTCGCCACCTCAAAAATGTATGGGAAGGCTGTCTTCTTCCTGCAGTCCGAGCGGGCGGTGGCCCTGGCCATCGCTCAGGGGCTCACCGTGGGCGGGACTTTCCTGCCGGTGGACCCGCTGGAGGCCACCGCGCAGAGGGTCGTTCTGTCGAACGTCCCGCCCTATATCACCGGTGAGCTCCTCCTCCCCCACCTACGTCAACTCGGGGAGGTGAGGTCGGGCATTTCCCCGATCCCGCTCGGGCTCCGGGAAGGCAGCCTTCGCCATGTCTTCTCCTTCCGGCGCCAAGCCTTTGTTCAGCTGGCGCGGGAGGGGGAGACGGACGGGGCTTTCACGGTCCTCCACGGGGGGACCCCGTACCGCGTCTTCTGGACGACGGACGGCGTGCGGTGCCACGCCTGTAGGGAGGTGGGGCACGTACGCAAAAACTGCCCCGCTTCCAAGGCCGCCAAGTCATCTGGCGTGGCCAAGGCTGGCGCCGCCGCCGCTCCTCCCTCCGGGTCTAGCCGCGCCCCCGCTCGATCCAACGCTACCGGGGCGCGGTCGTCGTCGGAGGTCGATGCCATCCTGGCCTCCGGCGGGGGGGAGGAGGGAGGTCCGGTCGCGAAGAAGGCGCTGGGCAAAACCAAACACCGTAGGGTGGGTCCCCCCGTGGAGGGCGTCCCCCACATTATGGAGCCCCTGACGCCGGAGAGCGTCGCCGCGATAATCGCGGAGTGCGGGGGGGGGGGCCCTCGTGGCCGAGCCTGTGGCCGCGACCGCCGAGGCGGTAATGCCAGAACCTGCGGCCGGGCTCGGGCCCGGGGGTCCCAAAGAACTCGCTCCTCCAGAAGGAGCAGGGGAGGCCCCTGAAGAAATGGAGGCCTCCCTTTACCCCTCCGCGCTCAAAAGAAGGCGCGACCCCCTGGATGAGGAGGAGGACCGGGAGGAGGAAGGTCCCTCCGGTCAGGGGGAGTCGTCGCCCGCCGCGGGCGCTGCGCCCCACCCCACCGCTGACACCATTGCGGGCGAACGGCAGGGGTCGCCTGTCCCTGAGGAGGCTGAGGCAGAAGCGTCTGCCCAGCTCGTGCCTCCCGGGGATGGGGACGAGACCCTGCCCGTGGGGGGGGTCGCGGAACGAGCCGCGGCGGAAATAGATCCACTGCTGGTGGCTTTGCCCCTCGACGGGTCGGGCGGCCGGGGGACCGGGCCGGGCGAGTCCTCTGATGATGAGCTCGCCCAGAGCGGCCCGGACCTTTCCCAGGTGCTGCTCGACTTCGTCGAGGTTTGTGGGAAAATTACCCCGTCTGCTGGGTCGGAGGCCGGTGGCGTGGCGGAGGGGGACCCTCCGTCTGTGTCTCCGGCGCCGGGCGACTTGGAGATGATCGGGTACGCGTGTTCTCCCGTCTCTCCGGTCTCTCCGGTCGTTCCGGTGCCTGGGGCGGAGGGGGTCTCCGGGCCGCCGCCGCCTTCTGGCCCGGCCCCCCTAAAGGAGCCCGGGGGGGAATCCTCCGCTACCGATCCTGGGGGTGGGATCGGGGCGGAGGCGGGACCGGCTGTCGCGGCCGGGCCGCCCGACGCGCACTGCGTGGCGGACGGTTCGGCCGCCGGCGGCGACCCCCCGGAGGAGGACGGGGACTCGGTGGTGGGGGCGGAGGAAGATTTAGAGTCCATCGCCGACGAGGCGATGGATGACCTCGCGCCCGTCGCCGGGACCCCCCTCGTTCTTATTCCCATCAGGGAGCTCCGGGAATTTGTGGCCACGAGCCAGGGTCGCCGCAGGACCCAGCAGGCCCTCGACAGATGGTCGGGGCTGGCGCTGCTCGTCGGGTCGGCCCGCGTCGCCTACAAGACCATGGGTGCGGACGCGGGCGTGAGCCCGTCCGAGCTGTGTCGGTTCCGAGCATTCCTCACCGGGCTGCTAAGGGAGTGGCGGTCGACTAGCGGCCGCCCTCCCTTCCCCCGTTAGGTTTAAGTAGGGGTTGGTTGTGCTTCTGAAATGAAGATAACCATAGCCAGCCTCAACGTCAACGGCAGCAGGGAGGCTAGCCGCAGATTTGATAACTTTTCGGTCCTTCGGGACGGGAAGTATGCGGTGTGCTTCCTGCAAGAAACCCACACCATTCCGGGAGACGAGGCTACGTGGCTCCTGGAGTGGCAAGGAGGGGTCAACATGAGTCACCTCTCCAGTGTTTCCAGTGGGGTGGCTATCTTGTTGGCCCCGCATTTTCAGCCGGAGATCTTGGGGGTCAAGGAGCTCGTGCCGGGCCGCTTGCTCCAGGTCACCGTTCGCCTGGGGGGCGTGCCGTTCCATCTAGTGAACGTGTACGCCCCTCAGGCCGGTGCGCAGCAAGCGCGCTTCTTTGAAGAAGTGTCCACTCTTTTGGGCTCCATCGACGCGGGCGAGTGCGTCGTCCTCGGGGGGGATTTTAATTGTACCCTCGAGGCGAGGGGCCGCACGGGTACCCAGCCGAGCCCGGCGTCGGTGGGGAAGTTGAGGGACCTGGTCGGGTCCCTCGACTTGGTGGACGTCTGGCGTAATCTTCATCCCGACTCCAGCGCCTTCACTTTTGTGAGGTCTGGGGGAGGAGCGTCCAGGATCGACCGCCTCTACATTTCCCGGGCGTACGTCTCCTGCGTTCCGACGGCTTCCGTGCGGCCGGTGCCGTGCACGGACCACCACCTGGTGTGGGCGGAGCTCGTGCCGCCGCGCGCCGGGGGGCGGTCCGCGTACTGGCACTTTAACAACCTGCTGCTGGAGGACGCGCGGTTCCGGGATTCGTTCGGTCTTTTCTGGGCCGGCTGGAGAAGGAAGCAGGGGGGCTTCCCCTCCTTGAGGCTATGGTGGGATGTGGGCAAGGCTCACGTCCGTCTCTTCTGTCAGGAGTACGCGAAGGGGTCGACCAAGAGGCGGGAGGCCCGGGTCGGGCAGTTGGAGAAGGAGGTGCTCGACCTGGAGTCCCGTCTCGGTCAAGTCGCCGAGGACCCGGCCCTGCGGCTGGCGTACGAAGAGAAGAAGGGCGCGCTGAAGGACCTGCGGCTCGTCGGGTCCCGAGGCGCGTACGTGAGGTCGCGGATCCAGTTCCTGCGGGACCTGGACCGCGGCTCCCCCTTCTTCTACTCGCTGGAAAAAAGACGGGGGGTCCGTAAGCAGCTTTTGGAGCTGCTGGCCGACGACGGATCTCCGGTCTCGGATCCGGAGGGAATCCGCGCGGAGACCCGCGCCTATTACGTGGCTCTGTTCTCTCCGGATCCGTCCAGCGAGGACGCGCGCGGAGTTTTGTGGGAGGACCTGCCGAAGGTCGGCCTGGAGGGCGCCGAAAAACTGGACGCTCCTCTGAGTTTGGAGGAGCTGTCCGGCGCCCTCCGCCAGCTCTCCAGGGGGAAGTCCCCGGGGCTGGACGGGCTGACCGTGGAGTTCCACAGGGCGTTCTGGGGCGTCCTGGGGGGCGACTACGTGCGGGTCCTGGGGGAATGTCTGGCGACCGGGGAGATGCCCCTCTCGTGGCGCAGGGCGGTGATCGTCCTGCTGCCTAAGAAGGGTGATCTCCGCCTCCTCAAAAACTGGCGCCCGGTCTCCCTCCTCAGCACGGATTACAAAATCTTTGCCAGGGCCATGTCTGTTCGCCTTGGCGCCGTGCTGGCCCGCATGATCCATCCCGACCAGTCCTACACGGTCCCGGGCCGGACCATTCACGATAACATCCATCTGGTCCGGGACCTGGTCCACCATTCCCAGAGGGCTGGTCTGTCGGTCGCCTTCCTTTCCCTGGATCAGGAGAAGGCGTTCGACAGGGTGGATCACGAGTATCTTTTCGGGACTCTGCGCGCTTTCGGGTTCGGGACGCATTTCGTCGCCCGGATCCGACTTCTGTACGCTGCCGCGGAGTGTCTGATTAAAGTTAACGGGTCCTTGACGGCGCCCCTTCGCTTCGGGAGGGGGGTGCGTCAGGGATGCCCCATGTCCGGCCAGTTATATGCCATTTGCGTGGAGCCTTTCCTGCGCCTCTTGCGGAAGAGGTTGGCGGGATTGGCTCTGCGAGGGCCGGGCATGGAGGTGGTCCTCTCGGCTTACGCCGATGACGTGCTCCTCGTGGTCACGGATCCCGTTGACTTGCGGAGGATGCGGGAATGCCAGCAGATTTACTCGGACGCATCCTCCGCCAAGATCAACTGGGGGAAATGTTCTGGACTCCTGGTGGGTCAGTGGCAGGTGGACTCTCTGCCGGAGGAGTTCGGGCCCTTCACCTGGAGCACCACGCACCTCCTCTACTTGGGAGTCTACCTCAGCCCGGCCGAGGACGCCTGGCCGGCGAACTGGCACGAGCTGGAGGCCAAAGTCACCGCTCGCTTAGGACGCTGGACAGGATTGCTCCGAGTGTTGTCCTACAGGGGTCGGGCGTTGGTCATAAACCAACTGGTGGCCGCCATGTTGTGGTACCGGTTGGTTACTCTGATCCCCCCCCCTGCGTTTGTCGCCAAGATACAGAAGAAGCTCGTCGACTTCTTCTGGAACAACAGGATACACTGGGTCGCTGCCGCGGTTCTGAGTCTCCCGCTTAGGGAGGGCGGTCAGGCGTTGGTGTGCCTCCGCACCCAGGCTGCGACTTTCCGTCTTCGGACGCTGCAGAGATACCTGTACGTCGAGAATCCTCCGAGATGGTGTGCGCTGGCGACGTATTTTTTCCGCCAGCTGCACGGCCTCAATTACGACACGCAGCTCCTGTTTTTGGAGGTGAGCGGCAGGCGTGAGAGCCTGCGGGAGCTGCCTGTCTTTTACCAGGAACTACTATGGGTTTGGAACTCCGTCGCCTCCAGGCGGAGCTCTCCCCCGTCAGGAGCGGCGGCTGTCCTCCGGGAGCCGCTGTTCAGGAATCCGCACCTCCACGTCCGCGAGTTCGGGTGGCTGGCGGAGCGCAGGGCTGTGCCTGGCAGGGTGACTAGAGTCGGGGACCTACTCGATGGCGGAGGAGCGGGCTGGATGGCGCCAGAGGAGCTGGCGCGACGCATGTCGTGGGTCGACGTCCGGCTCGCGGTCGATGCCATCGGGGCGGTGAAAGCGATGTTGCCCCCCGGCGCCACGAGGTGCGTCGAGGCGGCTCGGGCACGTGGGGAGATCCCGTCCGAGCTTACTCCCGTTCGGATGGAATTCCTTATCGGCGCCTTGCCCCGAGACTCCCCTCGGGGATCGGCGCCTCACAACCTGAGCCGTCTCGAGGAAATACCCTCCATGCTTTTTCATTCTGCGCGGAGGGGTTTCCTGTACGGGCTGCTCTTGCACACCTTCCACTTTGCCATCTTCGCCTGCCGTCCGGACACGCCGTGGCGTGCCGTTTTACCTCCGGACGGAGGCGGAGGTCCCCAATGGGGGGCTCTCTATGCGGGAGTCCTCCCCTGTTCTATCGGGGATTTGGCCTGGAGGGTGTTGCACAGAGCAGTTCCGTGCAATAGATTTTTAAGCAGGTTTACGGACTCCCAGACCGCTTGTTTGTTTTGCGGTCTGGAGGAGTCCGTTTTTCACGTGTACACGGGGTGTGAGAGGTTGCAGCCCCTCTTTCACTATTTGAAGGGGCTGCTCCTCAAATTTTGGTTGCACTTCAGTCCCACGCTCCTGATCTACGGTCACCCGGTGCGGAGGGGAGCGGCCAGGTCGGAGGACCTCCTCGTGGGCCTGCTCCTGGGCCTGGCCAAGAAAGCCATCAATTGGTCCAGGCAGCGGGCGCCCGAGGGGGTCGTCCGGCCGGATTGCCTCCCTCTCTTCCGCGGCCATGTTCGCGGCCGGGTGGCCCTGGAGATGGAGCACGCGGTGTCCGCCGGCGAGCTCGAGCTCTTTCGTGACCGGTGGGCGCCGCGGGGACTGGAGTGCGTAATCGATCTAAGAGGCCAAATTTTAATTTGATTAATCGGGTTATTTAAAGGGTTTATTTGTTTAAGGGTTTATTTTTTTTTGGGTGTATACAAAAAGAGGTGATTAAAAACTAACAGGGTTAGGAACAATTAACACCAGAGAACAAGAAACAATGAACACAGGAGACTGACAAGTGAAGGTGCTCAGTCTGTTCCTTGCTGCCTGTGGAGCAGGTTGTGCTGTTCCTGCTGCTGCTGCTTAGGAGGTGGTGGTTGCCTTGGCCTGGGAGTGGAGAGGAAGGAGTGACCCCAGGCCACCACTACCAGCAACCAACTTCAACTACAGAGGTGCCTGGAGAGGGAGGAGTAGAGGACAGAGGAGGAGGCCAGTTTTACAACTACAGGAGGCCTTCCATCACTGCCTCCCAACTTGGCCTCCAGCCCAGGAGAGGGAGAGAGGGGAGAGAATACCACTCGGCTTCAACTCGGAAGGAGGGGAGGAGCTGCTGCAACTTTCAAACATCTGCAGGTGGGTGTCTTTGTGCACTCCCCTAAAGACTTTGCATTGTAGGCGGGGGGAGGAAGGAAGACGGGCCGGAAGCCTGGCCTGGGTTGGCTGGAGCCTGCCCAGGTGAAGCTTGTTTCCTCTACACCGAGAAGACCTGGTGTGGGCTGAGCCTGGGCTTTTTCCAGCCTGCCCAGGTGAAGACATCTTCTCCCCCTGCCCGAAGACCATCGTTAAAGACTTTGTATTCCATCGGGGGAGTGCACCCAGCCGACGCCCACCCACCGACCAACACCTTAAGTGGGGACCCTGCCTTTGCGGCCCCCCCTTCTTCCCATCCCCCTCTTTCTCTCTCCTTGTCCTCACTCTGCCTCTCCAAAAGGCACCTCTTTTTTATTTTCCAATTGACCCATTGAGCAGAGGGAAGGAAGGGCCCCCCTCCCAATTAATACCATCAAGGGGAGAGGCGGGCCAGTTAATTTACACTCCCTCTGCTCTGGGAAAACATAATAACCGAGGCCATTAACACCTTCAGGCCTGTGACTTTTGGGGTGTGTGTAGCTCTTTTTTAAGATCCACCCCACTATGGCATCTACATCCGCGGCGGCGACGGGGCCGGCGAGAACTTATGCGGCGGCGGCGGCCAAAGCCTCGGCCGCTCCCGCTGCTGCTGCTGCCCCGTCGCCGTTCCGCTTGATGACCATCAAGCTCGGGGTGAAGAGCTACACCCACCCCGACATGACTATTGAGGCGTGCGTCAAGGCTATGGCCGGGTTTGTCGGCCCTCCGGCCATAGTCGCCGCCTCAAAAATGTACGGGAAGGCTGTCTTCTTCCTGCAGTCCGAGCGGGCGGTGGCCCTGGCCATCGCTCAGGGGCTCACCGTGGGCGGGACTTTCCTGCCGGTGGACCCGCTGGAGGCCACCGCGCAGAGGGTCGTTCTGTCGAACGTCCCGCCCTATATCACCGGTGAGCTCCTCCTCCCCCACCTACGTCAACTCGGGGAGGTGAGGTCGGGCATTTCCCCGATCCCGCTCGGGCTCCGGGAAGGCAGCCTTCGCCATGTCTTCTCCTTCCGGCGCCAAGCCTTCGTTCAGCTGGCGCGGGAGGGGGAGACGGACGGGGCTTTCACGGTCCTCCACGGGGGGACCCCGTACCGCGTCTTTTGGACCACGGACGGCGTGCGGTGCCACGCCTGTAGGGAGGTGGGGCACGTGCGGAAAAACTGCCCCGCCTCCAAGGCCGCCAAGTCATCCGGCGCGGCCAAGGCTGGCGCCGCCGCCGCTCCTCCCTCCGGGTCTAGCCGCGCTCCCTCCCAAACAAAAGCTAACGGGGCGCGGTCGTCGTCGGAGGCCATCGTCATCCAGGCCTCCGGCGGGGGGGAGGAGGGATGTCCGGTCGGGAAAAAGGCGCTGGGGAAAAATAAACACCGTAGGGTGGGTCCCCCCGAGGAGGGCGTACCCTTTAACATGGACCCCCTGACGCCCGAGAGCATCGCGGCGCTGATAGTGGAGTGCGGAGCGGGGGGGGACCCCGTGCCTGAGCCCGCGGCCGTGACCGCCGAGGCGGGACCGCCAGAACCTGCGGCCGGGCTTGGGTCCGGGGGACCCAAAGAACTCGCTCCTCTGGAAGGAGCAGGGGAGGCCCCTGAAGACATGGAGGCCTCCCTTTACCCCTCCGCGCTCAAGCGAAGGCGCGACTCCCGGGACGAGGGGGGGGACAGGGAGGTGGAAGGCCCCTCCGGTCAGGGGGAGTCGTCGCCCGCCGCGGACACTGCGCCCCACCCCACCGCTGACACTACTACGGGCGAACGGCAGGGGTCGCCTGTCCCTGGGGAAGCTGAGGCAGAAGCGTCTGCCCGGCTCATGCCTCCCGGGGATGGGGACGAGACCCTGCCCGTGGGGGGGGTCGCGGGACGACCCGCGGCGGGGACGGATCCTTTGTCGGTGGCGTTACCCCTCGACGGGTCGGGCAGCCAGGGGACCGGGCCAGGCGAGTCGTCCGACGATGAGCTCGCCCAGAGCGGCCCGGACCTTTCCCAGGTGCTGCTCGACTTCGTCGAGGTGTGCGGGAAAATTACCCCGTCTGCTGGGTCGGAGGCCGGTGGCGTGGCGGAGGGGAACCCTCCGTCTGTGTCTCCGGCGCCGGGCGACTTGGAGACGATCGGGTACGCGTGTTCTCCCGTCTCTCCGGTCTCTCCGGTCGTTCCGGTGCCTGGGGCGGAGGGGGTCTCCGGGCCGCCGCCGCCTTCTGGCCCGGCCCCCCTAAAGGAGCCCGGGGGGAATCCTCCGCTACCGATCCTGGGGGTGGGATCGGGGCGGAGGCGGGGCCGGCTGTCGCGGCCGGGCCGCCCGACGCACACTGCGTGGCGGACGGTTCGGCCGCCGGCGGCGACCCCCCGGAGGGGGACGGGGACTCGGTGGTGGGGGCGGAGGAAGACTTAGAGTCCATCGCCGACGAGGCGATGGATGACCTCGCGCCCCTCGCCGGGCCCCCCCTCGTTCTTATTCCCATCAGGGAGCTCCGGGATTTTATGGCCACGAGCCAGGGTCGCCGCAGGACCCAGCAGGCCCTCGACAGATGGTCGGGGCTGGCGCTGCTCGTCGGGTCGGCCCGCGTCGCCTACAAGACCATGGGTGCGGACGCGGGCGTGAGCCCGTCCGAGCTGTGTCGGTTCCGAGCATTCCTCACCGGGCTGCTAAGGGAGTGGCGGTCGACTAGCGGCCGCCCTCCCTTCCCCCGTTAGGTTTAAGTAGTGGTTGGTTGTGCTTCTGAAATGAAGATAACCATAGCCAGCCTCAACGTCAACGGCAGCAGGGAGGCTAGCCGCAGATTTCATAACTTTTCGGTCCTTCGGGACGGGAAGTATGCGGTGTGCTTCCTGCAAGAAACCCACACCGTTCCGGGAGACGAGGCTACGTGGCTCCTGGAGTGGCAAGGAGGGGCCAACATGAGTCACCTCTCCAGTGTTTCCAGTGGAATGGCTATCTTGTTGGCCCCGCATTTTCAGCCGGAGATCTTGGGGGTCAAGGAGCTCGTGCCGGGCCGCTTGCTCCAGGTCACTGTTCGCCTGGGGGGCGTGCCGTTCCATCTAGTGAACGTGTACGCCCCTCAGGCTGGTGCGCAGCAAGCGCGCTTCTTTGAAGAAGTGTCCACTCTTTTGGGCTCCGTCGACGCGGGCGAGTGCGTCGTCCTCGGGGGGGATTTTAATTGTACCCTCGAGGCCAGGGACCGCACGGGTACCCAGCCGAGCCCGGCGTCGGTGGGGAAGTTGAGGGACCTGGTCGGGTCCCTCGACTTGGTGGACGTCTGGCGTAATCTCCATCCCGACTCCAGCGCCTTCACCTTTGTGAGGTCTGGGGGAGGAGCGTCCAGGATCGACCGCCTCTACATTTCCCGGGCGTACGTCTCCTGCGTTCCGACGGCTTCCGTTCGGCCGGTGCCGTGCACGGACCACCACCTGGTGTGGGCGGAGCTCGTGCCGCCGCGCGCCGGTGGGCGGTCCGCGTACTGGCACTTTAACAACCTGCTGCTGGAGGACGCGCGGTTCCGGGATTCGTTCGGTCGGTTCTGGGCCGGCTGGAGAAGGAAGCAGGGGGGCTTCCCCTCCTTGAGGCTATGGTGGGATGTGGGCAAGGCTCACGTCCGTCTCTTCTGTCAGGAGTACGCGAAGGGGTCGACCAAGAGGCGGGAGGCCAGGGTCCGGCAGTTGGAGAAGGAGGTGCTCGACCTGGAGTCCCGTCTCGGTCAAGTCGCCGAGGACCCGGCCCTGCGGCTGGCGTACGAAGAGAAGAGGGGCGCGCTGAAGGACCTGCGGCTCGTCGGGTCCCGAGGCGCGTACGTGAGGTCGCGGATCCAGTTCCTGCGGGACCTGGACCGCGGCTCCCCCTTCTTCTACTCGCTGGAAAAAAGACGGGGGGTCCGTAAGCAGCTTTTGGAGCTGCTGGCCGACGACGGATCTCCGGTCTCGGATCCGGAGGTAATCCGCGCGGAGACCCGCGCCTATTACGGGGCTCTGTTCTCTCCGGATCCGTCCAGCGAGGACGCGCGCGGAGTTTTGTGGGAGGACCTGCCGAAGGTCGGCCTGGAGGGCGCCGAAAAACTGGACGCTCCTCTGAGTTTGGAGGAGCTGTCCGGCGCCCTCCGCCAGCTCTCCAGGGGGAAGTCCCCGGGGCTGGACGGGCTGACCGTGGAGTTCCACAGGGCGTTCTGGGGCGTCCTGGGGGGCGACTACGTGCGGGTCCTGGGGGAATGTCTGGCGACCGGGGAGATGCCCCTCTCGTGGCGCAGGGCGGTGATCGTCCTGCTGCCTAAGAGGGGTGATCTCCGCCTCCTCAAGAACTGGCGCCCGGTCTCCCTCCTCAGCACGGATTACAAAATCTTTGCCAGGGCCATGTCTGTTCGCCTTGGCGCCGTGCTGGCCCGCATGATCCATCCCGACCAGTCCTACACGGTCCCGGGCCGGACCATTCACGATAACATCCATCTGGTCCGGGACCTGGTCCACCATTCCCAGAGGGCTGGTCTGTCGGTCGCCTTCCTTTCCCTGGATCAGGAGAAGGCGTTCGACAGGGTGGATCACGAGTATCTTTTCGGGACTCTGCGCGCTTTCGGGTTCGGGACGCATTTCGTCGCCCGGATCCGACTTCTGTACGCTGCCGCGGAGTGTCTGATTAAAGTTAACAGGTCCTTGACGGCGCACCTTCGCTTCGGGAGGGGGGTGCGTCAGGGATGCCCCATGTCCGGCCAGTTATATGCCATTTGCGTGGAGCCTTTCCTGCGCCTCTTGCGGAAGAGGTTGGCGGGATTGGCTCTGCGAGGGCCGGGCGTGGAGGTGGTCCTCTCGGCTTACGCCGATGACGTGCTCCTCGTGGTCACGGATCCCGTTGACTTGCGGAGGATGCGGGAATGCCAGCAGATTTACTCGGACGCATCCTCCGCCAGGATCAACTGGGGGAAATGTTCTGGACTCCTGGTGGGTCAGTGGCAGGTGGACTCTCTGCCGGAGGAGTTCGGGCCCTTCGGCTGGAGCACCACGCACCTCCTCTACTTGGGAGTCTACCTCAGCCCGGCCGAGGACGCCTGGCCGGCGAACTGGCACGAGCTGGAGGCCAAAGTCACCGCTCGCTTAGGACGCTGGACAGGATTGCTCCGAGTGTTGTCCTACAGGGGTCGGGCATTGGTCATAAACCAACTGGTGGCCGCCATGTTGTGGTACCGGTTGGTTACTCTGATCCCCCCCCCTGCGTTTGTCGCCAAGATACAGAAGAAGCTCGTCGACTTCTTCTGGAACAACAGGATGCACTGGGTCGCTGCCGCGGTTCTGAGTCTCCCGCTTAGGGAGGGCGGTCAGGCGCTGGTGTGCCTTCGCACCCAGGCTGCGACTTTCCGTCTTCAGACGCTGCAGAGATACCTGTACGTCGAGAATCCTCCAAGATGGTGTGCGCTGGCGACGCATTTCTTCCGCCAGCTGCACGGCCTCAATTACGACACGCAGCTCCTGTTTCTGAAAGTGGGTGGCAGGCGTGCCAGCCTGCAGGAGCTGCCTGTCTTTTACCAGGAACTGCTATGGGTTTGGAACTCCGTCGCCTCCAGGCGGAGCTCTCCCCCGTCAGGAGCGGCGGCTGTCCTCCGGGAGCCGCTGTTCAGGAATCCGCACCTCCACGTCCGCGAGTTCGGGTGGCTGGCGGAGCGCAGGGCTGTGCCTGGCAGGGTGACTAGAGTCGGGGACCTACTCGATGGCGGGGGAGCGGGCTGGATGGCGCCAGAGGAGCTGGTGCGACGCATGTCGTGGGACAACGTCCGGCTCGCGGTCAGCGCCATCGGGGCGGTGAAAGCGATGTTGCCCCCCGACGCCACGAGGTGTGTCGAGGCGGCTCGGGCGCGTGGGGAGATCCCGTCCGAGCTTACTCCCGTTCGGACGGAATTCCTTATCGGCGCCTCGCCCCGAAACTCCCCTCGGGGATCGGTGCCTCACAACTTGAGCCGTCTCGAGGAAATACCCTCCGTGCTTTTTCATTCTGCGCGGAGGGGTTTCCTGTACGGGCTGCTCTTGCACACCTTCCACTTTGCCATCTTCGCCTGCCGTCCGGACACGCCGTGGCGTGCCGTTTTACCTCCGGACGGAGACGGAGGTCCCCAATGGGGGTCTCTCTATGCGGGAGTCCTCCCTTGTTCTATTGGGGACTTGGCCTGGAGGGTGTTGCACAGGGCAGTTCCGTGCAACAGATTTTTAAATAGGTTCACGGACTCCCAGACCGCCTGTTTGTTTTGCGGTCTGGAGGAGTCCGTGTTCCACGTATATATGGGGTGTGAGAGGTTGCAGCCCCTCTTCCATTTTTGAAGGGGCTGCTCCTCAAATTTTGGTTGCACTTCAGTCCCACGCTCCTGATCTACGGTCACCCCGTGCGGAGGGGAGCGGGCGGGTTGGAGGACCTCCTCGTGGGCCTGCTCCTGGGCCTGGCCAAGAAAGCCATTAATCGGTCCAGGCAGCGGGCGGTCGAGGGGGTCGTCCGGCCGGATTGCCTCCCGCCCTTCCGCGGCCATGTTCGCGCCCGGGTGGCCCTGGAGATGGAGCACGCGGTCTCCGCCGGCACGCTCGAGCAATTTCGTGGCCGGTGGGCGCCGCGGGGACTGGAGTGCATAATAGGTCCAAATGACCAAATTTTAATTTAATTTCTGATTTCTGATTTGAGTTCTTAAAAGTTACTGGATTTTTAGTTGTTTTTGATTTAACACAAGAGGAGAGAACAAGAAACAATGAACACAGGAGACTGACAAGTGAAGGTGCTCAGTCTGTTCCTTGCTGCCTGTGGAGCAGGTTGTGCTGTTCCTGCTGCTGCTGCTTAGGAGGTGGTGGTTGCCTTGGCCTGGGAGTGGAGAGGAAGGAGTGACCCCAGGCCACCACTACCAGCAACCTAAAACCATCTACAGAGGTGCCTGGAGAGGGAGGAGTAGAGGACAGAGGAGGAGGCCAGTTTTACAACTACAGGAGGCCTTCCATCACTGCCTCCCAACTTGGCCTCCAGCCCAGGAGAGGGAGAGAGGGGAGAGAATACCACTCGGCTTCAACTCGGAAGGAGGGGAGGAGCTGCTGCAACTTTCAAACATCTGCAGGTGGGTGTCTTTGTGCACTCCCCTAAAGACTTTGCATTGTAGGCGGGGGGAGGAAGGAAGACGGGCCGGAAGCCTGGCCTGGGTTGGCTGGAGCCTGCCCAGGTGAAGCTTGTTTCTGCACGTCGAGAAGACCTGTGTGGGCTGAGCCTGGGCTTTTTCCAGCCTGCCCAGGCGAAGACGTCTTCTCCCCCTGCCCGAAGAGCTGCTTAAGACTTTGTTTTCCATCGGGGGGAGTGCACCCAGCCGACGCCCACCCACCGACCAACACCTTTAAGTGGGGACCCTGCCTTTGCGGCCCCCCCTCCTTCCCATCCCCCTCTTTCTCTCTCCTTGTCCTCACTCTGCCTCTCCAAAAGGCACCTCTTTTTCTTATTTTTTTCTAATTACCCATTGAGCAGAGGGAAGGAAGGGCCCCCCTCCCAATTAATACCGTCAAGGGGAGAGGCGGGCCAGTTAATTTACACTCCCTCTGCTCTGGGAAAACATAATAACCGAGGCCATTAACACCTTCAGGCCTGTGACTTTTGGGGTGTGTGTAGCTCTTTTTTAAGATCCACCCCACTATGGCATCTACATCCGCGGCGGCGACGGGGCCGGCGAGAACTTATGCGGCGGCGGCGGCCAAAGCCTCGGCCGCTCCCGCTGCTGCTGCCCCGTCGCCGTTCCGCTTGATGACCATCAAGCTCGGGGTGAAGAGCTACACCCACCCCGACATGACTATTGAGGCGTGCGTGAAGGCTATGGCCGGGGTTGTCGGCCCTCCGGCCGCCTCAAAAATGTACAGGAAGGCTGTCTTCTTCCTGGAGTCCGAGCGGGCGGTGGCCCTGGCCATCGCCCAGGGGCTCACCGTGGGCGGGACTTTCCTGCCGGTGGACCCGCTGGAGGCCACCGCGCAGAGGGTCGTCTTGTCAAACTATATCACCGGTGAGCTCCTCCTCCCCCACCTACGTCAACTCGGGGAGGTGAGGTCGGGGATTTCCCCGATCCCGCTCGGGCTCCGGGAAGGCAGCCTTCGCCATGTCTTCTCCTTCCGGCGCCAGGCCTTCGTCCAGCTGGCGCGGGAGGGGGAGACGGACGGGGCTTTCACGGTCCTCCACGGGGGGACCTCGTACCGCGTCTTCTGGACGACGGACGGCGTGCGGTGCCACGCCTGTAGGGAGGTGGGGCACGTGCGCAAAAACTGCCCCGCCTCCAAGGCCGCCAAGTCATCTGGCGTGGCCAAGGCTGGCGCCGTCGCCGCTCCTCCTTCCGGGTCTAGCCGTGCCCCCGCTCAATCGAATGCTACCGGGGCGCGGTCGTCGTCGGAGGCCGACGACATCCAGGCCTCCGGCGGGGGGGAGGAGGGAGGTCCGGTCAGAAAGAAGGCGCGGGACAAGACCAGAAACCGTAGGGTGGGTCCCCCCGCGGAGGGCGTCCCCCTGAATTTGGAGGCCCTGACGCCCGAGCGCGTAATCGCGATAATCGCGGAGTGCGGAGGTGGGGGGGACCTCGTGCCCGAGCCTGTGGCCGCGACCGCCGAGGCGGTCACGCCAGAACCTGCGGCCGGGCTCGGGCCCGGGGGACCCAAAGAACTCGCTCCACCGGAGGGAGCAGGGGAGGCCCCTGAGGAAATGGAGGCCTCCCTTTACCCCTCCGCGCTGAAAAGAAGGCGCGACCCCCTGGATGAGGAGGAGGACCGGGAGGAGGAAGGTCCCTCCGGTCAGGGGGAGTCATCGCCCGCCGCGGGCACTGCGCCCCACCCCACCGCTAACACCATTACGGGCGAACGGCAGGGGTCGCCTGTCCCTGGGGAGGCTGAGGCAGAAGCGTCTGCCCAGCTCGTGCCTCCTGGGGATGGGGACGAGACCCTGCCCGTGGGGGGGGTCGCGGAACAACCCGCGGCGGTTATTGAGCCATTGCTGGTGGCATTGCCCCTCGACGGGTCGGGCGGCCGGGGGACCGGGCCGGGCGAGTCCTCTGATGATGAGCTCGCCCAGAGCGGCCCGGACCTTTCCCAGGTGCTGCTCGACTTTGTCGAGGTGTGTGGGAAAATTACCCCATCTGCTGGGTCGGAGGCCGGTGGCGTGGCGGAGGGGGACCCTCCGTCTGTGTCTCCGGCGCCGGGCGACTTGGAGATGATCGGGTACGCGTGTTCTCCCGTCTCTCCGGTCTCTCCGGTCGTTCCGGTGCCTGGGGCGGAGGGGGTCTCCGGGCCGCCGCCGCCTTCTGGCCCGGCCCCCCTAAAGGAGCCCGGGGGGGAATCCTCCGCTACCGATCCTGGGGGTGGGATCGGGGCGGAGGCGGGGCCGGCTGTCGCGGCCGGGCCGCCCGATGCGCACTGCGTGGCGGACGGTTCGGCCGCCGGTGGCGACCCCCCGGAGGAGGACGGGGACTCGGTGGTGGGGGCGGAGGAAGACTTAGAGTCCATCGCCGACGAGGCGATGGATGACCTCGCGCCCCTCGCCGGGCCCCCCCTCGTTCTTATTCCCATCAGGGAGCTCCGGGAATTTGTGGCCACGAGCCAGGGTCGCCGCAGGACCCAGCAGGCCCTCGACAGATGGTCGGGGCTGGCGCTGCTCGTCGGGTCGGCCCGCGTCGCCTACAAGACCATGGGTGCGGACGCGGGCGTGAGCCCGTCCGAGCTGTGTCGGTTCCGAGCATTCCTCACCGGGCTGCTAAGGGAGTGGCGGTCGACTAGCGGCCGCCCTCCCTTCCCCCGTTAGTTTTAAGTAGGGGTTGGTTGTGCTTCTGAAATGAAGATAACCATAGCCAGCCTCAACGTCAACGGCAGCAGGGAGGCTAGCCGCAGATTTCATAACTTTTCGGTCCTTCGGGACGGGAAGTATGCGGTGTGCTTCCTGCAAGAAACCCACACCGTTCCGGGAGACGAGGCTACGTGGCTCCTGGAGTGGCAAGGAGGGGTCAACATGAGTCACCTCTCCAGTGTTTCCAGTGGGGTGGCTATCTTGTTGGCCCCGCATTTTCAGCCGGAGATCTTGGGGATCAAGGAGCTCGTGCCGGGCCGCTTGCTCCAGGTCACTGTTCGCCTGGGGGGCGTGCCGTTCCATCTAGTGAACGTGTACGCCCCTCAGGCTGGTGCGCAGCAAGCGCGCTTCTTTGAAGAAGTGTCCACTCTTTTGGGCTCCATCGACGCGGGCGAGTGCGTCGTCCTCGGGGGGGATTTTAATTGTACCCTCGAGGCGAGGGACCGCACGGGTACCCAGCCGAGCCCGGCGTCGGTGGGGAAGTTGAGGGACCTGGTCGGGTCCCTCGACTTGGTGGACGTCTGGCGTAATCTTCATCCCGACTCCAGCGCCTTCACTTTTGTGAGGTCTGGGGGAGGAGCGTCCAGGATCGACCGCCTCTACATTTCCCGGGCGTACGTCTCCTGCGTTCCGACGGCTTCCGTGCGGCCGGTGCCGTGCACGGACCACCACCTGGTGTGGGCGGAGCTCGTGCCGCCGCGCGCCGGGGGGCGGTCCGCGTACTGGCACTTTAACAACCTGCTGCTGGAGGACGCGCGGTTCCGGGATTCGTTCGGTCTTTTCTGGGCCGGCTGGAGAAGGAAGCAGGGGGGCTTCCCCTCCTTGAGGCTATGGTGGGATGTGGGCAAGGCTCACATCCGTCTCTTCTGTCAGGAGTACGCGAAGGGGTCGACCAAGAGGCGGGAGGCCCGGGTCGGGCAGTTGGAGAAGGAGGTGCTCGACCTGGAGTCCCGTCTCGGTCAAGTCGCCGAGGACCCGGCCCTGCGGCTGGCGTACGAAGAGAAGAAGGACCTGCGGCTCGTCGGGTCCCGAGGCGCATACGTGAGGTCGCGGATCCAGTTCCTGCGGGACCTGGACCGCGGCTCCCCCTTCTTCTACTCGCTGGAAAAAAGACGGGGGGTCCGTAAGCAGCTTTTGGAGCAGCTGGCCGACGACGGATCTCCGGTCTCGGATCCGGAGGGAATCCGCGCGGAGACCCGCGCCTATTACGGGGCTCTGTTCTCTCCGGATCCGTCCAGCGAGGACGCGCGCGGAGTTTTGTGGGAGGACCTGCCGAAGGTCGGCCTGGAGTGCGCCGAAAAACTGGACGCTCCTCTGAGTTTGGAGGAGCTGTCCGGCGCCCTCCGCCAGCTCTCCAGGGGGAAGTCCCCGGGGCTGGACGGGCTGACCGTGGAGTTCCACAGGGCGTTCTGGGGCGTCCTGGGGGGCGACTACGTGCGGGTCCTGGGGGAATGTCTGGCGACCGGGGAGATGCCCCTCTCGTGGCGCAGGGCGGTGATCGTCCTGCTGCCTAAGAAGGGTGATCTCCGCCTCCTCAAGAACTGGCGCCCGGTCTCCCTCCTCAGCACGGATTACAAAATCTTCGCCAGGGCCATGACTGTTCGCCTTGGCGCCGTGCTGGCCCGCATGATCCATCCCGACCAGTCCTACACGGTCCCGGGCCGGACCATTCACGATAACATCCATCTGGTCCGGGACCTGGTCCACCATTCCCAGAGGGCTGGTCTGTCGGTCGCCTTCCTTTCCCTGGATCAGGAGAAGGCGTTCGACAGGGTGGATCACGAGTATCTTTTCGGGACTCTGCGCGCTTTCGGGTTCGGGACGCATTTCGTCGCCCGGATCCGACTTCTGTACGCTGCCGCGGAGTGTCTGATTAAAGTTAACGGGTCCTTGACGGCGCCCCTTCGCTTCGGGAGGGGGGTGCGTCAGGGATGCCCCATGTCCGGCCAGTTATATGCCATTTGCGTGGAGCCTTTCCTGCGCCTCTTGCGGAAGAGGTTGGCGGGATTGGCTCTGCGAGGGCCGGGCGTGGAGGTGGTCCTCTCGGCTTACGCCGATGACGTGCTCCTCGTGGTCACGGATCCCGTTGACTTGCGGAGGATGCGGGAATGCCAGCAGATTTACTCGGACGCATCCTCCGCCAGGATCAACTGGGGGAAATGTTCTGGACTCCTGGTGGGTCAGTGGCAGGTGGACTCTCTACCGGAGGAGTTCGGGCCCTTCGCCTGGAGTACCACGCACCTCCTCTACCTGGGAGTCTACCTCAGCCCGGCCGAGGACGCCTGGCCGGCGAACTGGCACGAGCTGGAGGCCAAAGTCACCGCTCGCTTAGGACGCTGGACAGGATTGCTCCGAGTGTTGTCCTACAGGGGTCGGGCGTTGGTCATAAACCAACTGGTGGCCGCCATGTTGTGGTACCGGTTGGTTACTCTGATCCCCCCCCCTGCGTTTGTCGCCAAGATACAGAAGAAGCTCGTCGACTTCTTCTGGAACAACAGGATACACTGGGTCGCTGCCGCGGTTCTGAGTCTCCCGCTTAGGGAGGGCGGTCAGGCGTTGGTGTGCCTCCGCACCCAGGCTGCGACTTTCCGTCTTCGGACGCTGCAGAGATACCTGTACGTCGAGAATCCTCCGAGATGGTGTGCGCTGGCGACGTATTTTTTCCGCCAGCTGCACGGCCTCAATTACGACACGCAGCTCCTGTTTTTGGAGGTGAGCGGCAGGCGTGAGAGCCTGCGGGAGCTGCCTGTCTTTTACCAGGAACTACTATGGGTTTGGAACTCCGTCGCCTCCAGGCGGAGCTCTCCCCCGTCAGGAGCGGCGGCTGTCCTCCGGGAGCCGCTGTTCAGGAATCCGCACCTCCACGTCCGCGAGTTCGGGTGGCTGGCGGAGCGCAGGGCTGTGCCTGGCAGGGTGACTAGAGTCGGGGACCTACTCGATGGCGGAGGAGCGGGCTGGATGGCGCCAGAGGAGCTGGCGCGACGCATGTCGTGGGTCGACGTCCGGCTCGCGGTCGATGCCATCGGGGCGGTGAAAGCGATGTTGCCCCCCGGCGCCACGAGGTGCGTCGAGGCGGCTCGGGCACGTGGGGAGATCCCGTCCGAGCTTACTCCCGTTCGGATGGAATTCCTTATCGGCGCCTTGCCCCGAGACTCCCCTCGGGGATCGGCGCCTCACAACTTGAGCCGTCTCGAGGAAATACCCTCCGTGCTTTTTCATTCTGCGCGGAGGGGTTTCCTGTACGGGCTGCTCTTGCACACCTTCCACTTTGCCATCTTCGCCTGCCGTCCGGACACGCCGTGGCGTGCCGTTTTACCTCCGGACGGAGGCGGAGGTCCCCAATGGGGGGCTCTCTATGCGGGAGTCCTCCCCTGTTCTATCGGGGATTTGGCCTGGAGGGTGTTGCACAGAGCAGTTCCGTGCAATAGATTTTTAAGCAGGTTTACGGACTCCCAGACCGCTTGTTTGTTTTGCGGTCTGGAGGAGTCCGTTTTTCACGTGTACACGGGGTGTGAGAGGTTGCAGCCCCTCTTTCACTATTTGAAGGGGCTGCTCCTCAAATTTTGGTTGCACTTCAGTCCCACGCTCTTGATCTACGGTCACCCGGTGCGGAGGGGAGCGGCCAGGTCGGAGGACCTCCTCGTGGGCCTGCTCCTGGGCCTGGCCAAGAAAGCCATCAATTGGTCCAGGCAGCGGGCGGCCGAGGGGGTCGTCCGGCCGGATTGCCTCCCTCTCTTCCGCGGCCATGTTCGCGGCCGGGTGGCCCTGGAGATGGAGCACGCGGTGTCCGCCGGCGAGCTCGAGCTCTTTCGTGACCGGTGGGCGCCGCGGGGACTGGAGTGCGTAATCGATCTAAGAGGCCAAATTTTAATTTGATTAATCGGGTTATGTAAAGGGTTTATTTGTTTAAGGGTTTATTTTTTGGGTTCCAACAAAAGAGGTGATTAAAAACTAACAGGGTTAGGAAAAATTAACACCAGAGAACAAGAAACAATGAACACAGGAGACTGACAAGTGAAGGTGCTCAGTCTGTTCCTTGCTGCCTGTGGAGCAGGTTGTGCTGTTGCTTAGGAGGTGGTGGTTGCCTTGGCCTGGGAGTGGAGAGGAAGGAGTGACCCCAGGCCACCACTACCAGCAACCAACATCAACTACAGAGGTGCCTGGAGAGGGAGGAGTAGAGGACAGAGGAGGAGGCCGGCTTACAACTACAGGAGGCCTTCCATCACTGCCTCCCAACTTGGCCTCCAGCCCAGGAGAGGGAGAGAGGGGAGGGAATACCACTCAGCTACAACTCGGAAGGAGGGGAGGAGCTGCTGCAACTTTCAAACATCTGCAGGTGGGTGCCTTTGTGCACTCCCCTAAAGACTTTGCATTGTAGGCGGGGGGAGGAAGGAAGACGGGCCGGAAGCCTGGCCTGGGTTGGCTGGAGCCTGCCCAGGTGAAGCTTGTTTCCTCTACACCGAGAAGACCTGGTGTGGGCTGAGCCTGGGCTTTTTCCAGCCTGCCCAGGTGAAGACGTCTTCTCCCCCTGCCCGAAGAGCTGCTTAAGACTTTGTATTTCCATCGGGGGAGTGCACCCAGCCGACGCCCACCCACCGACCAACACCTTAAGTGGGGACCCTGCCTTTGCGGCCCCCCCCCCTCTTTCCCATCCCCCTCTTTCTCTCTCCTTGTCCTCACTCTGCCTCTCCAAAAGGCACCTCTTTTTTTATTTTTTTCTAATTACCCATTGAGCAGAGGGAAGGAAGGGCCCCCCTCCCAATTAATACCATCAAGGGGAGAGGCGGGCCAGTTAATTTACACTCCCTCTGCTCTGGGAAAACATAATAACCGAGGCCATTAACACCTTCAGGCCTGTGACTTTTGGGGTGTGTGTGGCTCTTTTTTAAGATCCACCCCACTATGGCATCTACATCCGCGGCGGCGACGGGGCCGGCGAGAACTTATGCGGCGGCGGCGGCCAAAGCCTCGGCCGCTCCCGCTGCTGCTGCTGCCCCGTCGCCGTTCCGCTTGATGACCATCAAGCTCGGGGTGAAGAGCTACACCCACCCCGACATGACTATTGAGGCGTGCGTCAAGGCTATGGCCGGGGTTGTCGGCCCTCCGGCCATAGTCGCCGCCTCAAAAATGTATGGGAAGGCTGTCTTCTTCCTGCAGTCCGAGAGGGCGGTGGCCCTGGCCATCGCTCAGGGGCTCACCGTGGGCGGGACTTTCCTGCCGGTGGACCCGCTGGAGGCCACCGCGCAGAGGGTCGTTCTGTCGAACGTCCCGCCCTATATCACCAGTGAGCTCCTCCTCCCCCACCTACGTCAACTCGGGGAGGTGAGGTCGGGCATTTCCCCGATCCCGCTCAGGCTCCGGGAAGGCAGCCTTCGCCATGTCTTCTCCTTCCGGCGCCAAGCCTTTGTTCAGCTGGCGCGGGAGGGGGAGACGGACGGGGCTTTCACGGTCCTCCACGGGGGGACCCCGTACCGCGTCTTTTGGACCACGGACGGCGTGCGGTGCCACGCCTGTAGGGAGGTGGGGCACGTGCGGAAAAACTGCCCCGCCTCCAAGGCCGCCAAGTCATCCGGCGCGGCTCCTCCCTCCGGGTCTAGCCGCGCTCCCTCCCGAACAAAAGCTAACGGGGCGCGGTCGTCGTCGGAGGCCATCGTCGTCCAGGCCTCCGACGGGGGGGAGGAGGGATGTCCGGTCGGAAAAAAGGCGCTGGGGAAGAGCAAACACCGTAGGGTGGGTCCCCCCGAGGAGGGCGTACCCTTTGACATGGACCCCCTGACGCCCGAGAGCATCGCGGCGCTGATAGTGGAGTGCGGAGCAGGGGGGGACCCCGTGCCTGAGCCCGTGGCCGTGACCGCCGAGGCGGGACCGCCGGAACCTGTGGCCGGGCTTGGGTCCGGGGGACCCAAAGAACTCGCTCCTCTGGAAGGAGCAGGGGAGGCCCCTGAAGACATGGAGGCCTCCCTTTACCCCTCCGCGCTCAAGCGAAGGCGCGACTCCCGGGACGAGGGGGGGGACAGGGAGGTGGAAGGCCCCTCCGGTCAGGGGGAGTCGTCGCCCGCCGCGGACACTGCGCCCCACCCCACCGCTAACACTACTACGGGTGAACGGCAGGGGTCGCCTGTCCCTGGGGAAGCTGAGGCAGAAGCGTCTGCCCGGCTCATGCCTCCCGGGGATGGGGACGAGACCCTGCCCGTGGGGGGGGTCGCGGGACGACCCGCGGCGGGGACGGATCCTTTGTCGGTGGCGTTACCCCTCGACGGGTCGGGCGGCCGGGGGACCGGGCCGGGCGAGTCGTCCGACGATGAGCTCGCCCAGAGCGGCCCGGACCTTTCCCAGGTGCTGCTCGACTTCGTCGAGGTGTGCGGGAAAATTACCCCATCTGCTGGGTCGGAGGCCGGTGGCGTGGCGGAGGGGGACCCTCCGTCTGTGTCTCCGGCGCCGGGCGACTTGGAGATGATCGGGTACGCGTGTTCTCCCGTCTCTCCGGTCTCTCCGGTCGTTCTGGTGCCTGGGGCGGAGGGGGTCTCCGGGCCGCCGCCGCCTTCTGGCCCGGCCCCCCTAAAGGAGCCCGGGGGGGAATCCTCCGCTACCGATCCTGGGGGTGGGATCGGGGCGGAGGCGGGGCCGGCTGTCGCGGCCGGGCCGCCCGATGCGCACTGCGTGGCGGACGGTTCGGCCGCCGGTGGCGACCCCCCGGAGGAGGACGGGGACTCGGTGGTGGGGGCGGAGGAAGACTTAGAGTCCATCGCCGACGAGGCGATGGATGACCTCGCGCCCCTCGCCGGGCCCCCCCTCATTCTTATTCCCATCAGGGAGCTCCGGGAATTTGTGGCCACGAGCCAGGGTCGCCGCAGGACCCAGCAGGCCCTCGACAGATGGTCGGGGCTGGCGCTGCTCGTCGGGTCGGCCCGCGTCGCCTACAAGACCATGGGTGCGGACGCGGGCGTGAGCCCGTCCGAGCTGTGTCGGTTCCGAGCATTCCTCACCGGGCTGCTAAGGGAGTGGCGGTCGACTAGCGGCCGCCCTCCCTTCCCCCGTTAGTTTTAAGTAGGGGTTGGTTGTGCTTCTGAAATGAAGATAACCATAGCCAGCCTCAACGTCAACGGCAGCAGGGAGGCTAGCCGCAGATTTCATAACTTTTCGGTCCTTCGGGACGGGAAGTATGCGGTGTGCTTCCTGCAAGAAACCCACACCGTTCCGGGAGACGAGGCTACGTGGCTCCTGGAGTGGCAAGGAGGGGTCAACATGAGTCACCTCTCCAGTGTTTCCAGTGGGGTGGCTATCTTGTTGGCCCCGCATTTTCAGCCGGAGATCTTGGGGGTCAAGGAGCTCGTGCCGGGCCGCTTGCTCCAGGTCACTGTTCGCCTGGGGGGCGTGCCGTTCCATCTAGTGAACGTGTACGCCCCTCAGGCTGGTGCGCAGCAAACGCGCTTCTTTGAAGAAGTGTCCACTCTTTTGGGCTCCATCGACGCGGGCGAGTGCGTCGTCCTCGGGGGGGATTTTAATTGTACCCTCGAGGCGAGGGACCGCACGGGTACCCAGCCGAGCCCGGCGTCGGTGGGGAAGTTGAGGGACCTGGTCGGGTCCCTCGACTTGGTGGACGTCTGGCGTAATCTTCATCCCGACTCCAGCGCCTTCACTTTTGTGAGGTCTGGGGGAGGAGCGTCCAGGATCGACCGCCTCTACATTTCCCGGGCGTACGTCTCCTGCGTTCCGACGGCTTCCGTGCGGACGGTGCCGTGCACGGACCACCACCTGGTGTGGGCGGAGCTCGTGCCGCCGCGCGCCGGGGGGCGGTCCGCGTACTGGCACTTTAACAACCTGCTGCTGGAGGACGCGCGGTTCCGGGATTCGTTCGGTCTTTTCTGGGCCGGCTGGAGAAGGAAGCAGGGGGGCTTCCCCTCCTTGAGGCTATGGTGGGATGTGGGCAAGGCTCACGTCCGTCTCTTCTGTCAGGAGTACGCGAAGGGGTCGACCAAGAGGCGGGAGGCCCGGGTCGGGCAGTTGGAGAAGGAGGTGCTCGACCTGGAGTCCCGTCTCGGTCAAGTCGCCGAGGACCCGGCCCTGCGGCTGGCGTACGAAGAGAAGAAGGGCGCGCTGAAGGACCTGCGGCTCGTCGGGTCCCGAGGCGCGTACGTGAGGTCGCGGATCCAGTTCCTGCGGGACCTGGACCGCGGCTCCCCCTTCTTCTACTCGCTGGAAAAAAGACGGGGGGTCCGTAAGCAGCTTTTGGAGCTGCTGGCCGACGACGGATCTCCGGTCTCGGATCCGGAGGGAATCCGCGCGGAGACCCGCGCCTATTACGGGGCTCTGTTCTCTCCGGATCCGTCCAGCGAGGACGCGCGCGGAGTTTTGTGGGAGGACCTGCCGAAGGTCGGCCTGGAGGGCGCCGAAAAACTGGACGCTCCTCTGAGTTTGGAGGAGCTGTCCGGCGCCCTCCGCCAGCTCTCCAGGGGGAAGTCCCCGGGGCTGGACGGGCTGACCGTGGAGTTCCACAGGGCGTTCTGGGGCGTCCTGGGGGGCGACTACGTGCGGGTCCTGGGGGAATGTCTGGCGACCGGGGAGATGCCCCTCTCGTGGCGCAGGGCGGTGATCGTCCTGCTGCCTAAGAAGGGTGATCTCCGCCTCCTCAAGAACTGGCGCCCGGTCTCCCTCCTCAGCACGGATTACAAAATCTTTGCCAGGGCCATGTCTGTTCGCCTTGGCGCCGTGCTGGCCCGCATGATCCATCCCGACCAGTCCTACACGGTCCCGGGCCGGACCATTCACGATAACATCCATCTGGTCCGGGACCTGGTCCACCATTCCCAGAGGGCTGGTCTGTCGGTCGCCTTCCTTTCCCTGGATCAGGAGAAGGCGTTCGACAGGGTGGATCACGAGTATCTTTTCGGGACTCTGCGCGCTTTCGGGTTCGGGACGCATTTCGTCGCCCGGATCCGACTTCTGTACGCTGCCGCGGAGTGTCTGATTAAAGTTAACGGGTCCTTGACGGCGCCCCTTCGCTTCGGGAGGGGGGTGCGTCAGGGATGCCCCATGTCCGGCCAGTTATATGCCATTTGCGTGGAGCCTTTCCTGCGCCTCTTGCGGAAGAGGTTGGCGGGATTGGCTCTGCGAGGGCCGGGCGTGGAGGTGGTCCTCTCGGCTTACGCCGATGACGTGCTCCTCGTGGTCACGGATCCCGTTGACTTGCGGAGGATGCGGGAATGCCAGCAGATTTACTCGGACGCATCCTCCGCCAGGATCAACTGGGGGAAATGTTCTGGACTCCTGGTGGGTCAGTGGCAGGTGGACTCTCTACCGGAGGAGTTCGGGCCCTTCGCCTGGAGTACCACGCACCTCCTCTACTTGGGAGTCTACCTCAGCCCGGCCGAGGACGCCTGGCCGGCGAACTGGCATGAGCTGGAGGCCAAAGTCACCGCTCGCTTAGGACGCTGGACAGGATTGCTCCGAGTGTTGTCCTACAGGGGTCGGGCGTTGGTCATAAACCAACTGGTGGCCGCCATGTTGTGGTACCGGTTGGTTACTCTGATCCCCCCCCCTGCGTTTGTCGCCAAGATACAGAAGAAGCTCGTCGACTTCTTCTGGAACAACAGGATACACTGGGTCGCTGCCGCGGTTCTGAGTCTCCCGCTTAGGGAGGGCGGTCAGGCGTTGGTGTGCCTCCGCACCCAGGCTGCGACTTTCCGTCTTCGGACGCTGCAGAGATACCTGTACGTCGAGAATCCTCCAAGATGGTGTGCGCTGGCGACGTATTTTTTCCGCCAGCTGCACGGCCTCAATTACGACACGCAGCTCCTGTTTTTGGAGGTGAGCGGCAGGCGTGAGAGCCTGCGGGAGCTGCCTGTCTTTTACCAGGAACTACTATGGGTTTGGAACTCCGTCGCCTCCAGGCGGAGCTCTCCCCCGTCAGGAGCGGCGGCTGTCCTCCGGGAGCCGCTGTTCAGGAATCCGCACCTCCACGTCCGCGAGTTCGGGTGGCTGGCGGAGCGCAGGGCTGTGCCTGGCAGGGTGACTAGAGTCGGGGACCTACTCGATGGCGGAGGAGCGGGCTGGATGGCGCCAGAGGAGCTGGCGCGACGCATGTCGTGGGTCGACGTCCGGCTCGCGGTCGATGCCATCGGGGCGGTGAAAGCGATGTTGCCCCCCGGCGCCACGAGGTGCGTCGAGGCGGCTCGGGCACGTGGGGAGATCCCGTCCGAGCTTACTCCCGTTCGGATGGAATTCCTTATCGGCGCCTTGCCCCGAGACTCCCCTCGGGGATCGGCGCCTCACAACTTGAGCCGTCTCGAGGAAATACCCTCCGTGCTTTTTCATTCTGCGCGGAGGGGTTTCCTGTACGGGCTGCTCTTGCACACCTTCCACTTTGCCATCTTCGCCTGCCGTCCGGACACGCCGTGGCGTGCCGTTTTACCTCCGGACGGAGGCGGAGGTCCCCAATGGGGGGCTCTCTATGCGGGAGTCCTCCCCTGTTCTATCGGGGATTTGGCCTGGAGGGTGTTGCACAGAGCAGTTCCGTGCAATAGATTTTTAAGTAGGTTTACGGACTCCCAGACCGCTTGTTTGTTTTGCGGTCTGGAGGAGTCCGTTTTTCACGTGTACACGGGGTGTGAGAGGTTGCAGCCCCTCTTTCACTATTTGAAGGGGCTGCTCCTCAAATTTTGGTTGCACTTCAGTCCCACGCTCTTGATCTACGGTCACCCGGTGCGGAGGGGAGCGGCCAGGTCGGAGGACCTCCTCGTGGGCCTGCTCCTGGGCCTGGCCAAGAAAGCCATCAATTGGTCCAGGCAGCGGGCGGCCGAGGGGGTCGTCCGGCCGGATTGCCTCCCTCTCTTCCGCGGCCATGTTCGCGGCCGGGTGGCCCTGGAGATGGAGCACGCGGTGTCCTCCGGCGAGCTCGAGCTCTTTCGTGACCGGTGGGCGCCGCGGGGGCTGGAGTGCGTAATCGACCTAAGAGGCCAAATTTTAATTTGATTAATCGGGTTATTTAAAGGGTTTATTTGTTTAAGGGTTTATTTTTTTGGGTGTATACAAAAAGAGGTGATTAAAAACTAACAGGGTTAGGAACAATTAACACCAGAGAACAAGAAACAATGAACACAGGAGACTGACAAGTGAAGGTGCTCAGTCTGTTCCTTGCTGCCTGTGGAGCAGGTTGTGCTGTTCCTGCTGCTGCTGCTTAGGAGGTGGTGGTTGCCTTGGCCTGGGAGTGGAGAGGAAGGAGTGACCCCAGGCCACCACTACCAGCAACCTAAAACCATCTACAGAGGTGCCTGGAGAGGGAGGAGTAGAGGACAGAGGAGGAGGCCAGTTTTACAACTACAGGAGGCCTTCCATCACTGCCTCCCAACTTGGCCTCCAGCCCAGGAGAGGGAGAGAGGGGAGAGAATACCACTCGGCTTCAACTCGGAAGGAGGGGAGGAGCTGCTGCAACTTTCAAACATCTGCAGGTGGGTGTCTTTGTGCACTCCCCTAAAGACTTTGCATTGTAGGCGGGGGGAGGAAGGAAGACGGGCCGGAAGCCTGGCCTGGGTTGGCTGGAGCCTGCCCAGGTGAAGCTTGTTTCTGCACGTCGAGAAGACCTGGTGTGGGCTGAGCCTGGGCTTTTTCCAGCCTGCCCAGGCGAAGACGTCTTCTCCCCCTGCCCGAAGAGCTGCTTAAGACTTTGTTTTCCATCGGGGGGAGTGCACCCAGCCGACGCCCACCCACCGACCAACACCTTTAAGTGGGGACCCTGCCTTTGCGGCCCCCCCTCCTTCCCATCCCCCTCTTTCTCTCTCCTTGTCCTCACTCTGCCTCTCCAAAAGGCACCTCTTTTTCTTATTTTTTTCTAATTACCCATTGAGCAGAGGGAAGGAAGGGCCCCCCTCCCAATTAATACCGTCAAGGGGAGAGGCGGGCCAGTTAATTTACACTCCCTCTGCTCTGGGAAAACATAATAACCGAGGCCATTAACACCTTCAGGCCTGTGACTTTTGGGGTGTGTGTAGCTCTTTTTTAAGATCCACCCCACTATGGCATCTACATCCGCGGCGGCGACGGGGCCGGCGAGAACTTATGCGGCGGCGGCGGCCAAAGCCTCGGCCGCTCCCGCTGCTGCTGCCCCGTCGCCGTTCCGCTTGATGACCATCAAGCTCGGGGTGAAGAGCTACACCCACCCCGACATGACTATTGAGGCGTGCGTGAAGGCTATGGCCGGGGTTGTCGGCCCTTCGGCCATAGTGGCCGCCTCAAAAATGTACGGGAAGGCTGTCTTCTTCCTGGAGTCCGAGCGGGCGGTGGCCCTGGCCATCGCCCAGGGGCTCACCGTGGGCGGGACTTTCCTGCCGGTGGACCCGCTGGAGGCCACCGCGCAGAGGGTCGTCTTGTCAAACGTCCCGCCCTATATCACCGGTGAGCTCCTCCTCCCCCACCTACGTCAACTCGGGGAGGTGAGGTCGGGCATTTCCCCGATCCCGCTCGGGCTCCGGGAAGGCAGCCTTCGCCATGTCTTCTCCTTCCGGCGCCAAGCCTTCGTTCAGCTGGCGCGGGAGGGGGAGACGGACGGGGCTTTCACGGTCCTCCACGGGGGGACCCCGTACCGTGTCTTTTGGACCACGGACAGCGTGCGGTGCCACGCCTGTAGGGAGGTGGGGCACGTGTGGAAAAACTGCCCCGCCTCCAAGGCCGCCAAGTCATCCGGCGCGGCCAAGGCTGGCGCCGCCGCCGCTCCTCCCTCCGGGTCTAGCCGCGCTCCCTCCCAAACAAAAGCTAACGGGGCGCGGTCGTCGTCGGAGGCCATCGTCGTCCAGGCCTCCGACGGGGGGGAGGAGGGATGTCCGGTCGGAAAAAAGGCGCTGGGGAAGAGCAAACACCGTAGGGTGGGTCCCCCCGGGGAGGGCGTACCCTTTGATATGGACCCCCTGACGCCCGAGAGCATCGCGGCGCTGATAGTGGAGTGCGGAGCGGGGGGGGACCCCGTGCCTGAGCCCGCGGCCGTGACCGCCGAGGCGGGACCGCCAGAACCTGCGGCCGGGCTTGGGTCCGGGGGACCCAAAGAACTCGCTCCTCTGGAAGGAGCAGGGGAGGCCCCTGAAGACATGGAGGCCTCCCTCTACCCCTCCGCGCTCAAGCGAAGGCGCGACTCCCGGGACGAGGGGGGGGACAGGGAGGTGGAAGGCCCCTCCGGTCAGGGGGAGTCGTCGCCCGCCGTGGACGCTGCACCCCACCCCACCGCTAACACTACTACGGGCGAACGGCAGGGGTCGCCTGTCCCTGGGGAAGCTGAGGCAGAAGCGTCTGCCCGGCTCGTGCCTCCCGGGGATGGGGACGAGACCCTGCCCGTGGGGGGGGTCGCGGGACGACCCGCGGCGGGGACGGGTCCTTTGTCGGTGGCGTTACCCCTCGACGGGTCGGGCGGCCAGGGGACCGGGCCGGGCGAGTCGTCCGACGATGAGCTCGCCCAGAGCGGCCCGGACCTTTCCCAGGTGCTGCTCGACTTCGTCGAGGTGTGCGGGAAAATTACCCCGTCTGCTGGGTCGGAGGCCGGTGGCGTGGCGGAGGGGGACCCTCCGTTTGTGTCTCCGGCGCCGGGCGACTTGGAGACGATCGGGTACGCGTGTTCTCCCGTCTCTCCGGTCTCTCCGGTCGTTCCGGCGCCTGGGGCGGAGGGGGTCTCCGGGCCGCCGCCGCCTTCTGGCCCGGCCCTCCTAAAGGAGCCCGGGGGGGAATCCTCCGCTACCGATCCTGGGGGTGGGATCGGGGCGGAGGCGGGGCCGGCTGTCGCGGCCGGGCCGCCCGACGCGCACTGCGTGGCGGACGGTTCGGCCGCCGGCGGCGACCCCCCGGAGGAGGACGGGGACTCGGTGGTGGGGGCGGAGGAAGACTTAGAGTCCATCGCCGACGAGGCGATGGATGACCTCGCGCCCCTCGCCGGGACCCCCCTCGTTCTTATTCCCATCAGGGAGCTCCGGGAATTTGTGGCCACGAGCCAGGGTCGCCGCAGGACCCAGCAGGCCCTCGACAGATGGTCGGGGCTGGCGCTGCTCGTCGGGTCGGCCCGCGTCGCCTACAAGACCATGGGTGCGGACGCGGGCGTGAGCCCGTCCGAGCTGTGTCGGTTCCGAGCATTCCTCACCGGGCTGCTAAGGGAGTGGCGGTCGACTAGCGGCCGCCCTCCCTTCCCCCGTTAGTTTTAAGTAGGGGTTGGTTGTGCTTCTGAAATGAAGATAACCATAGCCAGCCTCAACGTCAACGGCAGCAGGGAGGCTAGCCGCAGATTTAATAACTTTTCGGTCCTTCGGGACGGGAAGTATGCGGTGTGCTTCCTGCAAGAAACCCACACCGTTCCGGGAGACGAGGCTACGTGGCTCCTGGAGTGGCAAGGAGGGGTCAACATGAGTCACCTCTCCAGTGTTTCCAGTGGGGTGGCTATCTTGTTGGCCCCGCATTTTCAGCCGGAGATCTTGGGGGTCAAGGAGCTCGTGCCGGGCCGCTTGCTCCAGGTCACTGTTCGCCTGGGGGGCGTGCCGTTCCATCTAGTGAACGTGTACGCCCCTCGGGCCGGTGCGCAGCAAGCGCGCTTCTTTGAAGAAGTGTCCACTCTTTTGGGCTCCGTCGACGCGGGCGAGTGCGTCGTCCTCGGGGGGGATTTTAATTGTACCCTCGAGGCGAGGGACCGCACGGGTACCCAGCCGAGCCCGGCGTCGGTGGGGAAGTTGAGGGACCTGGTCGGGTCCCTCGACTTGGTGGACGTCTGGCGTAATCTTCATCCCGACTCCAGCGCCTTCACTTTTGTGAGGTCTGGGGGAGGAGCGTCCAGGATCGACCGCCTCTACATTTCCCGGGCGTACGTCTCCTGCGTTCCGGCGGCTTCCGTGCGGCCGGTGCCGTGCACGGACCACCACCTGGTGTGGGCGGAGCTCGTGCCGCCGCGCGCCGGGGGGCGGTCCGCGTACTGGCACTTTAACAACCTGCTGCTGGAGGACGCGCGGTTCCGGGATTCGTTCGGTCTTTTCTGGGCCGGCTGGAGAAGGAAGCGGGGGGGCTTCCCCTCCTTGAGGCTATGGTGGGATGTGGGCAAGGCTCACATCCGTCTCTTCTGTCAGGAGTACGCGAAGGGGTCGACCAAGAGGCGGGAGGCCCGGGTCGGGCGGTTGGAGAAGGAGGTGCTCGACCTGGAGTCCCGTCTCGGTCAAGTCGCCGAGGACCCGGCCCTGCGGCTGGCGTACGAAGAGAAGAAGGGCGCGCTGAAGGACCTGTGGCTCGTCGGGTCCCGAGGCGCGTACGTGAGGTCGCGGATCCAGTTCCTGCGGGACCTGGACCGCGGCTCCCCCTTCTTCTACTCGCTGGAAAAAAGACGGGGGGTCCGTAAGCAGCTTTTGGAGCTGCTGGCCGACGACGGATCTCCGGTCTCGGATCCGGAGGGAATCCGCGCGGAGACCCGCGCCTATTACGGGGCTCTGTTCTCTCCGGATCCGTCCAGCGAGGACGCGCGCGGAGTTTTGTGGGAGGACCTGCCGAAGGTCGGCCTGGAGGGCGCCGAAAAACTGGACGCTCCTCTGAGTTTGGAGGAGCTGTCCGGCGCCCTCCGCCAGCTCTCCAGGGGGAAGTCCCCGGGGCTGGACGGGCTGACCGTGGAGTTCCACAGGGCGTTCTGGGGCGTCCTGGGGGGCGACTACGTGCGGGTCCTGGGGGAATGTCTGGCGACCGGGGAGATGCCCCTCTCGTGGCGCAGGGCGGTGATCGTCCTGCTGCCTAAGAGGGGTGATCTCCGCCTCCTCAAGAACTGGCGCCCGGTCTCCCTCCTCAGCACGGATTACAAAATCTTTGCCAGGGCCATGTCTGTTCGCCTTGGCGCCGTGCTGGCCCGCATGATCCATCCCGACCAGTCCTACACGGTCCCGGGCCGGACCGTTCACGATAACATCCATCTGGTCCGGGACCTGGTCCACCATTCCCAGAGGGCTGGTCTGTCGGTCGCCTTCCTTTCCCTGGATCAGGAGAAGGCGTTCGACAGGGTGGATCACGAGTATCTTTTCGGGACTCTGCGCGCTTTCGGGTTCGGGACGCATTTCGTCGCCCGGATCCGACTTCTGTACGCTGCCGCGGAGTGTCTGATTAAAGTTAACGGGTCCTTGACGGCGCCCCTTCGCTTCGGGAGGGGGGTGCGTCAGGGATGCCCCATGTCCGGCCAGTTATATGCCATTTGCGTGGAGCCTTTCCTGCGCCTCTTGCGGAAGAGGTTGGCGGGATTGGCTCTGCGAGGGCCGGGCGTGGAGGTGGTCCTCTCGGCTTACGCCGATGACGTGCTCCTCGTGGTCACGGATCCCGTTGACTTGCGGAGGATGCGGGAATGCCAGCAGATTTACTCGGACGCATCCTCCGCCAGGATCAACTGGGGGAAATGTTCTGGACTCCTGGTGGGTCAGTGGCAGGTGGACTCTCTGCCGGAGGAGTTCGGGCCCTTCGCCTGGAGTACCACGCACCTCCTCTACTTGGGAGTCTACCTCAGCCCGGCCGAGGACGCCTGGCCGGCGAACTGGCACGAGCTGGAGGCCAAAGTCACCGCTCGCTTAGGACGCTGGACAGGATTGCTCCGAGTGTTGTCCTACAGGGGTCGGGCGTTGGTCATAAACCAACTGGTGGCCGCCATGTTGTGGTACCGGTTGGTTACTCTGATCCCCCCCCCTGCGTTTGTCGCCAAGATACAGAAGAAGCTCGTCGACTTCTTCTGGAACAACAGGATGCACTGGGTCGCTGCCGCGGTTCTGAGTCTCCCGCTTAGGGAGGGCGGTCAGGCGCTGGTGTGCCTTCGCACCCAGGCTGCGACTTTCCGTCTTCGGACGCTGCAGAGATACCTGTACGTCGAGAATCCTCCGAGATGGTGTGCGCTGGCGACGCATTTCTTCCGCCAGCTGCACGGCCTCAATTACGACATGCAGCTCCTGTTTCTGAAAGTGGGCGGCAGGCGTGCCAGCCTGCAGGAGCTGCCTGTCTTTTACCAGGAACTGCTATGGGTTTGGAACTCCGTCGCCTCCAGGCGGAGCTCTCCCCCGTCAGGAGCGGCGGCTGTCCTCCGGGAGCCGCTGTTCAGGAATCCGCACCTCCACGTCCGCGAGTTCGGGTGGCTGGCGGAGCGCAGGGCTGTGCCTGGCAGGGTGACTAGAGTCGGGGACCTACTCGATGGCGGGGGAGCGGGCTGGATGGCGCCAGAGGAGCTGGCGCGACGCATGTCGTGGGACGACGTCCGGCTCGCGGTCAGCGCCATCGGGGCGGTGAAAGCGATGTTGCCCCCCGACGCCACGAGGTGTGTCGAGGCGGCTCGGGCGCGTGGGGAGATCCCGTCCGAGCTTACTCCCGTTCGGACGGAATTCCTTATCGGCGCCTCGCCCCGAAACTCCCCTCGGGGATCGGTGCCTCACAACTTGAGCCGTCTCGAGGAAATACCCTCCGTGCTTTTTCATTCTGCGCGGAGGGGTTTCCTGTACGGGCTGCTCTTGCACACCTTCCACTTTGCCATCTTCGCCTGCCGTCCGGACACGCCGTGGCGTGCCGTTTTACCTCCGGACGGAGACGGAGGTCCCCAATGGGGGTCTCTCTATGCGGGAGTCCTCCCTTGTTCTATCGGGGACTTGGCCTGGAGGGTGTTGCACAGGGCAGTTCCGTGCAATAGATTTTTAAATAGGTTCACGGACTCCCAGACCGCCTGTTTGTTTTGCGGTCTGGAGGAGTCCGTGTTCCACGTATATATGGGGTGTGAGAGGTTGCAGCCCCTCTTCCATTTTTTGAAGGGGCTGCTCCTCAAATTTTGGTTGCACTTCAGTCCCACGCTCCTGATCTACGGTCACCCCGTGCGGAGGGGAGCGGGCAGGTTGGAGGACCTCCTCGTGGGCCTGCTCCTGGGCCTGGCCAAGAAAGCCATTAATCGGTCCAGGCAGCGGGCGGTCGAGGGGGTCGTCCGGCCTGATTGCCTCCCGCCCTTCCGCGGCAATGTTCGCGCCCGGGTGGCCATGGAGATGGAGCACGCGGTCTCTGCCGGCACGCTCGAGCAATTTCGTGACCGGTGGGCGCCGCGGGGACTGGAGTGCATAATTAGTTCAAATAATCAAATTTTAATTTGAGGGGTTAAGGTTTATTTAAGGGGTTATTGGTTTTTAGTTACAATTTATTTGTTAATTTGGGTTTCACACAAGAGGAGAGAACAAGAAACAATTAACAAAGGAACAGTGAAGGTGCCATCTAGAGGTTACAAAAAGGAACTGACTGGCACCCTCACAGTTGAGACTGCACCTGGAATACTGCGTACAGTTTTGGTGTTCATACTTAAGAAAAGACATACTTGCTCTCGAGTCAGTACAAAGAAGCTTCATTCGGTTAATCCCGGGGATGAGGGGATGGACATATGAGGAGAGGTTGAGTAGATTGGGACTCTACTCATTGGAGTTCAGAAGAATGAGAGGTGATCATATTGAAACATATAAGATTGTGAAGGGGTTGGATCGGGTGCATGCGGGGAGGATGTTCCTGATGATGGGTGAAACTAGAACTAGGGGGAATAGTCTTAGAATAAGGGGCTGCTCTTTCAAAACTGAGATGAGGAGGAACTACTTCACTCAGAGGGTGGTAGATCCATGGAATATGCTGCCCCAAAAAGCTGTAGAAGCTACATCATTACATAAATTTAAAACAGAAATAGACAGTTTCCTAGAAGTAAAGGGAATTAAGGGTTACGGGGAGCGGGCAGGAATTTGGACATGAGTCTAGGTTCGGATCAGTCATGGCCCTGTGGGTAGCGGAGCGGGCCCAGGGGCCATGTAGCCTGATCCTGCTCCTATTTCGCGTGTCTAATTCTGTTAGATTCAGGAGATGGTTCTGTGATAGTGGATTGGCAGTTAGGATCAGATCAGCCATGATCTTATTGAATGGCGGAGCAGCTCGAGGGGCCGATTAGCCTACTCCTGCTCCTATTTCTTATGTTCTTATGTTCTTATGTACTTATCCAAACAGAAACAAAAGCCCTCTTCACCGCAAGTCCTGCCCGTTACACCCGGATCCACAACATTGAAAATGTTAAGTCAGCTTCTGTGAACAAAAGAAATTCAGATATTTCCGTTACCTGAGGTCAGTGATTGTTAGAAGTGGTCAGGTGTAAATGAGGTCCAATCCAGGGTGGAACCCAGTGTGCAAACCGACCGCGGAAGACTGGAAACTACAATTTTCTGATAGCATTATAATACACATTAAAGTTAAACACCTTATCCATTATGTAATGTAATTATTATTATCTGATTTCTTATTGTTCGTGAAATGCCACTGAATTAACTGACTGGTGGAATCGCGTTAACTCCACGTGATCGGCTCGGCTCATCCTTGGGCCGAGTGGCGAGTGGTGCAATCAAATTCTGCAACTGAATCATTAATATTCTTCAAGGAAGGGAAACTGCTCCCTACATTTCCTGTCACACAAGTGGCCCCAGTCCCAATCCACTTTCATGATGCTTAATCCCCTCTGAGCTGGACTGACGAGCCATTTTCAAGACAGAGGCTCATTGTTTGCTAAGCAGAAAAGTCAATCTGCTGGAGGTCCAGCTCTGCCAGACTGCATGTTCTTTCAGACAGCTTTCCAACTGGACACAGGCATCCAACTGCCATGCGAGCATTGCTGACTAGTTCAAGTCAACAATATTAGGCTCTCTTTACAAAACTGGTTTTGAATCTACGACCTGTATTATCAAATAAGATATTGCAAAATTAATAGCTCAACATTGTCATCGGTCTCCGCATCCTCATATAATACACTCTAGAATAGTCAACTGTATTGAAAATGTTGCGTTATTTTACTGTGACAGCGAATAATCATTTGAGTGAAGACATTGGCCACGAAGTTTTACCAGTTCTTATCCTATATGCGTGGCTGGAGAGATGGTGCAGGAGGGGGGGCTTTAGATTCCTGAGGCATTGGGACCATTTCTGGGGAAGGTGGGACATGTACAAGCTGAACGGGTTACACCTCAAGAGAGCCAGAACCAATATTCTCATGGGGCGTTTGCTAGTGCTGTTGAGGAGTGTTTAATCTAGCTTGGCAGGGGGATGTGCGCCAGAATATAGGAGCAGAAAAGAGAAATAAGGTGCATAAAAGAGGGAATGTGTTGGATAGTACTAGAGAAGAAAGTAGTACTAGAGGCGGAAGTAGTACAATATTAGATAGGAGCAGTCTAAGAATGACTACGAAAAATTAAAAAATGGGTTTTGAATGCATGTATGTAAAAGCACTAAGTGTGGTGAATAAGGTTGGTGACCTACAAGCACAATTAGCTGTGTGGCAATATTCTGTGGCAAGAACCGGAACGCGGCTTAAAAATGGTAAGGACTTGGCATTTAATTTTCAAGTGTACAATGTGTTCAGAAACGATATGGAAGGAAAAATGGTAGGTGGAGTGGCAGTGCTGATTAAGGAAGATACTGTAGTGTTGGACAGGGACAATGTTCTTGAGGGGATGTGGTGATTTTTCTTGTATTATAAGAAGCATTGTAATTGGTTGCCTGTTTTCCTGCCTTGAGGTATATGCTGTAAACTTATTGGTTAGTTGATTCCATGTGACCTGTGGTGGCCAACTTAAATTCAGTTTTCTACAGTTTGGTTGAGACTGGGTGCTCAACATGTACTTGCTGGTTTTTTGAGGTTAATAAGCCTAGCTTTTGAAGGGCAATCTACTCTTTATTTCCATTTATTAACCTTTTGCTATAATGGAACGATATCTTCGACCGGAACGATTTAATGCTGACCCTAATTCTGCAGGAGTGGATGATCAATGGAAACATTGGTATCGTACATTTAAAAACCTTTTGGGTATGTTGGATCAGCAATCTCTAAATAAGTTGGATATACTAATCAACTACATTGCTCCGGATGTGTATAAGTATATTTTGGATTGTGAAACTTATGAATTGGCTGTTGCTACGTTGGAAAGAATTTTTGTTCAACCCAAAAATGAGGTATCTGCACGTCACCTTTTATCTGCCCGTAGGCAGCAGGCGGGAGAATCCTTGGATGCTTATTTACAAGCACTCCGGCGCCTTGGTGCTAACTGTAATTATAAGGCCGTGTCTGCAGATGAACATAAGGAAGAGTTGGTACGGGATGCATTTATTAATGGATTACTGTCTAGATCAATTCGTCAGCGGTTATTAGAAAATAAGACATTGGATCTTAAGAGTGCTTTTGAGCAAGCCTCTACATTGGATTTGGCTCAGAGAAGTTCGGATTCTTATGCTCTTTTTGATCGGCCTGCGACCATGGTTTCGGCAGTTCTGGATGAAAGGGAGTTACATGGATTTAATCGGAGTGGTTTACCAGATTCCGAAATAGTTTCTACTTTGGCAGCTGTTGCCTCTTGGATTCAGGAGTGTTATTTTTGTGGGAACGCCTGGCACCCCCGTCTGTAGTGCCCTGCCCGGGAGGCTGTGTGTAGTAAATGTGGCAAGGGAGGTCATTACGCACGTGTTTGCAAATTGGTTGCGACCATTCAGCCTTTCGATAGGGCGTTTATTGCATCAGTTTCTGCCGCCTTTTCCCATGGCCTAACAAAGCTATAGTTATGGCCCAAGTTAATGGGTTAGAAGTGAAGGCCCTTATAGATATGGGCAGTACTGAGAGCTTTATAAGTCTTCAGTTTGTGAGAGAGAAGCGTTTGAAAATTTCGCCTGTTTCTTATCAGGTGTGTATGGCTCAGACGACTCTCACCTCACAAGTAGCTGGTTGTTGCCTTGTGAAAATAATTCTCCTAGGTAATACATATTCTGATATACACCTATCCGTTCTGCCTAATCTCTGTGCGGACATTTTGATTGGTCATGATGTGCTTCAATTACATGAGTCCCTCAGTCTTTCTTTCGGAGGAACCAAGCCACCTTTGTCTATTTGTGGATTAACTTCTTTATTCATTTCTCCATTATCACTTTTTTCCAAGTTGATGCCGGACTGTAAGCCAATTGCTACCAAGTCAAGAAGGTATAGCAGCCAGGATAAAGAATTTATTAATTCTGAAATTCAACGTCTTTTATCGGAAGGAATCATTGAACCTAGTTTTTCGCCCTGGCGGGCACAGGTAGTTGTCACCACTAATGAGAGACATAAGAAGCAAATGGTGATAGACTACTCTCAAACTATTAATAGGTATACTCAATTAGATGCGTACCCCCTGCCTAAGATTGATGAGCTTATCAATAAAGTATCTCAATATAAGGTTTTTAGCACTATTGACCTAAAGCGTGCTTATCATCAGATTCCTATCGCTAAGAGGGATAAACCATATACGGCCTTTGAAGCTGGCAGAAAGCTGTACCAGTTTTGGCGAGTACCATTCAGTGTTACTAACGGTGTCGCCTGTTTTCAATGGGCAATGGATGCTCTTATAAGTGATAACTCTCTCTATGACACCTTTTCATATTTAAATGACATCACGGTGTGTGGCAAATCAAGGGTGGAGCACGATTTTAATCTAGAAAGATTCCTTCAATTTGTGGAAAAAGTTGGCTTAACTTTCAATAAAGAGAAGTGTATCTTTTTGACCACCGAGGTTAATTTACTGGGGTATATTATCTCGGGAAACAAGATTAAACCAGATCCAGAGCGGCTGCGACCACTGATTGATTTACCTTGCCCTACTAATTCTAAGGCCTTGCAACGAGTTGTTGGATTGTTTTCTTATTATTCTAATTGGATTGCAAACTTCTGGGAGAAGATCCGGCCCCTTATTCGGGTTACGACATATCCTCTATCATGGGAGGCCAGGATGTGTTTTGATAATCTTAAAAAGGATATCATTGGAGCAGTTGTGCATTCTATTGATGAGCAGGTTCCCTTTGTGATTGAGACAGACACTTCCGATTTTGCAATTGGGGCTGCCCTGAACCAAAATGGAAGACCTGTGGCCTTTTTCTCACGTACTCTGAGCAATAATGAGCAGAGACATTCATCAATAGAGAAAGAGGCGTATGCAATTGTAGAAGCACTGCGTAAATGGAGACATTATTTATCTGGGCGACATTTTACGTCAGTAACTGACCAAAAATCTGTGTCCTTCATGTTTGATGTCAAACATTTCGGAAAGATTAAGAATGATAAAATAATGAGGTGGAGGATCGAGTTGGCATGCTACCATTTCGATATAGTCTATCGTCTGGGGAAGGATAATGTTGCCGCTGATGCGCTGTCGAGGGCTTATTGTTCTGTGCTTCACGGAGATACGCTTATTAATCTTCATAATGCTTTGTGCCATCCTGGTGTTATGAGGATGATACACTTCGTACGCAGTAAGAATTTGCCCTTTTCAGTTGAAGATTTCAAGCGGATGACTTCGTCATGCTCTGTCTGCGCCCGGTGTAAACCGAATTTCTTTAAGCCTCAACGAGCTCATCTTATAACGGCTACTTCTCCCTTTGAACACCTGAGCGTTGATTTTAAGGGGCCTCTTCCTTCAACGACTCAGAATCGATATATATTTACTGTTGTGGATGAGTTTTCAAGGTTCCCTTTTGCTTTTCCTTGTGCAGATGTATCAGCTGCTACAGTTATTAAATGTCTGACTCAACTTTTTGTCATCTTTGGGATGCCTGCGTATATCCATTCGGATCAGGGAAGTTCTTTTATGTCTTCCCAGTTGAAGGAATACCTCCAGAGTCGGGGAATTTCTACTAGCAGAACTACCCCATATAATCCCCAGGGTAATGGACAGTGCGAATGATACAATGGGGTGATCTGGAAGGCAGTTATGTTGGCTTTGACATCCCGGAACCTTAAGAATACACAGTGGGAAATGGTACTGCCTGATGCCCTGCATTCCATTAGATCATTGCTTTCAACGGCTACTAATGTGACCCCCCATGAAAGGCTCTTCAACTATCGGCGGAGATCCACTACAGGATATTCGGTACCTTCATGGCTTACTATGCAGGGACCTGTGCTGCTCCGATGCTATGTTAGACTGTCAAAGTATGATCCTTTAGTGGAGGAGGTGGAGCTATTGGAGGCAAATTCCCAATATGCTCACATTTGATTCCAAGATGGGAAAGAAAGTACGGTTTCAGTTAAAGACTTAGCTCCTTGTGGTGGCCAGCTCTCTCCTGAGGACATTAACAATAGCCATAATTCAGATAATGTTGATGTCGACACAGATACTACGAACATTTCCAATCCTATTGCAGACACTTACAATTCTCTTAGTCTGTCCCCGATGGATGTTCATGACCCTCCCAGTCTACCTTCTAATGGGACTTCCAATCTGGAAACCGTTGATAATCGGGATATTGATAGCCTCCCTGCAGAAGATATTTCTGTGTCTCCTGGTGTGGGAGGGCAAGGAACTCCACCAAGGCTAAGAAGGTCGACACGAACAAGATATCCGGTCGACCGATTAAAAATGGACTTTTAAAATAATTAATAATGTAATAGTAAAATTTTAAAATTGTTGAAGACATTATACATGTATTGCTCTAGTCATAAATAACTAATTGTAAACTGTAAAGGCTACCTAGGTTGAAGTATATTTTAAAAGGAGAGGTGAATGTGGTGATTATTCTTGTTTTATAAGAAGCATTGTAATTGGTTGCCTGTTTTCCTGCCTTGAGATATATGCTGTAAACTTATTGGTTAGTTGATTCCATGTGACCTGTGGTGGCCATCTTAAATTCAGTTTTCTACAGTTTGGTTGAGACTGGGTGCTCAACATGTACTTGCTGGTTTTTTGAGGTTAATAAAGCCTAGCTTTTGAAGGGCAATCTATTCTTTATTTCAGGGGACAAGGACAGAATCCATTTGGTTAGAGTTGAGGAGCAAAAAGGGTGTGATCACCGAATAGGGGGTATTCTACCGGGCCCCAAATAGTGAGAGGGAGGTAGAGGAGCAAATCTGCAGGGAAATCGTAGCGATATGCAAGAGCTATAGAGTGGTGATACTGGGGGACTTTAATCACCCAAATATCGATTGGGATAATGCTAGAGTTAAGGGAAAGGAGGAGGAGGAAGTTCAGGAGAATTTCCTTGACCAGTATGTTCTTGGCCCAAGTAGGAAGGAGGCTTTGTTTGGTCTGATGCTGGAGAATGAGGTGCGCCAGGTCGACCAAGTGTCTGTGGGAGAACACTTGCGTACGAGTGCTCATTGTATCATAAGATTTAGATTAGCAATGGAGAGGAGCAAGGAACACTCTAGAGTGGAACTTCTAAACTGGAATACGGCTAACTTCAATGGGAAGCAGAAGGATCCAGCCAGATTAAAATGGAACCAAAGGATGAGTGGAAAAACTGTGACGGAAGAATGGGTGAACTTTAAGGAGGAGATGTTCCAAGTACAGGCTAGGTACATTCCAACAAGAGGGAAGGGTAAGAGAACTAAAGCAAGGGTTCCTTGGATGACGAGGGAGATAGAGAAGATGATGAAACCAAACAAGAGGGTCTATGATGAATGTCAGCTGCATCCTTCAACGGTGAATCATGGATTTATGGAAGGCAATTGATAAAGTACCACATAGAAGGCTAGTTGATAAAATTGAGACTCATAAAGTAGGTAGGTCAGTGGCAGTTTGGATAAGAAATTGGTTTAAGGACAGAAAAGATCTGCAGTGCTCTTCCATTTTGCTTTTTTTCCTCCATATAACTTGATTCCCTTACCAAACAACACCGTGTAGAGCTCAGTTTGGAAGCTACAATTGACCTTCAGCATCTAAAGCCTTTTCAGATAGAGCGTTCTGGATTTCTACAAAACTTTGGGAGAAAAGGTGCTTTCGAATTTAATTTCTAAATGGCCCAGCTCTAATTTTGAGGTTATGACCCTTGTCTTTGATTCCCCCAACCAAAGGAACTTGTTGATCTCTATCTACACTAATAATCCATTTAACATGTTAAACCGATCACCCCTCAATCTTTTAAACTCAATTGAACAGAAGGCAACTTTATACAGTCAATCCTCATAATTTAACTCTGTAAATCTTGGTGTTAATCTGGTAAATCTGCACTGCACAACTTCAAGGCCAATATGCCCTTCCTGCGTGCCATGCCCAGAACAGAACACAATACTCCAGATTTGGTCCAACTATAACATTGTAAACTGGATAATATCTTCCGCTTTAGTATTTCAACCCTCTTGAGGTAAAGGCCAACCTGCTTTGGAAAGGATGCAGAGGAGAACCATTAGACTAATTCCCAGTATAAAGCAGCTTAGTTGTCAAGATCGGCTGAACGAGTTGCGTGTCGACACTTTACAGAAGCCTAGACTGAGGGTTGATATGATCGATGTTTATAAGATGATGAGGAGTAGATTTTCTTCCAGTTCACAAATCGTTCCAATTAAATATTTGAGGGAGGACCAGGGGTGACTCTTTTAAGTTGTATAAGGCCAGATCTTGATCAGATGTCTGGAGGTGGTTCTTTTCCCAGAGAATAGTGGAACTCTGGAACAATCTCCTGGCTCGGTCAGTGGACACCGATTCGCTGAATTTCTTCAGGCTGGGGCAGATTCACCTCGTACAACAGCTCTGTACTGCGAGGAATACAGGACCAGAGTGATTTCCTCGACTAATTATCTCAGCTAGATGCGTCAGAGGAATTTCCCCGAATTGAAACTGAGATGGGATGGACACAAGCTGTCTGAAAGGGTGGCAGAGAAATTCTACACAGGCTGAACGGCTACGTTGCCAACGGCTTGTTGTTTTGGTGGTGTGATTCTCGCTAAAGGGTTTCACTGATTGATATGTGAGAGGTCTCATGTACAAATCCCGGACATGTGCAATATTTTCCCAATTTGTAGTGAAAAACCATCAGTTTTTGGCGCAGCGCAACCCATATCGCCTCGTGATTGCTGCAACATTTATGTATTAATAATGACGCACGCCTTTAATGCATCATTATTATGATTCGCGTTCCCAGTAATGTCAGGCTCCATAATGATAATTGATCATACGCTGCCATTCAGCAATTCTGGTTTGTCTAACGTTCGACTCCAAATGAAAAAGTCCTCGTTGGCTCCGGGTTTCAATAGCCTCCCACGTGCCTATAATATCCGAGTCGCCCAGGTATTCACACAGAAATTGTTGCCCTGCCAATCCAGGTCAGTAAGCACAGGGGTGATGGCTGGACGGGACTTGGTGCGAGTAAGGACACGGGCAGGCAGGATTACCTGAGTACTCCGAAGGATAGAACGTAGGAGGCCGGCCAGGCGTGCATTGGAACAGTCTAGTCTGTTGTGTTCTGTTCTGGGCACCACACGCAGGAAGGATATATTGTCCTTGGAATGGTGCAGTGCAGATTTACCAGATTAATACCGAGGTTTACAGGGATACATGCTGAGGATTAATTGCATAAACTTGGCTTCTGTTGCCTTTAATGTAGTAGATTGATGGGTGAGCTGATCATAGAGTTTAAAGTGTTAAAAGTTTTAATAGTGTAGTTAGAGTTAAACTAGTTCCTCTTACTGGGGAATCAAGTACAAGGGGGAAAAAATTAAAACTACAGCCGCTCCATTCAAAAGTGAAATCCGAAAGCATCTTTACACATAAGGGTTTGCAGGAATCTGAAACTCTCTTCCTGATAAGTCCATGGGGGTCAATTGTTGCTTCCAAGACTGAGATCGACACGTTGTTGTTAGGTAAGGGGATCAAGTTATATGGAGCAACGGCAGAAAACTGTAGTTGAGGTGAAGACCAGCCTTGGTCTAATGTAATGTCGGAGCAGGTAGAAGGTTGAAAAGACTACTCACGCTCTAAATTTGTGAATTCTGTTCTCTTCATTCTCAGATAACTTTACCCTACATTAGCCGTTAGCAGACTGGACCAAGAAATCGTCTTTTCACTCCTTCAATACCTTAAGGTCGCGTCCCCATCCTTCATTCTCCTCTTCCAGTTCTGGCACAGCTAGAAGCAGAGGAGGTCGAAGTTGCATTAGGTTCAACCGTACACAGTAGTACTGCGCAGCAGCCAGCAGAGTGAGCAGGTGCTGGAGCAGGAGCAGTAGCAGGTACTGAACAGCGGCCAGAGGAGGGAGCAGCAGTACCAGGTGGTGCAATACTGCATAGCGGCCAGAGGAGGGAGCAGCAGTACCAGGTGGTGCAGTACTGCATAGCGGCCAGAGGAGAGAGCAGCAGTACCAGGTTGTGCAATACTGCACAGCGGCCAGAAGAGGGAGCAGCGTTACCAAACACACCTCGATCCTGTAGAACAAACATACACGGGGGAGGGATTTTACCCCTACCCGCTCGATCGAAATTTTCAGCCTAGGACGGAGGCATGTGCGACATGGTAATGCAGAGATCTACAAGAAAGTAACTAGTGTGGAATACCAAATTACATCGTGGGAGAAATAACAAGAAGAAACAGCCTCAAAAGTAAAAGTGAACTCTTTAGGACTGATATCAGGAGAATGATCAACACTTAGAATGGACTCCAGGAAGAGCGCTGGTGGTGAAAACCCCGGAATGATTTAGGAAAAAACTGGATGAAACAATGAGGTGAAGACTACGGATGCTCTGGAGGGCTGTATTAGAATGGGCTGAATGGCCTTCCTCATGGGTAAGGATCTTGTGATCATTACGGGTAGGTGTGAAAACGGTGTCCTTCCCAGTCTCAATCATTATTTATCTTAATGACTGTCTGTGTACTGAATAAAACTGGGACATCAATCATTCTGGCCAATTTTTATACCTCAATCAACATAACAAAAAATACCACATGATCTGGTCATTATCACATTGCTGTTTGTGGGAGCTTGCTGCGCGCAAATTGTCTGCCGCGTTTCCTACATTACAACAGTGATGTACAACAGTTCTTCATTGGCTGTAAAGTTCTTTGGGACGCCCGGTGGTGGTAAAAGGCGCCCAATAAATGCAAGTCTTTCGTTCATTTATCTACTTCAGTGAGATGAAAATCCAGAACTGGTTCAATATCGCATTCAACTTCCCGAAAAAACGCGTTGATAGAAAGTGTAGGCCGCAGAGATTGCCTCTGATCCGAAATATTTGCACTGACCCTCTTCCCAAAGCGCTTGCGATTCACGTGGATTGATTTGGAAACTTCTCTTTTCTCTTTCCAAATGTTACAATGGGAATTCAAGGTCAAAAGTCGCGAACAAAATGAGGGCTCGTCCGCGATTTGAACGCGGGTCTTCTCACAAATTCTATACTCAATCAGAACTAAAGCAAGAATCATACCCCGAGACCAACGAGCCGCTGGTAAGCGAATGCATATTTAAAGCATTTCCATAATCAAGCCATGTGTTGGCCGTTATTGATAAGCAGAGCACTTGAGACCGAGACAGCTCTGACATTGCCTCCTCTACCTGTCCTCTGAAGCGCCGCACTGCTCCACTCAGACAGTTAATGAGCTGTTAGGACGGTAATGTATCCAGGCAACAGGTGCCCATCCCGAGAGCAGCAGCAGAGTTTCTGCATCAGTATGGCGGGAGGCCTCAGATTTGGGCAATGTTTCAGCAAAGGCAGTGAGAAGACAGGAGGCAGCAGGTGACGCAACAACTGCCCTGGAAGTAACCATTCGTTTCTGTGACTGTGGCAAGTTTTGTTTGGGCAATGGGTGCAGTTCATAGCCCCACTCATCTCCTCCCCCACCGATCGTAATTTCTGCCACATTTGCACATTCAGGACCGGGCCCGGCCAGATTCATCCATGTCTCACCCCTGGACGCTGAGTCTCCTACCGCCCCTGATTATCAATTAACCCCTCTGTACATTAAAACCTAAAAAACTGCTTTACAAAGCACAGGTGCGGACGGAGACGCTGTGACCTTCTGACAAAATCTCAGCCCCATCAGACAGATTTTTTGTCTATAAAGATCAAAGCAGTTCCTATGTGTCCCAGACAGCTTCGATTCAGGCCAATAAGCTTACTCAGACCTACACTGTACCTACCCTGACATAGGGAGTATCATCACAGGCGCATACTTTCCTGGACGGCCCCAGACAGCTCCTGCCCTGACACAGGGAGCACCATCACAGGCAGAGATTTTCCTAGATGGACCCACGCAGCTCCTACCCTGATACATGGAGCACCATTACAAGCACAGACATTCATACACAGTCCCAGGGAGATCCTGCCTTGACAAAGGGAGCACCATCACAGGCACAGACTTTCCTACACAGACCCACGGAGCTCCTACCCTGACACGGGGAGCACCACTACAGACACAGACTGTCTTACACAGACCCAGTCAGCACCTACCTTGATCCAGGGAGCACCACCACAGGCACAGACTTTCATACACAGAACCAGTCAGCAGCTACCCTGATCGAGGAAGCAAAATCACAGGCACCGACTTAACTACACTGACCCAGGGAGTTCCTACACTGACACAGGGAGCACCGACACAGGCACAGGCTTCCCCACACAGACCCAGATAGCTCCTACCCTGATCCGGGGAGCACCTGTACAGACCAAATAACTCCTGCACTTACCCATTCGCTCCCACATAGACAAAACAATTCCTACAATGACACAGCCAGCACCTATACATGAGCCCCTACACTGACATGGACACTTCCTGCACGGGCACGGTCAGTTCCAAGAAAGGCACAGAATGTTCCTACACGGACCCAGACATTCATATGCAGACCCAGACTGCTCCTACACAGACCCAGACATTCCTACACAGGCCCAGACAGCTCCTATACAGACCCAGTCATTCATACAGAAATCCAGACAGCTCCTGCACAGACCAGACATTCCTACACAGACCCAGACATTCATACACAAATCCAGACAGTTCCTGCACAGACTCAGACATTCCTACACAGACCCAGACATCGCCTTAATAGAAACCAAAGCAAAATGCTGCAGTTGCTGGAAATCTGAAATATAAGCAGGAAATCCTGGATATACTGAACAGGTCTGTCAGCATCTGTGGAGAGAGAAACAGTTAATGTTGCTGGTTGATTGCCTTTCGTCAGCTTCTTCATATACCCTGGTTACTCCTACAAAAACCTAGAAAGAACCTACACTGACTCAGATATAACATACAGAGCCAGACAATTCCTACCCTGACACAAACAGCTCTTACACAGATTCAGATATAACATACAGACTCAGACAGCTCCTATCCTGACACAGACAGCCCTTACATAGACCCATATATAATATACAGACTAGACAGCTCGTACCCTGACACAGGCAGCTCTTACACAGACACATATATAACATACAGAACCAGACAGCTCCTACGCTGACACAGGCAGCTCGTACAGTGACCCAGATATAACATACAGACCCAGGCAGCTCCTACCTTGACACAGACCGCTCTTACACAGACCCAGATATAACATACCGAACCAGACAGCTCTTAACCTGACACAGACAGCTTTTACACTGACCCAGATATAACATACAGACCCAGACAGCTCCTAAACTGGCACAGACAGCTCTTACACAGACCCAGATATAACATACAGAACCAGACAGCTCCCACCCTGACATAGGCAGCTTTTACACAGACCCAGATATAACATACAGAACCAGACAGCTCCTAACCTGACACAGGCAGCTTTTACACTGACCCAGATATAACATAGAGAACCAGACAGCTCCCACCCTGACACAGGCAGCTTTTACACTGACCCAGATATAACATACATACCCAGACAGCTCCTAACCTGACACAGACAGCTCTTACACTGACCCAGATATAACATACAGAACCAGGCAGCTCCTAACCTGACACAGAGTGCTCTTACACACACACTCAGATATAACATACAGACCATACAGCTCCTACCCTGACACAGACAGCTCTTACCCACACACTGAGATATAACATACAGAACCAGACAGCTCCTAACCTGACACAGGCAGCTTTTACACTGACCCAGATATAACATACAGAACCAGGCAGCTCCTACCCTGACACAGACAGCTTTTACACTGACCCAGATATAACATACAGACCCAGACAGCTCCTAACCTGACACAGAGTGCTCTTACACACACACTCAGATATAACATACAGACCATACAGCTCCTACCCTGACACAGACAGCTCTTACCCACACACTGAGATATAACATACAGACCATACAGCTCCTACACTGACACAGACAGCTCGTACACTGTCCCAGATTTAACATACAGGCTCAGACAGCTCCTACGCTGACACATACAGCTCTTACACAGACCCAGGTAGCTCCAACAGAGACCCAGTAAGTTCTTATACAGTCCCAGAAAGCTTCTACAAAGACCTGAACAACTCTTGCACAGACCATGACCTACTGCTATGACAGTTGCTACAAGGACCCAGATATGCCCAACAAAGGCCCAGACAGCAGGTGAGGTCAGAGAATTCAGCTTAATCCAGAGATGAAGCCTGGACCTTTCCTGTTCGATAGGCTCAGCAACTCACCAAATAAGATCAGCGAACACACCACAAGCCGCGTAATGATCCTGGGCCCATCCTGCTCTGTATGGGGCTCAGTACCACACCGGGTGATATCTGCTAACTCAGCACAAACCGGGGATGAATACAGAGAGTTTACTGATTCCTATGGCTCAGTAGCACACATCATGCGATGATCTAACACACCACAGGCCGGTGATGAAGCCTGGGCCCATCCTGCTTTGTGCGGCTCAATATCATGCCGGGTGAGATCAGCTGATGAAGCACAGGCCAGTGTAGGAACCTCGGCCCTTCCTACTTTCTGTGGAGCCCGGCAGCACACTGGGTGAGATCATCGAACTTCACATAATTTCCCCTGCAGCTCGGGGTTAGTCTGCTCTGTAAATGTTACAAAAAATCTTCAGTGTATTTCACTCCGTGTCCAGCCCTGTGAGGTCTCCCCTGGTGTGTCAGCTTTCTATGTTTATAAACACTTCAACAGATCATTAACATAACCTGACCTCCGAGATCTGGTCGGGTCCCATTCCCACGGAGTGAGGAATGAGCGGAGTCCACCCGGGTTTAAATTTTCTTCCAAAAGAGTGACACAAAGCATCATTAACGGGAGGCCAGAATAGCTCAGTTGGGAGAGCGTTCGACTGAAGATCGGAAGGTCCCTGGTTTCGGCCGTTTTAAATTATTTTGTGTCTCTTTCTCTGGTCCGATTCTCGAACAGAATGATGTACACTGACGTTATTTATCTGCCACTGAATTATTGGGTTGGAATAGAGAGTAATCAAGGATGGGAAATATTTACATTTCCTGTATTTAGATCTGTTTCCCTCTCTCCTTCTACACTTTTCTCTGTTTTTCTTTTCTGTCTCTCGGGTGAACATTTGATTTGATGCATTTGTCCTAAACAGATGTTATAGAGTTATAAAGTGGTGATATTGGGGGGTTTAATTACCCAAATATCGATTGGGATAATGCTAGTGTAAAGGGAAACTAGGGGGAGGAATTTCTGAAATGTGATCAGGAGAATTTCCACGACCAATATGTTCTTGGCCCAACTAGGAAGGAAGTCTTTCTGGATCTGATGCTGGGGAATGAGGTGGGGCAGGTCGACCAGGTGTCTGTGGGAGAACACTTGGGTATGAGTGATCATCGTATCATAAGATTTAGATTAGCAATGGAGAGGAGCAAGGAACAATCTGGAGTGGAACATCTAAAGTGGAATAGGGCTAACTTCAAGGGGATGTGATAGGATCCAGTCAGGATAAACTGGCACCAAACACATACAGGAAAAACTGTAACTGAACAATGTAAAATCTGTGTGTTATATTGCAAATTATTACACAGACTACAAGAGTAAACTTTAACAGGACTTTACTATTCGAAGGTCAGGGCGAATCTGCCCAATCACTCATTACACAGCACTTATATACCGGTGTGGTCACCACCGGTATTACAGTATACTGCAGCCAAGATGAGTAGTGCAACACCTAAAATAATTCTCTTAAAGGTGGACGGTTACATACAATAGTTCGCTTAAAGGTAGAACAGTTACATACACCACAATCCTCCCTTTTTAGCTTACAACATACTTATTCCCCATTAAACATAACATCATAACATATATCCAACTTCATGTAAAAACAGTTCACAGATGTAGTCTCTGCGGAAAACAGTTCACAGATTCAGTCTCTGCGGAAAACAGTTCACAGATTCAGTCTCTGTGGAAAACAGTTCACAGATTCAGTCTCTGTGGAGGCGCCTCCTGTGCTTCTTGACTCGGTCTGGACAACGCCTCGGTGGTGTAGCAGTTCCCTGTGGTGTAGTCAGTTCACTTTGCTGGGGTGACTCATCCAATAGTCCTTCACTGGACTTAGCCGCTTGAACTTCCGTCACTTCTGAACCAGCATTGCTGACTTCTAAAAGCTTGAGTACCTTGGGAAGTTTTTCTACTTCCAAACGGATTTGACTCAGTTCGGAAGGACCACGTGCGTGACCTGGTAGAGGTGATAATGGTTCAGATGGGTCATCATCTTCTGCTTCGTCTTTTCCTTTCCTGCTTCTTGGAGACTCTCTGGGCTCCACTGTCAGCTGCCAGCTGCATGCACAGTTCCTCCTTCTCTTCCTCCTTTTTCCGTAGTAGCGCCACCATCTCCCGGTGTTCCTTAGACTTTTTGTGATTCTTCATGGTTTTTGCACTTTGGGAGTTTTCATCACAAGCTGGGCAGAACAGGTCATCGTAATATTCGGTGTCGCCCAACAGGTCATGGTAATATTCGGTGTCATCCTGAGCTAGGCCAGCGAGAGGGTCTTCTATTTCCTCCATACCCAGCTGGACGTTAGCCAGCTTTTGTTCCAAATCCAGACATCTTTCCTGAAGAGACTTCTTCATGCGTTCAGCTTCATCCAGCTTTTTCTGGACTTTCTGCAAGTCTTTTACTAATGACATCATTTGTGATTTCAATACTTCAACTTCATTCGGAGATTGATTGATCGGACTATTCAATCCCTCTACTGGAGCAGCTGTTTCAGCATTCTGTTGTTCTACATTGACGTGATTCAGCGTACTTTTGGCATCCAAGGGCTGCTCTGCTGCAGTCTTCTCAGTCTTTGTTGCAACCTCAGCTATTTCAATAACTTTTGAGAGCTCCGAACCCCTTTCCTTTGAAGATTGAAGCTCGTGTTCAAGTTCTTCCCATTTCAGAGTCTTGTCCCTCAGCATATGAAGGAGTTGGCTGACCGTTAACTCTTCTGACATCAGACGTTTCCCAGTATCGTCATCCTGTGTTTTTGACGGATAGGCTACAGGGCTGTTTGTAACCTAGCACTGGGGCCCCTTTGCTGCTTTTAATTCTCCATCATCTGCAGCCTCCACCATTCGAATTTCAACAAATGAATCGTCCGGTGATGCTGCACCCAACTTCAGTAGGAGCTCGGAATTCATGGCAACCAAATCAGCCTTTTCTGCCTGCAACCTGCTAACAAGCGCCTTCAGTTGCTGAACATCTTGCTCCACCAGATTAGAGCACGCACCTTCAGAAACCGAATCAGCTTTGATTCGTTTGGCCTCCTCGTGCGGACGGTTTGTGTGCTCCTGCTCCATTTTCTCCATCAGCTGCTTCTGTTGTCTTTCCAGATCCTCCCACTCTGTGTCAAAGAACTTTTCTGTTGCATTCATCTCTTGCTCAAGATGGCGAATCATTTGTTCTAATTGCTGTTGTAGTTTGAAATGGAGTTGAGTTCGAGCCCGGTGTTCCTCAGAAATGTGCATGTCTGTAGACTGGACAGACTCAGAATTCTCTGTCAAACTATGTTGTTGTTGTTCAGTGGAATTCTGTTCTGAAACTTTGTTCTCCTCTGAAGCATAAGCATTTATGCACTCCTTCGTTTTTCCAACATTAGTCTGCAAGTCCATTTTAGCCTTGTCTTTTGCACATGGGTTGGTCTTACCATCATCAGTTCCAGAGTCTGAGCTGATTGTCTTCACCGAGTTCTCACTCTTTATGGCTTTTAGGAAGTGCCTGTCCATATTTATTTTCTTGATCCACTCCCGTCCCAGAAGTGGTGGACCCCCCTCAGGTAGTACATATAAGTCCATTCCTTGGTGTTCTTTGCCCTTGTCTCTCACCTTGACTTTTATCTTTCCGATGGGGTATACTCTTCGCCCCGTGTATGTCTGCAATACGATCTTGGTATCTCTCAAGGGTATATGTGAGAATAGCCGGTTGTAATCCCTTCGATTTATGACTGATAGGGATGATCCTGTGTCCAATTCCATTTTTACTTGGACTCCGGCTATTTTTAGCATGACCCAGATAGTTTGTAGGTCAGCTTCCTTACTCACATTGTGAATTCTCAGACTACCCAGTTCCTGGCCGTTTGGGTCTGAATCCGAATTCTGTTCATCCGAACTCTTCTCAGCCACCTTGTGTACCTTGCTGTACTTTTCCTGCGGTGACTTTTTTGTTGTTGCTGGTCTTCTTTCCTGACCGGCATACTTTAGCTATGTGACCAAGCTTGCCACATTTTCTACATTCCTGGTTTTTAAACCAGCATTGGTTCTGGTCGTGTGTTGTCTTCCCACAACGATAACATTTCGTTGTACCCGAAGTCATTTGATCCACGCTGAGTACCGCTGCCTTCAGCTGCATTTCTGCAGTGCCTCTCGCTGTGGCTTCGTGCGATGCTGCAATAAGGACAGCCTTATCAAGTGTAAGATCGTTCTCTTCTAGCAGTCGCTTTTGTGTTCCTTCCTTCGACAACCCGCACACGAACTTGTCTCTCAATGCCTCTGTCATATTTTCCCCAAACTGACAGTATTTCGCTAATCTATGCAGTTCAACCAAGTATTCCGCGTTGCTTTCCTCTTTCCGTTGCGTTCTCGCATAAAATTTGAATCGTTCCGCCAACATCAGCGGTGTGGGGTTCAAATGATCCTTCAGGACAGCAACAATATTAGCGAAAGTCTGATCCGCCGGTTTAGCTGGTGATAGAAGATGCTTCAATAGCCCGTATGTCTTCGCCCCCATTGAGTTTAGTAAGGTTAGAGCTTTATCAGCATCTGCTATTTTATTGGCCTCACAATATATCTCGATGCGTCCTACATACGTGGCCCAATCTTCCACCTCAGAATCGAAGTCGTTGATGTTACTATGCTTAGGCATCTTCACTATCTTTCTGAGAAACAACAACGAATTTGTTCGTTACTTTTTTTTTCCAAAAATGGCGGTTTCCCGCGCTTCTCTTCTTCCCCGCCCACTTTCAAAATGGCGGTTTCCCGCTCCTGCCTTCTTCCCCGCCTACTGGCGGCTTCCCGCGTTTCTTCCCCTGGCGGGAGGGGTAAGCTTTGCTCTCGGGCGACGACCGCTGGCTTTCGGGGTTCGCAGCCTGCGCGCCGGCTTCAGTGCGTTCTTTGTTCCCTTTTCTCGGCAGGGCAACCGGCGCTGCAGACAACCCTTTGGCGGCGAACAGTTCCAACCGCTGGGCGGAATCTCGCTCGGTCTACCTCGCTCGGTCCCGTTACCCCTCGCTCGGGCTCTGTCTCTCCCGCTCGCTCGGGCTCTGTCTCTCCCTCAGCGGCTTCCAATCACGCCTCCCAGCCCTCTCGCAGTCTGGTCCTTTCCTATTTTTTTTAAATTTCTTCCCGCACCTTACGATCCCGGTCGCAGCGCCTCGCGGCCTCGGTAGCTGCCCGGCCTTTTTCGCTGGTCGCGGTCGAGCTGTCTCACGATGCTGTTGCATCTCCCAGCCCGCTTGTAGCCCGGTCTCTCACACCGGCTGCGTTGCCGCTTGTAGCCCGGTCTCTCACACCGGCTGCGTTCCCACTTTTACCGCAGCTTCCGTGCCCTACGCTGCCCCAGTCTCAGCGTCTCTGGCCCCGACTTCTGTCCAGCTCCTTTCCCCAGACCGTGGTCGAGTTCACCACCCTTATACTCCGTTTCTTTTTATTTCCCCCCTACTCACAGTCAACGTGGCCGACATGCTTCTCGTGGCTGATCGGCTCACTCACCACCGTGACAGAAGGGACGATCACTGCCTGTTGCTGATGGAAGGCTTCGTGTCTGAATTCTTCCTTCTTCCTTGCTCTGCAGTCTCGAGTCTTCTCTCAGCAGAACGACGAGAGCGGATGCCTCTTCTCAATGCTCGTTAACTGCTTCGGATGTATCGCTGCCGCAGGGTAAGATCGAACTCATCGCCACTGTAAAATCTGTGTGTTATATTGCAAATTATTACACAGACTACAAGAGTAAACTTTAACAGGACTTTACTATTCGAAGGTCAGGGCGAATCTGCCCAATCACTCATTACACAGCACTTATATACTGGTGTGGTCACCACCGGTATTACAGTATACCGCAGCCAAGATAAGTAGTGCAACACCTAAAATAGTTCTCTTAACGGTGGACGGTTACATACAATAGTTCTCTTAAAGGTAGAAAAGTTACATACACTACAAACAATGGGTGATCTTTAAGGAGGAGATGTTCCAAGTACAGGCTAGGTACATTCTAACAAGTGGGAAAAGTAAGGGAACCAAAGCAAGGGCTCCTTGGATGACGAGGGAGATAGAGATGATTATTAAAAAAAGAGGGTGTATGATGAATGACATGTGAATATTTCAAGGGAGAACCAGAACAAATACAATAAGTTGAGCGGGGAAGTGAAGATGAAAATAAGATTGGCAAAGAGAATATGAGAGTAGAATGGTGGGTAACATAAAAGGGAACTCAAAAATCTTCTACCGGCATGTAAACAGTAAATGGGTTGTAAGAGGTGGGATGGGATGGCCTACTCCTGCTCCTATCTTCTATGTTTCTATGTTTCTATGTAAATATCTGTTCCATTTCCTGCCTTTGTCCAGTTCTAATGTAAGGTCAGTGACCTAAAACATTAACTCTGTTTCTCTGTTCGCAGATGCTGCCTGACCTGTTGAGTATTTCCAGCATTTTCTGTTTTTATTCTGCAACAATATCCAGTGATTTCCTCACTGAGGCAAGTAAAACGTTTCATTTCATTCGGTCCTCGCCAACTGTTGCTGGAAGGTCGAGTGACCTGGATTCAATCTCCACGGATTTTACTGTCGCTGTGCTTGGTATATGAGGAGGCTACGCCGGGCCGTATTGTAACTTGCATCCCAAGAATGGACAGCAATGTGCTGCCTTCGCTGCAGTGGGGTCCCCCAATGGTGGGTATTAGCACCATCACTTGTCATCATGTTATATATAAATGACCTGGACATGGGTATCAGGAGTAAATATCAAAGTTTGCTGATGGTTTGGCAATGTCGTAAATGTTGAGCAGCACAGTATTCGGCTCCGGGATCCTTTATTTTATAAATAGGGAAATAGAGTACACAAGCAAGGAATCTATGCTCAAACTTCACAAAACACCATTTAGGCACAAGCTGGAGTATTGAGGCAAATTCTGGGCACCACAGTGAGGAAGGATGTCAAGGCCTCAGAGAGTGTGCAGTAGAGATTTACTAGAATGGCACAAGGCATGAAAGACTGCTGTTATGTGTAGGGATGAGGAAACATTAATACACAGTGATTTATATGATCTGTAATGCACTGCCAGAAAGGGTAATGGAAGCAGATTCAATAGTAACTTTCAAAAGGTAATTGGACAAATACTGGAAATAAATACTGAAATCACAGGGGAGTGGGGTTAATTGGTTCGCTCTTTCAAAGAGCTGGCACAGGCACGATGGGCCGAATTCCCATTTCTATGCTGTAATATTCAATCATTCTATATTATCGACCTCCACAGCGTCACCTGTAGGGGGAAGATGCAAAGCTCTGCACAACTCTGCTTCAGTGGGATCTTGTTCCCCAGAGATGGGCTGCAATGCGCTGTCTGAGGCCACATTCGCTGATTATTGCCAGCAGCTGGTGCTTGAAGAGAGCTGCTTTTCGTGGCCTCACTCATTAGGGGATCTGGAAAACAGCAACTAAACGATGGATTTGATGGCATGTCTGAAATGCAGCTTCGAACAATTGTTATTAACAGAGGCAGTCCTGCAGGATCTTATAATGATCTCTCAAATATTAACTGAAACCAATCAGGATGTAAGTATCATTTTTCTTTTCCAAAATAAATGGTGTGACTTTCATTGTAGAAACATAGAGAGAGTCTGGCCTGGCTCACTGCGGAAATATCCATGTCACAGTGAACCAGCTCTCCAGCAACCAGTGCAGCCTCCCATCCGGCCTTTTTCTGTTAAGTCGAATTATGATTTCCGTGAAGCCAATCTCAGGCTTTTATATATTTTTGACGTGCCTGCTATCCGATCGCAGGGTAAATGGTGGGAATGTCAGCCCTGCCCAGCTGGCAATGTTTGCAGCACATTTCATATCAGTCAAAACGCACGGTGAAACCTGAAACTGTGAGACAATAAGGTAAAGATTACACGATCATTCGAGGAACCGTTAATTTTTGAACTCGCGGCCGACCATGTTAACTGATTGTGCCACAGAGGCACAACCCTTTCCATACTGAATCACTAATTCACCGAGCTACAGCATCAAGTTACAGCGACCAATAAGGATCGAACATGTATTACGAATTACTTTCGGTTTGATGCAGATAAGCGAAGCACTGCAGACTGTATTTTGTACCTTCCGAATACCAACGCTCTGTCACTCCAGCGCGCAGTTCTATTCCCGTTCCCAGCCCTCTTTCACAGTTCGATGACTTCCATCGTATATCAAAGTTTGCTGACGACACTAAGTTAGGCGGCATAGTAAGTACTGTAGGTGGGAACAGAAATTTGCTAAAGGAACATTGATAGATTAAGAGAGTGGGAAAATCTGTGGCTGACGTGGTTCAATGTGGGGAACTGTGAGATCATCCACTTTCGAACTAAGAACGGTGGATTAGAGTAATTTCAAAATGGTGAGAAGTTAGGAACTGTGGAGGAGCAGCAAGATTTAAAAGTCCACGTACAGTAATTACTTCAAACTACCGGACACGTTCAAAAAATGCAAGGTTCATGGAATATTAGCCTTAATCTCAAGATGGCGGGAATGCAAAGGGGCGGAAGTGCTGCTGGAGGTCTACAGGAAAGATAGGGAAATGGTGCAGGGGGAGGAGTAGCCTTAGTGATTCAGGATGAAATCAGTTCAATGTTAAGAGAGGATATCACGAGAGGTAAACAGATAGTGGAGAATTTATGGTTAGAATTAAGAAATAGGAAAGGATTTAAGACTGAGGGATTAAGAAAGTGGGATTTGTGTATAGGCCCCCTGGTCGCAGGTCTGAAGGGCTAGATTGTATAAATGCAGCGATTAGACAAGCGTGTCATAAAGGCAGAGTGTTATTAATGGGGGATATTAACATTCATATCGATGGGATAAGCAGTCTAGCACATATCAGAAACATAGAAACATAGAAAAACAAAAAGCAGGAAATGGAATGGCTGAGAGCGCTAAATTGGTGAGAGGAGGTGGCCGCGAGGTTAAGGCGATCGACTCCTAGTCTATTTTGCGCTTCACGTGCGGGTTCGAAACCCATCCTCGTCGTTCTTGTGTTGCATGTTTGATGCTGATACACTTTCCGAGCATTTCAATTAATCTTGCTTAAAGTAGGCTTTGAAATGAAATTTCTTCAAAACCGCCCTGGTGCCTCTGGTCTGTGCCACTGCACTGCTTGTATCTTGTTAAAATGAAAACAGACCACTGGAATTCTTCAACTTCTTGAATGAAGGTGGAGCAGAGATCGTGAATCGAAGATTGAGAACCCATTATTCCTCTGAGGTTGGCACCGAATGAAAGACTAGCGGGAACAGTGGCAAATGATTAGGGAGCAGAAACATAAATGTCTCCTTTAGGAGGCAATGTAAATTCAAAATAGTTATCAACCTTAATGATGAGATTTTCTGTTGAGAGATAAATAATGGGCGATAAATCTTCTTTCTTTTCGAATCTGAGGCCCCGATTTAACATCTTACTAGAAAGACGGCACCGCCGACAGTGCAGCACTACCTCAGTACTGCACTGGAGTGTCAGCCTGGATTATGTGCTCAAGTCTCTGGAGTGGGGCTTGAGTTTGCTGCCGCTGAGCGACGGCTGACACCTAAACTCAGTTCATTTGGCTGGAGTAAGAAGACGGAGATAAAGGCAAAAATGATAACAGAGTAAACCTTCAACTAGCGTCAAAGAATAAACCGGGCTTCGTAATCGGCCGCCCGTTATAGAAACAGCCGGATTGATGTTGCCATCGATTTCATAAGCATTGAAAATCAGGCCTGTCTATAATGGGCGGGGTCGTGGTCAGTTGCGAATCACTCTGGGTCTGTTTAAACCGGGAGTGCCCACAGTCCCGGAACATTCTATGTCTGTTTAAAACGGCAGAGCTCACAGTCTCGGATCATTCCGTGTTTTTAAAAGTAGAGCGATTTCAGCTTTGATGACCGAGTTGTTGAGTTTAACTAAAGGCAACGGGGCTCGTCCGGGATCTCTCGCATTTTAAGCAGTAAATTTCCCAAAGCGAGAATCATACCCCTAGACCAACGAGCCGCTATTACTACACTCCAAGTTGCATTGAGTTTCCCTGTGCCCGTGTGAACCCAGCTCGCAGAGGACCTGTTCATTCAGCTGAAATATGTTGATATTTTCCTTAATCCACTTCTTTCTTCGAGCAGTTTCCTTGATTCTGCTCAAAATTCTCATCAATAGAAGAGGGTCAAAGGCCTGAGCGGCTGCGTGGCCTAATGGGTAAGGCATCTGACTGTGGGTTGCGAGTTATTTAGCTATCAGAAAATTGCAGGTTCGAGTCCTGCTGCGGGCAATTAATTAACTGTGTGACACTTTTTCTGTTCTGGCACTGGCTTCAAACCGACCATTTTTGTCAGTCACTCACCTGAAGCAACGGAAGGCCTTTTGCTTACATTAAGCTGATTGTACATTTTCAACATTGTAGATCTGTGTGTACGGGCAGGATAAGCGATGAAGTGCACTTTCTTTCAGGGTGTTTCTGCTTTGATGCAAAAAGCAGGAAATGGAATATCTGAGAACAGCCCATCGGTGAGGCAAGGTGGCCGAGAGGTTAAGGCTAATGGGCTGCTAATCCATTGTTTGCTGCTCCCGTGGGTTCGAATCCCATTTTCTTCATTACTGTGTTGTACGTTTGAGGCCGATACACTTTCTGAGCATTTTACTAAATCTTGCAAAAAATAGGCTTAGAAATGCAATTTTGTCAAAACCGCCTTGGTGCTTCTGATCTGTGCCACTGCATTGCTTGTATCTTGTTAAAATGAAAACAGACCACTGGAATTCTTCAACTTCTTGAATGAAGGTGCAGCAGAGACCGTGAATCGGAGATTGAGAACCCATTATTCCTCTAAGATTGGCACCGAATGAAACACTAGCAGGGACAGAAGCAATGATTAGGGAGCAGAAACATCAATTTCTCCTTTAAGAGGCAATATAAATTCAAAAATATTTATCAACCTTAATGACGAGATTTTCTGTTGAGAGATAAATAATAGGCGATAAATCTTCCTTCTTTTTGGCATAATCTCATGGGATCTGAGGACCCGGTTTAACATCTTACTAGAAAGAAGGCACTGCCGACAGTGCAGCACTACCTCAGTACTGCACTGGAGTGTCAGCCTGGATTATGTGCTCAATTCTCTGGAGTGGGGCTTGAGTTTGCTACCGCTGAGCCACGGCTGACACCTAAACTCAGTTCATTTGGCTGGAGTGAAATGACGGAGATAAAGGGAAAAATAATAACGGAGTAAACCTTCAACTTGGTGTCAAAGAATAAACTGGGCATCGGAATCAGCCGCCCATTATAGAAACAGCCGGATTGATGTTGCCATCGATTTCATAAGCATTGAAAATCAGGCCTGTCTATAATGGGCGGGGTCGTGGTCAGTTGCGAATCACGCTGGGTCTGTATAAACTGCGAGTGCTCACAGTCCCGGATCATTCTGTTTCTGTTTAAAACGGCAGAGCTCACAGTCCCGGATCATTCCGTGTTTTAAAAAGTGGAGCAATTTCAGCTTTGATTACCGAGTTTTTCCAAATGCAGCGGGACTCAATTCGGGATTTGAACACGGAACTTTTCGCATTTTAAGTAGTAAATTTCCCGAAGCGAGAATCATACCCCTAGACCAACGAGCCGCCTGTACTGTGCTCCAAGTTGCATTGAGTTTCGCTGCACCCGTGCAAACCCAGCTCGCAGAGGACCTGTTCATTCAGCTGAAATATGTTGATCTTTTCCTCAATCCACTTCTTTTTTTGAGCAGTTTCCTTGATTCTGTTCACAATTCTCACCAATAGAAGAGCTTTAGCGGCATCAGCGGCTGCATGGCCTAATAAATGCGGTACTTTAATGTAACACAGCATAGGCAACCAATCAGTGAAGATGCATACGGACCAAGGACCAATCAGGTGGAAGCAATGAATTTTGAATAAGCTGGACATATGTGTTGTCATGTATACAAATGTAGTATTTGCTGTACCAATTTGGAGAAGTCTGGCTAAGACAGAGCAGATTGTCTCCCCACTGGTGTAATAAAGAGGACTTGATTGTCGATCCGAAAACCTTGTGTCGAGTGTTGGTTTCAAATACTCCACAACACTTCTATAATTATTAATTACTTAGAAAACACAATAGCGTGTCATGTATCCAAGTTTGCCGATGATGCAAAGGATGGTGGTACGGTAAGTCGTTTAGAGAGCAGCATATAATAACAAAGATATATTGATTGATTAAGTGAATGATCGAAACAGTGGCTGATGGATTTTATTGCAGGTCAGTATTTCGTTATTCATTTTAGACCTAAAAGCAGATCCGAGTATTAATTACATGGTGCACAGTTCGGAACAGTGGAGTTCCAAAGTGATTTCGGGTCCATGTACACAGACCGCTAAAATGTAGCAGTAAGGTACAGAAATAATCAAAAAATCTGATAGCATTTAGGCTTTGTAACGAGAGGCTAGAATATAAAGGAGAGGAAGTTATTCTACAGCTATACAGAGATCTGGTTAGACCACATCTGGAGTACTGTGTACAGCTCTGGGCACCGTCCGTTAGAAAGGATAGATTGACATTGGAGGGAGTGCAGTGCACATTCACCAGAACGTTACCAGCGCTCCAATGGTTAAAATATGAGGAGAGATTACATAAACTGGGCGTGTACTTCCTGGAATATAGAAGGTTGTGGAGATTTGATTGAGGTTTTTAAGATTTTGAAACGAATTGATAAGCTAGATAGAGAGAAACCTTTATTCACCGTTGGTGGCGGAGTCTAGGACAAGGGGACATAATCGTAAAATCGGAGGCAGGCCATTCGGGAAGGAAGTTAGGAAGCATTTCTTCACACGAAAGTTGGAAGCAGTGTGGAACTCTCTCCCACACAATAGCAGTATATGCCAGCTCAACTAATAATGTAAATCTGAGATGGGTAAGTCTTTGCTAGACACGGGCTAAAAGGATCTGGAGCCAAAGCAGTTGGATGGAGTTAAGACACAGCTCAGACAGGAATTCAGTGAATGGCGAACAGGCTCAAGGGGCTGAATGCCTCCTGTGGTTCCTATGTTCAGAACACCAATTGTAAAGGGTGTTTTGAAGGGTGAATTATAAATATGGTACCATCCCTTGCAGAGATAATAAGCGTTTTCACACCAAAAACAGCTTTAGGTGTCAGTTTCAACTCCATTGCCTGAGCATCTACCAGGAGTGGGGTTCGAACCCATGTGGACACACAGTCCATTGGATCTTAAGTCCAACGCCTTAACTACTCGGCCATCCTGGTGACAGGAGCCTTTCCATGCAGTGCTTGAAAATTCGACAAATCCCTTGCAGACTCTAAATTTAGTTTTCAGCGCAGAGTAAACTTCACATCAGCATAATCTGAAAATGTGAGAGGATAAAGACATTTTCTAAAACTACGGATGGTGAAAAGCTGAACTGTAAAAGTACAGTAGCTGGGCAAGTAACGCGTTGATCTGACCGCTCGTAACTGGACAAGAAAAACCATGGCCTTTAGCCCACAGAACATGTAACCCTCCGGTCAACACCAACTCCTTTGAAGGAAGAATGTTAAAATGCACGTCAAACATCCAGGATCAGCAAGCTCTAAACTGTGCCAGCGCTTAAAGGGTTAACTCATGAGATGCAGAATAAAATGATGTGGGGGAGCGATGGGGAGAGTGATGGAGAGAAAGTAATAGTTGGAGGGATAAACAGAGACCCAATGAGAAAAGCTTACAGAAAGTGACTGAGACTGAGTGAGACATACAGAGAGACTGATACACGGAAAGAAAGACAGAAACAGAGAGAATTAGAGCGAATCATAGAGCGAGAAAAAGAGAAACATCACATTAAAGGTGAGAAAGTCGCTGCCGGCTCAGATGGGAATTAAAGCCATGACCTGAGGTTTACCGGTGAAAACACAAGCTCACTGAGGGAGAGGATTGTCGCATCATAGAACCATAGAATGACGCACTTTCCCCACAGCCCTGCACATTGTTCGCCATCAAGTATTTATCCAATTCCCTCCTGAAAGTGACTATTGGATCAGCGATCGGATCCACTTCCAGCAACAGTTCAGACAATGCATTCCAGATCATAACTACCCTCTGAGTAATAAAACAATTTCATCATCTCATCGCTGGTTCTTTTGCCAATTAAATTAATAATTTCAAGCTGAGCTTGATAGTTTTTTGTTAGACAAGGTAGGGATTGATTTGGAGTCAAAGCAGGTGGGTGAAGTTAAGACCCAGGTTAGCCATGATCTCACTGAATGGCGGAACAGGCTCGAAGGGTTAAATGGCCGACTCATGTTTCTATTTTCTGTCAATCGGCAGAGCGTCTGTTGTAAATGTAGGAACGCTGCCTGGAAATGTGATACATAAATATTTAAACTTCCTTTCCAATGGTTACAATTCCTGGACGAATTATCACATCCACCAGCAGCAGTGCTCGAATCCATGTGAACTGATGGACACTCGATCTTTAACTCGCATCCTTAAACCGCTCGGCCACCCTGGTGATTCAAACATCGGCGCGCATTTGTACACAATTCAAAAAATTCCTTTCACATCATAATACCAATCCATTGATAATCCCTCCCTCCCTCTCCTCCCTCGCTCTCCCCCTCCCCCTCCCTTCATCCTTGAATGGAGGACAACATAGTCCCTATCCATGACCACCCTCCTCCGCCTGACTGAACTTTTATTGAACCTACATTGAACTAATTCTCCTTTGAATCCACTCACTTCAACGAAAAAAGCCCAGCTGCTCCCACAGCTAATTTGAGGACATTTCCTCCCACCTTACTTCCTGTAAGGACTATATTCCTTTTTCTCAGTTTCTCCATCTCCGTCGCATCTCTTCTGACAATGCTACCTTCCAATATGTTCTACTTTACCTCAACCAAGGAAGCACCTCCAACATGGTGGACAGGACTCTCCACCGTGCCCCTTCCATTTCCCGCACTTCTGCTCACACCCATTCCCCTCCCTCCCAAAAGCACGATAGGGTTCCCCTTGCCCTCATCTTTCACCCCACCAGCCACCACATTCATCGGATCATCCTCCACCATTCCCACCCGCTCCAGCGTGATCCCACCACCAAACACATCTTCCCCTCCTGTCCCCTTTCAGCATTCAGAAGAGACCACTCCCTCTGCGACACTCTGGTCCACTCATCTATCACCCGACCACCCCTTCCCCTTCCCACGGGACCTGCTTCTGCAAGCGCAGGAGATGCAAAACTGGCCCTTTTACCTCCTCCCTTCCCAACGTCCAGGGACTCAAACAACCCTTCCAGGTGAAACAACGATTTACTTGCACTTCTTGCAATTTAGTAAACTGTAATTGCTGCAGACTCCTCTACGTTGGGGAGTCCACACACAGATTAGGTGATCACTTTGCAGAACACCTCAATTCAGTCTGCAAGCGTGACCCCGAGCTTCCGGTTGCTGGTCATTTTAATTCCCCGCCCCACTCTCATTCTGACCTCTCTGTCCTCAGCCTCCGATAATGTTCCACTGAAGATCAATGGCATCTCGAGGAACAGGACCTCAACTTTCGAATAGGCACTTTACAGCCTTCTGGACTCAACACTGAGTTCAGCAATTTCAGATTCTAAATCACTGCTCCCATGTTACTCGGACAGTCGCTGTTGGTAATGATTCTGCTGTTCCCTTTTACACTTCCTCTAGGCGCATATTTTACTTTACGTGGCTCATTCTCATCCCGTTTCCCTTTTGTCATGTAATCACTCCTCCCCTCCATGATGTCACAGGCCTTGAATTTGTTCTTTCCTCCCTGCCCCCTTTCCCTGCTCACAACTCTAACTTTTCCCAGTTCTGATGAAATGTTATCGACTTGAAACGTTAACTCTGTTTCTCTCTCCACTAATGCTGCCTGACCTGCTGAGCTTGTCCAGCAATTTCAGTTTTTGTTCAGATTTCCAGCATTCGCAGTATTTCGCTTTAGAAAAAGTAACATCAGTGCTATGGAGGTGAGGCTGGGTTATCAAGCGATAATGCGTCGGTCCTGTGAAGCGAAAAGTGCAGGATCAACCCCCACCCATGTGCTCATAAAAGTGCCTTGTTGACCTCCTGTTGTTCCGAGCAGCCCATCATTATCTCGGATTGGAATGATTAAGCAGGTCCACCGACCCGTGAGTTTGAAATCCATTGAATGTTCCTCAGTCCGTTGATTTTCCCAATCCTTTGCTCAATGTGTTTATCTGAAGTCACCTGCTCAAGAACATAAGAACATAAGAACATAAGAAATAGGAGCAGGAGTAGGCCAATCGGCCCCTCGAGCCTGCTCCACCATTCAATAAGATCATGGCTGATCTGATCCTAACCTCAAATCTTCTATCACTCTGCATCCACCCGAACCCATGTGATCTCCCGGGAGAGGCGAAAAACCAGATAAAGACCCAATGGCCAATTTGGGAGAAAAAAATCTGGGAAATTCCTCTCCGACCCATCTAGGCGATCGAAATTCTTCCAGGAGATCACTCTGTCCCTATATTTTCTACAGTACTTACCTTCTGTAAAGGCGATCTCCACCCCAGCCAGGAACAGGAATAAAACCATCTCCTGAAATCTAACAGAATTAGAACACAGTAGGAGCAGAACAAGGCTACACGGCCCCTGGGCCCGCTCCACTACCCACAGGGCCATGACCATTCCGAACCCAGACTCATGTCCAATTTCCTGCCCGCTCCCCGTAACCCTTTATTCCCTTTACTTCTAGGAAACTATCTATTTCTGTTTTAAATTTATTTAATGATGTAGCTTCCACAGCTTTCTGGGGCAGCAAATTCCACAAACCTACCACCCTCTGAGTGAAGAAGTTTCTCCTCATCTCAGTTTTGAATGAGCAGCCCCTTATTTTAAGATTATGCCCCCTAGTTCTAGTTTCACCCATCATTGGGAACATCCTCACCGCATCCACCCGATCAAGCCCCTTCACAATCTTATATGTTTCAATAAGATCGCCTCTCATTCTTCTGAACTCCAATGAGTAGAGTCCCAATCTACTCAACCTCTCCTCATATGACCACCCCCTCATCCCCGGGATTAACCGAGTGAACCTTCTTTGTACTGACTTACCACAGGACTAAATAAACCACACCGAGGCAGAGGATTGAGCATTCTGGAGTAACACAGAGCTGAAGGAGGCTATTCGGACCATCAGGTCTGTGCCGGATTTGTGAAAGATCTATTCAATTTGAGTCACCACCCTGCACTTCCACAGAGTCCTGCAATTTTTTTCCCGTCAATCATTTTTCCAAATCACTTTTGAAAGTTACTATTGAATCTGCTTCGATCTCCCAAGTTGATATAAGAATGCAAACCAGAGTGAAATGGTGCTGGGATAGTTGGACCAGTGAATCATCTTACAGCATTCTAACATAAATCATCTTAAATCATTCAAACATTTCCCCCCTTTAGACCCAGAATTTGAGCAATCATTCTGAGCCAATTAACTTTCTTTCTGTCTTTACCGTCGATCTGCTTGGAGTTTACAGTCGATTACTGTTACATTGATGTCAGCACACCGAACATGTCTGCACGGCTCCAACGGTTCCTTTGGTATTATTTCATTGGATGATAATTATTCCTGAGTTCCCCCGCACTTCAGGCTTGGGAGAGCTCTCTGCTGACCCGACTCCTTGTTTTTCCTCTTCAATTGTGTAAGGTTTTATCTGAGCAATACATAAACAATGATGACCGGGACCAGTAGACGGCATTGGAAAATAACTAACAGTTCCGAAATAATTCAGACCAATGGGTGTATCGAGATGTTATTGACCTGCTCGCACCGTGATTTCCTTCCCACCCCCTCTATCTCTGTTAGCAGATTTTCATTTTCCTGGTGTAGTTGGTGCAGGTGTTTTACTGAGATCTCGGCTAGTTCTATAATCTCTTTAAGTTTTAGTGTCGTGTGTGGGGTGGCGGAGGGGCGTCCAGTGGATATCCAAATCCAATCAATATTTTGTCAGTGTCTGAGAGCATATCACCGTGCACTGTGCTGTTAGTAACATCATGCTTGGTCACTGGTATCAGGATCTCATGATCTATCTTGGTGACCTGGGTTGGTTCAAAGCAGAAAGAGGAGTGGGTGACAGGGCAGGTGAGGGGTCCGTATTCACAGAGGCTGCGGCCGTAGCGACACAATAGCACCCCTGTGCGACACAACTAGCATTAGTTTATCTCTGGTGCCAGCTTGTTCCAAACATGGTGCAATTTTGAGTTTATTTATTCCAAACAAAACCCCCATAGTGTTTCGTTAACTTCTCTCAGGTGATATCAACACATCCTTTGATTAAAGGCCATCCTGCCATGTCTGTCGCTGTCCATCCTTCATTTACTTGCACCATGCACGGTGGGAAGGGCTGATATTCATGATGCAATTTCTCCTCCAATATCCGAACTGATTCTACTGACCATACTTTTATGTATCCATGGGTCGCTTGTATTGTCAGGGCAGGAATGATCCCTCCCAGACCCTTCAGTTTACCAGGGCACGGGTGAGACGTTGCCCAGACTCTGCCCAACCTCCTGAGTTCACAATGGAAAGCGTGACGTCGACACCTTCCATTCTACCAGCTGTTTATTTGTCACAAAGTTGGGGATTAGGTTGTTCTTGATATCACCCAATCCCTGTTGTATGGGGGAAAGAAGGAATATCCCATACATGGTACAGGCAACTCCCTTTGAGGCGTCACTTGAAGCCTGAGCATCCACGTGGATGGTGCACTAATTCTGTCCTGCAAACACTCGGTCCATCACTGAGAACAACACCTGTCTAATCTCCCCTCCCCGGCCCTCGAACATCTGGTTCTCCTTTAGAGACATTCCTTTAAGCTGCCGTTGCATCTTTTCCTCACTTTCAGCCAAGGAATCAATGGCCATCTTATAGCATTTGGCAGTGCCACCCAGCTCAATACCCAACCACTGCTCCCAGCACAATTACAATAACCAACCACTGCCCACAGCTACAGCACCCAACCACTGCCCCCTGGCTCCAATACCCAACCACTGCTCCCACCAAAGCTACAATAGCCAACCACTGCACCCAGCTCCAATACCCAACCATTGACCACACCCCCAATACCCAACTATTGCCCCCGGCTCCAATACCCAACCACTGCTCCCACCACAGCCACAATACCCAACCATTGCCCCAGGCTCCAATATATAGCCACTGCTCCCTCACAGCTACAATACCCAACCATTACCCCCGGCTCCAATGACCAACCATTGCCCTCAGCCCCAATACCCAACCATTGCCCCCAGCTCCAATACCCAACCATTACTCCTCAGCTCCAATACTCAACCATCCCCCCACTGCACCACGCCCGCCGCTTGGCTCCAATACTCAAACATTCATCCACTGCACCATACGTGACCCCCCAGCTCCACTACGCAAGCATTCAACCACTGCCCCTCGGTACCAATACCCAAACATTCACCCACTGCTCCCCGGCTCCAATACTCAACCATTCACACACTGACCCCCGGCCTCAGTACCCAACTATTCACCGACTGGCCCCCGCCTCCAGTACCCAAGCATTCAACCAATGCCCACGGGTACCAATACCCAACCATTCACCCCGTGCCCCCTCAGCTCCAGCACACAGCCATTCACCCGCTGCCCCCCGACTCCAATACCCAACCATTCACCCACTGCCCCCCGGCTCCAATACCCAACCATTCACCCACTGCCCCCCGGCTCCAATATCCAACCATTCACCCACTGCCCCTGCGGCTCCAATACCCAACATCCACCCACTGCCCGCGGATCCAATACCCAACCATTCATCCAATGCCCCCCCCGACTCCAATACCCAACCGTGCACCCACTGCCCCCCGGCTCCAATACCCAGCCATTCACCCACTGCCCCTCGGCTCCAATACCCAACCATTCAACCACTGCCCCCCGGCTCCCATACCCAACCATTCACCCACTGCCCCCTCAGCTCCAGTACCCAACCATTCACTCACTGCCCCCCGGCTCCAATACACAACCATTCATCCAATGCCCCCCCGACTCCTATACCCAACCATTCACCCACTGCCCCACCGGCTCCAATACCCAACCATTCACCCACTGCCCCCCGGCTCCAATACCCAAACATTCACCCACAGATCCCCCAACTCCAATACCCAACCATTCACCCACTGCCCCCCGGCTCCAATACCCAGACATTCACCCACAGATCCCCCAACTCCAATACCCAAACATTCACCCACTGCCCCCCAGCTCCAATACCCAACCAGGTGTTGTACATATGTGGTTTTGCTTATAAATACCTGAGCTTAAAGTAAAGGATTTTAGATACTTGCTTGTGATAAATACACGAATTGAGTACAGCTTGTATTCTGGTAATTACTTGTAACTTCTTGTGGATTTTTAAGTAATAGAAGTTTCACAGATTCATTGGGTTTTGTGTTGGCTGTTACACGGGTCTGAACTCTATAAACTGTCAGACAATCAGAACATCTTACAGATCCCATCAGCACCAGTTCTCCAGCCACACGTTAGCATGTCTTATCTTACTTCTCCTATAAGTTCCAGGACGTGACTCTGGGAGTAATCCAGAGGTAACTACCTTTTTTGGTCCTGTAGTTTAACTTCCTCCCTTGCTCTGGAAAATCTGTCTGTAGGACCACAGCCCGTTTCCTATCACCGTCATTGGATCCAATATGGATCATGGCTGCTGGCATTTCAATAGCCCCTCCCAAAATGTTATGCACCCTACCAGTAATGTGCATGACCCTGGCATCAGGGAGGCAAAACACCCTGTGCGACTCACGATGATGGATGCTGTAATGCCTGTCTATCCCCCCTGAATATCGAATCCCAAAGGACTACTGCATGTGTTTGCTTTGCTGCACCCCCCTTTGCAGCCATTTGCCCCACGAAGCTGTTTAGCAGATTCACCCAACTCTCCCTTCACCAAGCTATTCGCTCTAGGATGCACTCCCCCGAGGTGTCGTCACCATCACCGGTATCAGCACGAAAAACCAGGTTGAGAGTGCCAGATTCGCGGGATATTCCTGCACGGCCTGCCTCTTCCTAACCTGCTGGCTGGCCACCCACTTACTCCCCACCTGAACTCTCTGTAGCTGCGGGGTTACCACCTCCTGCAGTTTTTTCTGTGGGGAATTGCCAACCTCCCGAATGCCCAGCAGTGACTCCCGCCGCTCCTCCATCTCAGAAACCCTGAGCTCGAGCAACTGGAGGCTTTTCCTGCACACGTGGTTGTCCAGGACACGGGAAACTTTCTGGGGCTGCTAAATGCCACAAGAATTGAAGGCAACGGGTCTCAGCTGCCCCTTGATCTTGATTACAATTGGACCTGTATTTGAAGTGAACTAATTTCCAGGGTTATGAGTAAAACGCTGGGGTCTGGGTTCAAATTTCGCATCTCCTTCAAAGAGCCAGCACTGGCTAGACGGGCCGAATGGCCCCCTTCAGTGCTGTAAGAGTCTATGATTCTATTCTACTTTTCTGTATATATATATATTCGTTTATTACCCCTTACTCCTAATTATTATTTAATTATTGATGTATATCAGATTTTTATTTAATGCAATTCAGATTCCTTTAATGTTGCTATCCTGAACTTATTCATTTTAATTTTATGCCTAGATCTAATTAATTACACTATTTTTGTGTATTTACTGTTGTTCCTTGATTTAAATTACTGAGCAGCTCCTTCCCCCTCTGCACCGAAGTCCCACTCTCACCAACTTCCCATCACCACTCAGTTTAGCAGATTCACCCAACGCTGCCTTCAACAAGCTGTAAGAATTCGCAATAATTTACAGTTCTGAAGCTTCATTTTTTTTGATTAAAGAATCCCTGGGCGATGTGCTTTTAAATTTCCAGGGATAAAAATGGCTGTCACCACATGGCCGAAGACAAAGGACAATGCTCTGTTTACAAAGCAATTGAATGCTATTAGCATTTGTTTGTATATCGAGTGGATACAGCAAAACTGCAGAAGAGACTTTTGCACCTTGAATGGGAATCGTTCAAGATTTGAGTGGGTTTTAAATCACCCAGCACTGGACAATAGAGCAGTTGTATCTCCCTTTTGTTTCAGCCCAGGAAGCTCCGGAAGACACATTAACCCAGTCTAACCACTTTGAGTTAGCCAATCACAGCTTTCTCTTGTGAATTGGACCCTTTTGGGTGGGGAATTTTGCACACAGCCCTTGCAAGGCAGAACGGCAGGACCTCACCAGGTATAAAAATAGCGGCTGAGAAGCTAGCTCTCTCTCTTACTTCGCTGGACCAAAGGTGAGCAGGGTGTTCTGACTCCTCAGAAAAGCAACCTAGTTAAGGAGTTTGGGGGATGGTGATTTAAGGGAATTGCTAAGATTGTTTAAGTAACATTGTAGCCATTGTATCCCTCGTTTTCGCCGTCTGCAACCCCCTGTTATATAGTTTTACAAATTCACTGTGTTCCTGTGGGATAGTTTGATATTTTGATTATAGTTTCTTTTAGTTAATAAAATTTGATTTTTTTCTCTCATCCAAACTACGTGTCTGTTTTAATATCAATAATTATAAGCCCTGCAGTCAGAACTGGAAGGTGGGGCAGCGATTCGAAACCGCTGTTTTAAAATTGGTTTTATTGGAATTGGTATGAGGGTGCAGGCAAAGGCTGCAAGACCAGGAAAATTACTTTAAACCAGTTTAAAGAAGCCCCCAAAACCCTTACAAAGCTCTCTGCTCACGGCAGGTGGAAAACACTTCTCCATTGAACACACATGATGTTCATATTATTGTATTATTATTCTATCAGCCCCAAGGATTATTGTTTAAATATATCAGGAGATCTAAGCTCGATCTGTTAAAGCAGAATGACAATGAGTGCAGTGGGAAATGTGAAGAAACAGCAGCAATTCCTTCTGCTCACTGTACACACTGAAGGCAAATATTGTTGAGAAGCAGCCGCGGTGGAATCCACAGTCCGACGGCCCCTCTTCATCTTAACTGTGCGCCCCATTTTATAAATAGTGTGAGGTAACTTTAAACACAATACATGACAATACATTCAGCTGCAATGTAGATTCACGCTGCCCTCTTTTGACTATTTTCTGATTTATAGTCAAAGTTTCCGTGCAATTATTGTAAGGTGGAAATACCGGCCAGGACACCGGGAGAATTACTTGGGATGGTTTTACGATGTTGAAGAATTACCGAACAGGTCGCCGTAGAGTTCCTTCTTTCCTATCTTTGGTTCAATCCGTCATTCCCGGATTGGGTGTCTGGCAGGTCACTAATTCACCACTTCCTTTAATTTCCCCAATTGGCTTCCCGCTCTTCTCAGAGAGATTCTTTCGCTCAACAGGACACCTGCAACCTGTCGGTTCCAACAATCCGGGAAGCTCCAGCTCCGTTTCGATACAATGATGCGGGCCTTCAGGGAGGCCGTGTGTCAACCGTGGCTCAGTTGGTGACACCCTGAATCAGAAAGATATTGGTCCAGTGACTTGAGCACTGCAGTGCCGCACTGAGGGAGTGCTGCACTGTCGGAGTTGCCTTGTTTTAGATGAGACGTTAAACCCAAGCCCCGTCTGCCCTCTCAGGTGGGCGTAAAAGATCACATTCGGCACTACTTCGAAAAAGAGCAGGGAAGTTACCCGGTGACCTGGTCAATATTTATCCCTCAATCTACTCAAAACAACAGATTATCTGGTCATTGTCACATTGCCGTTTGTGGGAGCTTGCAGTGCACAAATTGACTGCCGCGTTTTTTAATAACATAAGAAAAAGGAGCAGGAGTAGGACATAGAACCACTCGAGGCTGCTCTGCCATTCAATAAGATCATGGCTGAACTTCCAGCACAACTTCAGTTTCCCGCCCGGTCTCCAGGTCCATTGATTCACTTAGAGCCCAGATATCTATCGCTCTCAACCTTGAAGATAGTCATCGACTGAGCATCCACAGGCCTCTGGAGAGTTCCCTTTCTCTGACCCATTTACCTGCTGCTGACCCTCTTCCCCCTCTCTCTTTGACCCATTTACCTGCTGCTGACCCTCTTCCCCCTCTCTCTGGCCCCATTTACCTGCTGTTGACCCTCTTCCCCCTCTCTCTGGCCCCATTTACCTGCTGTTGACCCTCTTCCCCCTCTCTCTGACCCCATTTACCTGCTGCTGACCCTCTTCCCACACTCTCTGGCCCCATTGACCTGCTGCTGACCCTCTTCCCCTCTCTCTAAACCTTTTAGCAGCTGATGACCCTCCTCCCCTCTCTCTGACGCCATTTACCTGCTGCTGACCCTCTAACCCTCTCTTTGACCCCATTTACCCGCTGCTGACCCTCTCCCCCACTTTCACTGACCCGATTTTGCTGCTGCTGACCCTCTTTACCCTCACACTGTCCTCATTTACCTGCTGCCGACCCTCTTTCCCCTCACACTGACCTCATTTACCTGCTGCTGACCCTCTTCCCCCTCTCTGAGCCATTTACCTGCTGCTGACCCTCTCCACATCTCCCTGACACATTTCGCTGCAGCTGACCATCTTCCCGCTCTCTCTGACACATTTCCCTGCTGCTGACCCTCTTTCTCCCTCACACTGACCCCTATTAAATGCTGCTGACCCTCCTCCCTCCTCTCTCTGACCCCATTTACCTGCTGTTCAACCCATTGCCCCTCTCTCTGGCCCCATTTACCTGCTGCTGACCCTCATCCCCCTCTCCCTAGCCCCATTTTCCTGCTGCTCTCCCTCTTCCCCCTCTCTCTGGCCCCATGTACCTGCTGCAGGCCCTCTTCCCCCTCTCTCTGACCCCATTTACCTGCTGCTGACCCTCTCCCCCCTCTCTCTGGCCCCATTTACCTGCAGCTGACCCTCTTCCCCTTCTCTCTGACCCCACTTACCTGCTGCTGACCCTCTTCCCCCTCTCTCTGGCCCCATTTCCCTGCTGCTGATCCTCTTGCCCCTCTCTTTGACCCCATTTACATTCTGCTGACCCTCGTCCCCCATCGCTTGGCCCCATTTACCTGCTGCTGACCATCTTCTTCCTCTCTGTGCCCCATTTACCTGCTGCTGACCCTCTTCCCCCTCAAACCGACCATATTTACCTGCTGCTGGTTCACTTCCCCCCTCTGTCTGACACCAATTACCTGCTGCTGACCCTCTTCCCCCTCTCTCTCTGACCCCATTTAACTGCTGCTGACGCTCTTGCCCCTCTCTCTGCCCCATTTACCTGCTGCTGACCCTCTTGCCGCTCTCTCTGACCCCATTTAGCTGCTGCTGACACTCTTCCCCCTCACACTGTCTCCATTTATCTGCTGCTGATCCTCTTCCCCCTCTCTTTGACTCCATTTACCTGCTGCTGACCCTCTTCCCCCCTCTCCTTGACCCCATTTACCTGCTGCTGACCGTCTTCCCGCTCTCTCTGACCCCATTTACCTTCTGGTGACCCTCTTCCCCCCTCTCTTTGACTCCATTTACCTGCTGCTGACACTCTTCCCCCTCCCTCTGACCCCATTTACCTGCTGCTGACCTTCCTCCCCCTCTCTCTGACCCCATTTACCTGCTGCTGACCCTCCTCCCCCTCTCTCTGACCCCATTTACCTGCTGCTGACCCTCTTCACCCCTCTCTCTGACACCATTTACCTGCTGCTGTCCCTCTTCCCCTCTCTCTGACCCATTTACCTGCTGCTGAAACTCTTCCCCCTCTCTCTCTCACCACCTTCACCTGCTGCTGACCCTCTTCACCCCTCTCTCTGACCCCATTTACCTGCTGCTGACCCTCTTCACCCCTCTCTCTGACCCCATTTACCTGCTGCTGACCCTCTTCACCCCTCTCTCTGACCCCATTTACCTGCTGCTGACCCTCTTCCCCTCTCTCTGACCGCATTTACCTGCTGCTGACCCTTCCCCCCTCTCTCTGACCCCATTTACCTGCTGTTGTCCCTCTTCCCCCTCTCTCTGACCCATTTACCTGCTGCTGACCCTCTTCATCCCTCTCTGTGACCCCATTTACCTGCTGCTGTCCCTCTTCCCCTCTCTCTGACTGCATTTACCTGCTGCTGACCCTTCCCCCTCACTCTGACCCCATTTACCTGCTGCTGACCCTCTTCCCACTCTTTCTGTCCCCATTCATCTGCTGCTGACCATCTTCTCCCTCTCTCTGACCCCATTTACCTGCTGCTGACCCTCTTCCCCCCTCTCCCGGACCCCATTTACCTGCTGTTGACCCTCTTCCCCCTCTCTCTATTCCCATTCCCCTGTCTTGACCCTCATTCCCCTTCTGGCTGACCCCATTATCCTCTGTCTGACCTCCCATTCTCTAGTCTCCCCATCCTCCGACCCCCATTGCCCCACTCTTTACATGAGGCCACAATCTCCCCCGCCAACCCCATTCTCCAGTCTTCCTTTCTTCCCCTGGCTCCCGAGGCCCTCACTGATTATATATCGGCCTTGGAGTGTGTGGAGAGCAGAATCAACTGAAATTTACCTGATCTAAAAGGGTTAAATTACGAGGACACGTTGCAAAAATATGGCATCGATTCCCTTGAGTAAAGGAGGTTAAGGGCTGACCTGTAAGAGATGCTTAAAATGTGTAACGATTCAATAGGGTAGATACCGGGAAACAATTCCGTCTGGTGCAAGAATCATGAACAAGGGGACGTATTGTAGAACTCACTACCACAATCATTAGTTGAGTCGAGTTGCACAGATATATTTAAGGGGAGGCTAGATAAACGCAGGAGGGTGAAATGACTAGAAGGCCATGGTGATGGGGTGAGAGGAGACTGGTAGTGCAGAAACACCAGCATGGACCAGGTGGGCCGAATGGCCTGTTTCTCTGCTGTATATTATATGTAATTCTATGCAATAAGCTTAACATTAGATTTATGTCATTCAGGAGCGAAATCAAGATGCACTTTGTCACACGATGGCTCTTGGGAATTTGAAACTCTAACCCACAAAATGCTGTGGATGCTCGGGATCATTTGGAGCTTTCATAGCTGTGATCGATACATCGTTGTAAGGTGAGGATATGAAGCAATAAGTAGCAAAGCCGGGGAAACGGAGCTGAACTGCAGATCAGCCATGATCAAATTGAATGGCAGAGCAGGCTCGAGACGCTGAATGATCTACTCCTGGTCTGAATGCACCTGTGTTCCACGGCCTGACCTTCGATAATATCACTGGACAGATCAAAGTGGAACTACTGGGAATGGGAAAATAATAGAAAATAATGAACTGAGCAGAAACTGGAAACCCCACCGCAGCCCACAGAATCCTGGGGGTTGGAGATTTCCACAGAGATTCTGCTCCAAATGTGGCCCAACCTATTTCAATATTGGACAGTATGCTACACCCGGGTTATCCCTCTTAAAACTGAAAGGGCTCTGCTTTAACATCACCTGTAACCTTTACAGAACGTGGATTTCAGTGAAATCCAGGATTTTTCGAGCCCCTGTCCATGGTTATATTTTCTACCTGAGATTTTACATTTATTTTATTCCAGGTGTTGGTACAAAGCCCGACCTCTTCCCGTTGTAAATACTAAAATTCCTCATTCAATTGCCAGCCTAAACTCCCACATTCAAAGGGCTGAATTTGTAGCACCAGGGCGGTGTAAACACTGAAAGATGTTTGAGAATTGGGGGAATTCAGTTGGGGCATCGACAGGAGGGAGCCCTGTGACGTCACAGAGGGGAAACTGAAGCTGCTTCTGTTGAAGGTGTTGCAGCGATGTGGTCAGAGCCCGGCTTTCAGTAAATTGACAGAGAGAAATGTGAGCAAAATACGATTCCAATCTTTGAGCGGTTTCATTTCAAAACACCTGCAATATCAATTTGTATCTAATTAGTGCAGCACAAACATTACAGTGAAGGGAATTCATGCGCTGCCCAAATGACTGGAAGTAATGTCAACACTCCTGATGCTTCCTGATCCCATGGGAATTGTCCCTCAATTATAAATGATTTTATCTTAATCTCTCATCTCACAGACTCAGTTGAGCCCTATCTCCAGTGCCAAGAGTCACCATCACTTCTCAGACAGAATGAGAGTTCCATTCTCAGTTCATCCATTTACCATCTTACCACCAGTTATACAGGCAGTAATGATTTACTATCCGATTATAGCAGCCATTGGAATCCCCGGTAAGTGATTATCTTCCATTACTAAAGTTGTGAATCAGGGTTAACTCTTTTTCTGCTCCTATCTCGGTACGTGTCCTTTTCTCACTGTTTTTCACAAGTCAATTGAAAGGCAGAAATTCAGTGACTGTATTTCCCGCTGTACCTCGTTCATTGACTGGTAATTTTTTGCATTTTTAAGTTTCTTTAAACCCCATAAAAACTGCAGATTATTTTCTGCATTTAATGTCTTTCTAATTATTCCATTTTAATTGAGACCTCGTGCAATGTGTGATTCCATGGAATATTTTAATTCCATTGTTTCCATGCCCGACCAGACTCCCTCTCCTCCCCTTTTTTCCAGTAACACTCGGTAATATCTGACAAAGACTATATTTTACTGAACATTCACTGTGTTGTAAAATGCTCCACTTTCTCCCTCTCTGACTCCCGCTGGGGATCGATCGACTGACAGCCGCTCCTGGATATATACCTGGGAATCCGGACAGTCAGGACTGGGATTTGTTCAGTCTCATTAATCAGAATCTTCCCGCTCTTCTCGGTCTGTTTCCAGCAAAGTGCTGGATATTGTTCCTACTGATCACAATCCATGCCGAGGCTGAGTTTGTGCTCCATGCAGAGACACAGACTTTCCCCCTGATCTTCTCCCCTGACCGGTCACCAGCCTGTTCTCAGACTCCTCTTCACCCACCAGGCGGGCATTGTGCTGCCTTCAGCCAGTGGGTGGCAGCTCATTTCTGTCACATCCCTTCCAGCAGCTCAGACCGGGAATCCAATGCACTGAGAGTGCGATTGAAACAAAGCAGCGGCGCTCTGTGAAGCTCTCCTGGGTTGTCCCCATTTGAAAAATCCGTTTCAGCTTCCATCACCCGCATTTTACCCAGAGCACTGATCAGAAGCCAGGTTCTGCTCTCTTTATACAAAGCGGACACTTTTATTGTTCAGATCATACACTTGCATGTTGATATAACACCGGCTGAACTCTCAGCCAGCCTGTCCGCCCGGTCAAACTGCTGCTCGCTACCAAGTTATATTTAGTTCCCTTCTGATCCTTACAGTTAGAAGATATTTGTAAAGACAGTTAACCAGCCTGTCCCGATATCCCTTCATCAACACTTCCATCCATCAACCTATCCACTCTACTCTGAAACTGAGCATAGCTTCTGCCTCAACCAGTAACCCTGGAACTGAACACCACCGCCTCCCAACTCTCTTTTAAAGATGTTTCTCCCGCTCCCTTTTCCAATGTACCGAATGTCTTCTGTTCAATCTTGTATCTATGACGCCTCGTTCTCGACCCCATCATTTGCTGGAATCAATCTGCTTCTATCTACCTTCTCCCATCCTTGCAACATTTTAAACAGTTTGATCATATCGCCCTGTAATCTGTGTCTGTGTTACATTCCTCTAGCTCAGATTCATAGTTTAGTGTGACTGAGCCCTGGGTATGAAACCGGTGTATTTTAACTCCTACATTACAAGGAATCAAATTCTCCCCTTCAGCTGGGAAACTGAAATCTCACATTCAGTGGAATGAGTTCCCAACACCCGCTGCTACTAAAAGTTCCAGGTTGCTTTTTGAACAAATGTGATCGGCATCAAACTCCAATATTTCTACTATTGGTTTTAAAACTCTGCCAGGTCTGTTTAAAGATGTTACTCAGTAAGGACATAGTGAAGTGAGTTGTCTCACTGTCCCACTGACTCTCACAAATCTCAGGGACAATGCAGCATAATGCTCCCATTGGAAGCTTCGCTCCTGTATTAATAAGTCTTTCTCTGAATAGTACAGCTCACAGGGTCCATTGTGGCTCGGTGTCCTGCACCAAGAGTCCCCATCATTTCTCAGAGATAAATAAAGTGGAATGTATTGTATATCTGTTTGCCATGTTCCCGTTCTACAAGCGGTATTTGGTGTTCCCACTAACTGATTCTGAACTTACTGACTTTGTGAATCAGGGTTTATGTGTGTCACTGGTCTTTGTACATGTCCGATATCTTTTCTGTTCCTTCTGAAAAATTTGTTTTGCTTTTTCCAAATCAATGTCAGAATTTAATTGAATATCACATCCTCCCTGTCTGCCATCTTCCTTGAGTGATATGTTCATTGAGATCATAATGCACTTATAATGTCCAGCAAAAGCTTCAATTGTTATCTTCATTCAATGTCCTGTCAACGGGTGTAATTTTAACTGTAAATATCGTCAGCACACGATGCAATAGAATGTTGATCCCCATATTCTCAAGTTGTAATACAGTGTCAGTTATTTCCCTGCTTCAGATAAGGTTTCGCACAGAAATTATTAACAAAAGTGAGATTGCACAGTATTGGAGGTAAACTTGTGAGACGGGTTGATAGTTGCTTGCGAGGAAGGAGACAAAAAGTAGGGATAAATGTTGATGGGATTTTGTTTTTTTTCACAAGGGTGTTTAAATTCGAAAGTGAGCAAGTGATGCTTCAGTTATATCGAACCTTGGTCAGACCCCATCTGGAGCACGAGTTCAGTTTTGGGCACCGCATCGCAGGAAACATGTATTAGTCTTGGAGGGAGTTCAGCGCAGGTTCACCAGAATTACACCGGGGCTTAAAGGGTTAAATTGTGAGGACAGATTGCATAAACTTAGTTTGTATTCCTTGTGTTTAGAATGTTGAGGGGTGTTATATTCGAGTTATTTAAAATGATAAAGAGATTCGATAATGTAGATGTAGAGAAACTGTTTCCTTGGTGGAGATTGGAGAACAAGGGGACATGATCTTAAAATGAGAGTTATGCCATTTAGGAGGGAAATCAGGAAACACTTTCTCACACAAAGGGCAGCGGAAATCTGGAACTCGTTTTCCCAAAAGCCTGTCAATGCTCGGTCAATTGAAATTTTAAGACTGTGATGGATATAACTATTTATGGTATGAGTATCAAGGGATATGGAACCAAGACAGGTAAATGGAGTTAAGGTGCAGATCAGCCAGGGTCTAATGTGATGTCGGAAAAGACTTGTGGGGCTGAATAAGCTCCTCCTGTGTCCCTGTGTAACTGTGCGTCAAACTCCCAAGTCATCATCATTTCTGCAATGGGAGTTCCATTAATCGCGTGTCCATTTCCAGTGTAACTGGTATAAGTGATTTCTGAAGTTATCCTTGTCGCCCGTGGAGTTCCCGGTGAGCCATTGTAACCGGTTATTGATTGTATAAGTCCGTGTCTCTTTGTATTACTGCTCTCCTTGCGGGTCTGCTCAGTTGCTGTGTTTGTCCGGATCTGATTATTCTACAGATTACGGGTCACTTTCAGAAATTCTGGGAATATCACGCCCTAACTGTCCTCCCTCTTCCTTTTGCGATATGCTTATTGATATGATAATGTTCTGTGCTTTAATGGTTATATTCGGGACATTGCACGGAGAGTGAGCCCGGAGACTGAAGGAACGGAGAGCTGGGGAAATAGAAACATTACGGCACAGCAGTAAAGATATTTTTATTTTTAACTGACGACATTGGTGGTTGGATTCTCAGAGTGGTGGATATTCTTTTCTTCATATTCCGTCATTGCACTTGGAAATAGAAACAAGTGTAATTGATGGCAATCGTTGTGTAACCAAATCATTTGTTATTTAAGTGTCACCACTGTTTAAAGTGTGACTCTAAGTAAGGCGGGACAATAATTAATAAACCATTGAAACACTGATCCAATTGTTGAATCAATTAATGGTTTAGTGAATGATAAATGTGGCGAATAATTTTAGCAATTTTGTATAATGCTGCATATTTTAGATAAATAAATTACTGAAATGGTTTGACTCATTACAAAATATTGGTAACATTGGGAAAAAATTATCCCATCACATTTGATGCAGCACGGTGGCATAGTGGTTAGCACTGTTGCCTCACAGCGCCAGGGACCCGGGTTCGAATCCGGCCTCGGGTGACTGTCTGTGTGGAGTTTGCACATTCTCCCCGTGTTTGCGTGGGTTTCCTCCGGGTGCTCCGGTTTCCTCCCACAGTTCAAAGATGTGCAGGTTAGGTTGATTGGCTATGATAAAAAAAATTGACCCTTAGTGTTAGGGGGATTAAATACGTGGGGTTACGGGGATAGGGTAGGATATGTGTAGGGGTTACAGGGATCGGGTGGGATATGTGTCGGTGCAGGCTCGATGGGCCGAAATGGCCTCTATCTGCACTGTGGGGTTTCTGTGATTCTGTGAACTGTGTCCAAACCTTAGAAGTGCCGCCCTAACAGCCCTGTGGGAGCAATTTCACCACATGGACTGCAGCACTTCAAGCAGAAGGTCCACCTCAACCTGCTCAGGGTCACTGGACAGCACCTCACATCTCTTATCTCTGATTCGGGGGCAGTACCTTTACAATATATTTCTGTATCCATGGAGATCCCCCCAGCTGCTTAACTATTTAAAAATTATACACGCCTAAAATCATGTCATATCATTTCCACCTAAGCGTCTCTTGTCTAAAGTCGGTTCTGCAGGAAGACAGTGAATTATTTCTACTTCACCTACCTTATCTTGCAAAGGCTTTTCATTCTGCACAGAGTTGTCTCTGATATATATAGTTCTCGTTTTTCTGTCTCTCAATCTCAATTTTTCTTTCTCCCTCTCTCTCCCCTCTCCCTTTCACTGAGTCTCTCTTTTAGTCTCTCCCTATCTCGTTCTATCCGTCTCTCATTCTCTCTCTCTCCCACACACTCTTTCTCTCTCTTATTCTGTACCAATTAACCCATGACGCTTCTTTCCATGTCAAGCTGACAACCTGCCATACGACACATTATCCTGAGTGAAACTCTGATATTGTTGATTATCTATTCCGGATGCTCAGTTGTATATATCTCCCATATCTGCTAGGATGTAATTCTGGAAAACCTTACAGACCAGGGTGACAGGTTCTCAATATTGCTCGTGTGTCGGATTAATTTTACAGATGGATTCGTCCAATTCAGAGGTACGATATTCCCACTCAAACTTTCTGAAGCTGAATCTCGGCAGGTACTTTGTTGTCATGGGTTGGACAGCAGCCGCTATTGTCACTTGCACTGGTCTTTGCTGCAAGCTCGGGATCGCCGCCATCACCTCCCTGTGAAGTTTCATCCATTATCAGAGGTGACAAAAACGTGGTCGGGAGTGTGCTCCATCCTACATCGTGTACTTTGGAAGGTTCAATTATTCCTGCGATCACAGAACAAGGTCAGCTTGTTTGTTGCTGCTCACATCTGACCTACTCCCCCTTGCGGTGATTGTTGGAGTTTGCCCACATGATGTTGAACTGTTCAAGGCACCGATGTCAGGACCTGGGTTTTCCAGTGAGGGGAAGTCGGTTGATCAGGTGAACTGTCCATCTGACTTTTTCCTGTTCTAACGAAGGGTCATCGACCTGAGATGTTAAATGTGTTTCTCTCTCTGCAGATGCTGCCTGACCTGCTGTGTATTTCCAGTATTTTCTGTTTTAATTTCAGATTTCCAGCATCCGCAGTATTTTGCTTTTGTTGAAATGTCCATCTGGTGGTTTGTAAACAGAAACTGGTCGAGTTGACCCACAACAAGTCGCTTTGTAACATGGTGTTTGAGATTTGCCTTTTCAACAGTTTTTAGTCATGCCCCCCAGTCTGAGAATCCAACCTGACAAATACGAGGATGTTCTGACCCCCGCCTGGTATCTGCTCCCCTCTCCTGGCCACGGATCCGAACCCCCCGATGATCTCACCATCGGTGCTCCCCGTTTAGCATTTACCACATTTCGGGCCGGCTTCATTCTCACTGCTCCTCACCCATCATTTATCTCCCAATTTATAACTGACCATTCAGTGCTTATTTTCAATCACTTTTCTTTCGTTTTGTTTTCATTTGTTCTTCCGTCACTGAACTGCTACTTGTTGCTATTAATTATAACTCATTAACTGGCTGTCCATTTGCTCATACAATTAAAGGGCCGGTAATTTACTCGGAACTCGTCGGGATTCCTTGCACTTCTGATGAAGCTGCGATGGTGGAAGAGGAGCAGCTCTGAGGAAATTCCCAGAGAATCCATGTTGTTCATGTTTTAATCTTTGCTGGAGGCGTTTATTTTCACTTATTTACACCAGACTCTCTTATACTGAACATTGCAATTTTATGTTAAAATTGTTTTCAACTGCCCAATCCTGGCAGCGGTAATGAGTTCAGTTCCCACCCCCAGATCCTGCAGTAAAGTACATTTCACATCAAATACTGTGAAACTGGCTCCCTTGCTGTAATCTGAAGGCTGATTCCCTGTTTTTGTCTGTTTACCATTTACAGCGAACGTGATGACGATTGTGATCCTGTCGCGGGGAAAGTGCGGTCTCTCCAGGTGTATCACCCGCTATCTGGTGGCCATGGCGGCGGCGGATCTACTGGTCATTATCACTGATGTGATACTGGTTCGGATTAATGATTATTATTTCCCAACTAACTTCCTGTTCCTCACACCTGTGTGTTCTTTCCACGCTGTCCTGGTTCATGTAGTCACAGATATTTCTGTCTGGTTAACAGTCGCTTTTACTTTTGATCGTTTTGTTACCATTTGTTGCCAGAAGCTGAGGACTAAATATTGCACCGAGAAAACTGCAGCCGTGGTTATAGGAACCGTGTGTCTGCTGTTCTGTTTGAAAAACATTCCCTGGTACTTTATATTTGAAGACTACTTTACAATCGACAACGTGCCCTGGGGCTGTAGGTCAAAACTACAGTTTTACACTCTAACTGCGTGGGTAGTATTTACCTGGATTGATCGCTGTTTCACCCCACTGCTCCCAATATTCCTGATGCTGCTGCTCAATGCTCTGACCGTAGGACACATTTTGGCGGCCAGTAGAGTCCGCAGGAGGCTGAGGAGCAGCAAGAATGATGCGAATCACAATGATCCGGAAATGGAAAACCGAAGGAAATCCATTATCATACTCTTCGCTATATCCGGAAACTTCATACTGCTCTGGATGACATACGTGATATTTTTCTTATTAATGCGAATTACAAACCATTATTATCATATAGGTTTCAATGACCCAATGATTATCGCAGATTATACCAGCTATATGCTCCTGCTATTGAGCTGCTGCACAAACACGTGTATTTATGCAGTAACACAGACTAAATTCAGAGAGGAGCTGAAGATTGGGATGAAATATCCACTGAGAATAATATTTAAATTAGTTAAGCAACGAAAAGATCGGAGGAATTCCCAGCATTAGACCTGCATTGCATCTCATATCCCATCCTGAGTTCTTTCCATCTTTTACCGGAACCCCAACAGGCTCCATCTCTGCCCCAGGCTTCTCCAGATATAACGCTGGCCTCTATCTGACAAGGCCCGCGTGTTTCCATGTAAGAGTCAGTGAGCAAGGTAGAAGAGGTGGATGGTAAGGTTATAAAAGCGGTAGGGGTTTAATTGGATTAAATCAAACTCTGGACACAAAGAAATACAAGACCCAGCATTGAGGTTTAGGCTGATGTGAGAATGGGATGTTGATTGCTGGATGAGCGTCAGAACACGTGGGTTACACCAGTTGAGTGTGAAAGGAGAATAAGCCCGTCTGTAATTAATATCTAAATAATATAAGGACATGAACAATAACTGTGGTGGCTTATGTGTGTGGATTACCTGGAGAACAATAAACAGATCATTAAAACAATCAGCCTGTGCTGTCTTTGGACTTTTACTTTCTCCAGCTCATGCACAGCTCCTCCATCACCGGCGGGACTGTGGGATTTATTGGAACTAAAGCGATGTTGTTTCCTATAGTGAGACTCCTGGACTTGTGCCGATGAACAGTGGTGAACTCCGTTCCCAGCCACTGACTCCATCCCTCTCCCTAACATCTGTCTGCGGCTGACCCGCACTGTTCACAACCTTGGAGTCATATTTGACCCTGGAATGAGCTTCCGAGTATCCGCAGCATAATGAAGACCGCCTATTTCCACCTCAGTAACATCGCCCATCTCCACCCTTGCCTCAGCTCATCCACTGCTGAAACTCTCACCCATGCCTTTGTTACCTCTAGACTTCACTATTCCATCGCACACCTAGCTGGCCTTCCACATTCCACACTATGTAAACTTGAGGTTATCCAAAATTCAGCTGCCTGTGTCCTTACTCGCACCAAGTCCCGTTCACCAATCACCCCTGTGCTCGTTGACCTACTTTGGCTCCGGCTTAAAGCCTCGATTTCAAAATTCCTGTCATAATATTCAAATCCCACCATGGCATCGCCTCTTCCTATCTCTGTAAACTCCTCCAGCCCCACAACCCCCCGAGTTATCTGCGCTCCTCTAATTCTGCCCTCGAGCATCCCTGATTATAATCATTCAACCATTGGTGGCCGTGCCTTCTGTTGCCTCGGCCCTAAGCTCTGGAATTCCCTCCCTAACCCTCTCCGCCTCTCTACCTCTCTTTCCTCCATTAAGACACTCCTTAAAACCTACCTCTATGACCAAGTGTTTGTTCACCTGCCCGAATTTCTCCTTATGCATCTCTGTGTCGTTTTTGTTTTTTTATGCACCTGCGCAGTGCCTTGTGACGATTTACTACTTTAAAGGTGCTATGTAAATAAAAGTTGTTGTTATTGTTGTTGCTTCCAGCATCGAGTTCCCCTGCACTTGTGTCTATGAACAAGGATGCTTCCAATAGTGAGACCCATGTCCCTGTGTCTATAAGCAGTGGCTATGAACGGTGGCATAGTGGTTAGCACTGTTGCCTCACAGCGCCAGGGACCTGGGTTCAAATCCGGCCTCGGGTGACTGTGCAAACTCCACACAGACATTCTCCCCGTGTTTGCATGGGTTTTCTCCGGGTGCTCCGGTTTCCTCCCACAGTCCAAAGATGTGCGGGTTAGGTTGATTGGCCATGATAAAAAATTGGCCCTTAGTGTTAGGGGGGGAATTAAATACGTGGGGTTACAGGGATAGCGCTTGGGTGGGATGGCTGTCGGTGTAGGGACCGGGTGCTAGGGTTTGGATGATCAGCCATGATCTCGTTGAATGGCGGAGCAGGCTCGAAGGGCCGAATGGCCTACTCTTGCTCCTATCTTCTATGTTTCCAGTAGTGAGTCCCCTATCCCGGTGTCTATGAACAGCGGTGTTTCCAGTAGTGAGTCCCCTGTCCCGGTGTCTATGAACAGTGGTGTTTCCAGTAGTGAGTCCCCTGTCCCTGTGTCTATGAACAGTGGTGCTTCCAGTAGTGAGTCCCCTGTAAGAGCCATAAAAGCTTAAGAAAATACTTTAAAATAGTGGCTAAATGGCATAATACAGTTAATTTACCTGACCGACTTATTGTATTAAGAAACCCCCTATTTTCTTGCTCCAGTCATATAGTCCGACACCCCCTTCATTCTTGCCACAATGGAACAGTCCCTAAGCCACACATGGGTGCAGCCATTTTACAGTTTAAACTGCACGTGGTGAAAGAGGCAGAAGCTGTGAGGTTTGGAGCAGTACAGTTTTTGACCGTGTTCGTTTATACGTGTTTGCTTTGTAGTTCCGTTTGTTAAGTGTTATAGTAAACAGTTTAAAAGACAAAGCTACGTTTGGGAACGTTTTATTTCGACACGCGTCTACTCATTGTTAAAGGCCCCACAGCTCAGTGGCCTGCCTGTTTGGAAACTAAGAAGCGCCACTACATTAGTCAAAAACTTGCTCCCTAAGAAGGAAGGGACGGAATCGTCGGCGAACGTGTTCATGAATGGTCACGGAGCCAGACGACAATATAAGAACGCGAAGGTACAGTGACTGCTACTTGCTTTGTTCATTCTATTGAGAAGCTAAATAAGAGCTGCGGGTAAAATGGCCGAGGCCTTGCGGAGCCAGGAGCTTCCCTCAGCCAGAAGGATTGCTAGCCAAAAGAGGGAAATAAAGCTCACCCCAAAGGCAATGGAAGAGAAGTTACATAGAAGCATAGGTGCAAGGAAGGCTAAATTAGCTCAGATAACTGGAAAAATGAAGATAATTGATCGCCTCATGGAAGATAATGCTAATATTAAGAAAGCTGAAGACATAATGTATTACGATTTCTCCAAGCTGCATGAAGAGTTTAATGTACTCAATGAAGATGTATTAGCACTTCTGTCTGAAGAAGAGGGAAACGATGATCAGCACAACTGGTTTGATCTTAAATCAACCAGCATTAAGGACTATATCAAGGCCACGGAACAGTGGATTTTAAAGATTCGACAAGATGCTGATACAGCAGAGAAAGATAAAGTTGACGATGAAGTCGGACCAGACGATAGCACTTCAGAGACTTCCGCCAGACCGAGCAAAAATCGAAAAGAAGGTAGCTCTGTTTCTGGACGCAGGTCAGTCGCTTCCACCACAAGCTCGTCGCGACGCATGAGAGCGGAGGCTGAACGGGCGGCGCTGATGGCGCGCGCAGCATCTTTAGCGGAGAAGCAAGCTCTTGAATGGGAAGAGGCCCAACTGCAGGTCCAAGAGGCCCAACTGCAGGCCCAACAGGCCCAACTGCAGGCCCAAGTGCAGGCCCAACGGGCCCAGGTGCAGGCAAAGAAAGAACAGCTGGAGATAAAAACAGCTATCGAGGTCTCACACGCCAGGTTGAGTGCGTACGAAGATTATGAAGGCTCACGGGATGGCGGGAGCCACTGCCAGTCAACGTTGTCACATAGAGTTGGATCCAGGGCACCTTCAAGAGTTACAACAGAGCCCGAAGGCAATCCCCTGGCATTACAGCGTGGAAGAGTGGCCTCTCCACTAACAGGAGCACGTGATGCTACCCCAGACATCAGACGGTCTAGACTAGACCCTGCTGATGACCACCAGAGGCCTGAAGACACAGGGAGAAGCCTATACCGAGTGATGCAACGTCAGAACGAAATTACAGAGATGCTTGTAAAACAACAGAATCTGTTTCGACTCCCTCAAAGAGACATACCAGTGTTCCAAGGCGACCCACTCAAGTATAAGCCCTTCATCAGATCCTTTGAACAAGCCATTGACTCCAAAACAGAGAGCAGCAGTGACAAGTTGTACTACCTGGGACAGTACACCAGTGGTAAACCACAAGACCTGGTCAGAAGCTGTGAACACATGAGACCGGACCGGGGATACATAGAAGCCAGGAAGTTGCTGCAGGAGCACTATGGTAACGAGCTGAAGATAGCCACTGCATATATTGAAAAGGCTACCAAGTGGCCACAGATCAGATCGGAGGACGGAGAGGCATTGAACGCATACGTTCTTTTCCTCATAGGATGTCGCAACACCATGGAGGATGTTGAATTCATGGAAGAGATGGACAATCCTACGACTATGAGAATCATCATCTCTAAGCTTCCTTACAGGATGAGAGAACAATGGAGAAGAACAGCCTTTGAGATAATGGAGAGACGGAAAAGTAGAGCCAGGTTTGCAGACTTAGTGAATTTCATTGACAAACAGGCTAAAATTGCTAGGGACCCATTGTTTGGAAACATCCAGGATGTCAGCCCGACTACTGATGGAAGAGTGAAAGCCAAGCCTGTTGAATCAAAGACTCTCAGGAAAGGTGGTTCCAGGGGAAGCAGCTTTGCAACTATCGTCACTCAGGCCGAGGAAGAAAGGCCCCAGAACTCCTCTACCAAAAGGAGCAGCACAGGGACGTCTGCTGATGCCTTTCAGAAGCCATGCCTATTCTGCCAGAAGAATCATACATTGGATTTCTGCAGCGACATCAAAGCACAGCCACATAAGGACAGAATCGAATTCCTGAAGTGCAACGGCCTATGTTTTGGATGTCTCTCTCAGGGGCACCTGAGTAGAAACTGTAAGCAAAGAACAACATGCAGAGAGTGCACTCGGAAACATCCAAGTCTGCTGCATATCCATAAAGAAGAACAAGTCCCTAAGAAGAGTGAAGAAAACAATACCGACGAGACGGTTGTTTCAAGTGCTCTGGTGTCGCTAGAACCAGAGACTTGCGGACTTACTGGGGCCGGTGACAGTGATTGTATTCTTGCCATCGTACCAGTAAGGATCAAGTCTAAGAGGAGTGAGAAGGTTGTGGAGACTTACGCCTTCATGGATCCAGGTAGTTCAGCAACGTTCTGCACAGAATCACTCATGCTACAGCTGAACGTTAGAGGCAGAAGAACAGCAATTCTATTACGCACCATGGGTCATGAGAAGGCAATGCAAAGTTATATCCTGTCAGAGCTAGAAGTGTGTGGACTTGAAGAGAAGGACTTCATAGACCTGCCTAATGTTTTCACACAGAGGGAGATTCCTGTTAGAATAGGGAACCTAGCCCTGCAGAAGGATGTGGATGGATGGCCTTACCTAGAAAAGGTGCGTCTTCCATACATTGAAGCAGAAATTGGCCTATTAATTGGAACCAATGCCTACAAAACTATGGAGCCATGGCAGGTGATAAACAGCAAGGATGACGGACCCTACGCCGTCAGGACAGCCCTTGGATGGGTAGTCAATGGACTGGTAAGGAGAGATGATGGCAACAAGTCGAACAAGGAGGAACGACAAAATGTCACAGTTAATCGCATCTCTATCGCAAGCATTGAAGAGCTGTTGATACAACAGTTCAACGCAGACTTCTCAGAACGCAGCTGTGAGGAAAAGACAGAGATGTCACAAGAAGACCATCAGTTCAGGGATTTGATGACAAGGTCTACACAGTTCATTGATGGCCACTACCACATTGGTTTGCCACTGAGAAGACAGACCGCGAAGATGCCAAACAATCACTGCATAGCAGAGCAACGCACCATCAGTCTAAAGAGAAAGCTGAACAAGAACCCTGACTTTCACGAAGACTACAAAGACTTCATGAGAAACATCATAGCGAAAGGCTATGCGGTAAAAGTGCCCGAAGAACAGTTGAACAGAGACGATGGAAGGGTCTGGTGCATTCCTCATCACGAGGTGTATCACCCAAAGAAGAAAAAGATCCGTGTAGTGTTTGACTGCGCCGCCTCATTCAGAGGAACTTCACTGAATGACCAGCTGCTTCAAGGTCCTGATCTTACTAATACCCTCATTGGCGCCTTGACTAGGTTTAGACAAGAGCTCGTTGCCATGATGGCAGACATAGAATCAATGTTCTACCAAGTCAGAATCCCTGATGAAGATGCTGATCTTCTGCGTTTCCTTTGGTGGCCAGATGGCGACGTTAGTCAAGCGATGGTGGAATGTAGAATGGCCGTACACTTGTTTGGAGCCACATCATCTCCCAGCTGTGCAAGCTACGCTCTCAGAAAAACTGCAGAAGATGGCAAAGGTAAAGCACCATCAGAGGCTGTGGAGACAATCTTCAGAAACCTTTATGTCGATGACTGTCTGAAGTCCGTGTCAACAGAAGACGATGCCATCGCACTGTCAAGAGACCTTAGAACTCTGTGTTCGAATGGAGGATTCCATCTGACTAAGTGGATAAGCAACAGCAGAGCAGTTCTAGATTCTATCCCAGAAAAGGAAAGAGCCACTGAAGTCAAAGATCTGGACCTGAGCCACGATGTCCTTCCTATCGAGAGAGCTCTTGGTGTACAATGGTGCATCGAGTCAGACACGTTCAACTTCAGGATAATGGTGAACGAAAGACCATCCACAAGACGAGGGATTCTCTCCATGGTCAGTTCCATCTACGACCCTCTCGGATTCCTGGCACCACTCATTCTGCCGGTGAAGCTGATGCTACGAGAGCTGTGTAGAGACAAGAGAGGATGGGATGAAGATATCCCAGAAGGTCAAGCTCAGAGATGGCACAGATGGCTGACAGATTTGCAACAACTTTCTAGCTTCAACGTCAGTAGAAGCATCAAGCCCGCGAGTTTTGGAGTTACAAAGACGGCTCAACTACATCATTTCTCGGACGCCAGTGAGGACGGCTATGGCACGGCTACCTACCCCTTGCTGACAAATCAACAGGGCCAGAAACATTGTGCCTTCCTCATGGGAAAATCCAGGGTGGCTCCGCTGAAGCAGGTCACCATCCCGAGACTGGAATTGACGGCAGCGGTTGTTGCAGTTAAAGTCGACCAGGTGATGCGTAAAGAGTTACAGCTCCCATTCAAAGAATCTGTGTCCTGGACGGATAGCACGACGGCGCTGAAGTAGATAGAGAATGAGAAGATATGCTTCGAGACCTTCGTAGCAAACAGAATCTCATCCATTAGAGAAGCTACACAACCATCTCAATGGAGGTATGTAAACACCTCATTAAACCCAGCAGATCAAGCCTCACGGGGATTGAAGGCTGAAAACTTCACGAGGAGCGAAACTTGGATACAAGGCCCAAGTTATCTGCTGGAAACAGAGAGATCATGGCCAGAAAGACCAGATATGCCAAGTCAGATTGCTGAAGACGACGTCGAAGTCAAGAGATCAGTCACAGTAAATCTCATAAATACGAAAGAGAACTTCGACACAGTGAAAAAGCTTGTTAACCATTTCTCAGGATGGCACCAGTTGAGGAAAGCAGTTGCATGGTTCCTAAGGTTGAAAGAGTTGCTGCTACACCGGAGCGGTAAGAGAAAAGAGTACCGAGCCACTATCAGTCAGTCTGAAAGTAACCCTGATAAGCAGAGAATGCTTCTACAGCAGTACATGCATCAGCACAAGACCACATTGGGCAAGAATTCACTGACCGTGGAGGATTTGGCCAAGGCTGAGAAGGAGATAGTTCGCTTCAGTCAAAGACAAAGATACCCAGAAGAAATCGAAGCTCTACAGCGAAATACTCCAATCAAGAAAGGCAGTCATATCTACAAGCTGGACCCTACACTGCAAGATGGAGTACTGAGGGTGGGAGGGAGACTAAACAAATCTGCTATGCCAGAGGAGGCCAAGCATCCTGCTATCCTTTCTAAGGACCTCCGGGTTGCTACTCTCATTCTTCAGCATATACACCAGAGTATTGGACACAGTGGGAGGAATCACGTGCTTGCGAAGCTAAGACAAAGATACTGGATTCCAGGAGCTAATTCCGTAATAAGAAAAATACTCTCTGAATGCATTGTTTGCAGACGGTTACACGCTAGAGCTGGGGAGCAGAAAATGGCAGACCTGCCTGAAGACCGTTTGTTACCAGACAAGCCCCCATTTACAAACGTAGGGGTGGACTATTTCGGGCCTTTCGAGGTAAAGCGAGGATGGAGCCTTGTCAAGAGATATGGTGTGCTTTTCACTTGTTTGACCATCAGAGCAGTTCATATTGAGGTGGCACACACGCTTGACACTGATTCCTGTATTAACGCCTTGCGGCGCTTTGTCTGTAGAAGAGGACAGGTGTCCATTACGCGTTGTGATAATGGCACCAATTTCGTTGGAGCGGAGAGAGAACTACGGGAAGCGATTGAAGGTTGGAATCAGCTTAAAATACAGGAAGCCATGATGCAAACAGGAATTAAGTGGATCTTCAATCCTCCGGCTGCATCCCACCACGGAGGTGTCTGGGAAAGACAGATACGCACCGTAAGAAAACTACTCAGTTCTGTACTGAAGCAGCAAGCGCTTGACGACGAGGGACTCCAAACCGTTCTGTGCGAGGTCGAAGCCATCATTAATGACCGACCGATAACTAAGACATCAGATGATCCCAATGACCTCGAAGCCCTGACTCCGAACCACCTGTTGTTGTTGAAAACACAGCCAGCCATGCCCCCGGGAGTCTTCAAAAAGGAAGATTTGTATGCCCGTCGGAAGTGGAGGCAAGTTCAGTATATATCAGACCTTTTTTGGACCAGATGGACAAGAGAATACTTACCTCTGCTACAGGAGCGTCAAAAATGGTCCAAAACAAAGAGGAACTTCATTGTCGGAGACATTGTCTTAATCGTGGATGATTCAGCCCCTAGAAATTCTTGGTTGATGGGAAAAATAATTAAGACCATGCCAGACTCCAGAGGCGTCGTTCGTCGTGTTTGTTTGCAAACCAAGACCAGTACCCTGGAAAGACCGATCACAAAGCTCTGCCTGCTACAAGAAGTAGCGTGAAAGGTTCCTGAACGAAAAAAGTGGACATTTGTATTGTAAATATGTTGAACTCATTAGTTTATGACTCTTAAGAATGTTTGAGTAATTGATTTGCTTCATGTGCCTAGTCAATTAGGGGCCGGAATGTAAGAGCCATAAAAGCTTAAGAAAATACTTTAAAATAGTGGCTAAATGGCATAATAGTTAATTTACCTGACCGACTTATTGTATTAAGAAATCCCTATTTTCTTGCTCCAGTAGTATAGTCCGACACCCCCTTCATTCTTGCCACAATGGAACAGTCCCTAAGCCACACATGGGTGCAGCCATTTTACAGTTTAAACTGCACGTGGTGAAAGAGGCAGAAGCTGTGAGGTTTGGAGCAGTACAGTTTTTGACCGTGTTCGTTTATACGTGTTTGCTTTGTAATTCCGTTTGTTAAGTGTTATAGTAAACAGTTTAAAAGACAAAGCTACGTTTGGGAACGTTTTATTTCGACACACGTCTACTCGTTGTTAAAGGCCCCACAGCTCAGTGGCCTGCCTGTTTGGAAACTAAGAAGCGCCACGACATCCCCTGCCCCGGTGTCTATGAACAGCAGTGTTTCCAGCAGTAAGTCCCCAGTCCCGGTGTCTATGAACAGTGGTGTTTCCAGCAGTGTCCCCTGTCCCGGTGTCTATGAACAGTGGTGTTTCCAGTAGTGAGTCCCCTGTCCCGGTGTCTATGAACAGTGGTGTTTCCAGTAGTGAGTCCCCTGTCCCGGTGTCTATGGACAGTGGTGTTTCCAGTCGTGAGTCCTCTGTCCTGGTGTCTATGAACAGTGGTGTTTCCAGTAGTGAGTCCCCTGTCCCGGTGTCTATGAACAGTGGTGTTTCCAGTAGTGAGCCCCCTGTCCCGGTGTCTGTGAACAGTGGTGTTTCCAGTAGTGAGTCCCATGTCCCTGTGTCTGTGAACAGTGGTGTTTCCAGTAGTGAGTCCCCTGTCCCGGTGTCTATGGACAGTGGTGTTTCCAGTAGTGAGTCCCATGTCCCTGTGTCTATGAACAGTGGTGTTTCCAGTAGTGAGTCCCCTGTCCCGGTGTCTATGAACAGTGGTGTTTCCAGTAGTGAGTCCCCTGTCCCAGTGTCTATGAACAGTGGTGTTTCCCGTAGTGAGTCCCCTGTCCCGGTGTCTATGAACAGTGGTGTTTCCAGTAGTGAGTCCCCTGTCCCTGTGTCTATGAACAGTGGTGTTTGCAGTAGTGAGTCCCCTGTCCCGGTGTCTATGAACAGTGGTGTTTCCAGTAGTGTGTCCCCTGTCCCGGTGTCTATGAACAGTGGTGTTTCCAGTAGGGAGTCCCCTGTCCCTGTGTCTATGAACAGTGGTGTTTCCAGTAGTGAGTCCCCTGTCCCGGTGTCTATGAACAGTTGTGTTTCCAGTAGTGAGTCCCCTGTCCCGGTGTCTATGGACAGTGGTGTTTCCAGTAGTGAGTCCCCTGTCCCGCTGTCTATGGACAGTGGTGTTTCCAGTAGTGAGTCCCCTGTCCCGGTGTCTGTGAACAGTGGTGTTTCCAGTAGTGAGTCCCCTGTCCCGGTGTCTGTGAACAGTGGTGTTTCCAGTAGTGAGTCCCCTGTCCCGGTGTCTATGAACAGTGGTGTTTCCAGTAGTGAGTCCCCTGTCCCGGTGTCTATGAACAGTGGTGTTTCCAGTAGTGAGTCCCCTGTCCCGGTGTCTATGAACAGTGGTGTTTCCAGTAGTGAGTCCCCTGTCCCTGTGTCTATGGACAGTGGTGTTTCCAGTAGTGAGTCCCCCGTCCCGGTGTCTATGAACAGTGGTGTTTCCAGTAGTGAGTCCCCTGTCCTGGTGTCTATGAACAGTGGTGTTTCCAGTAGTGAGTCCCCTGTCCCTGTGTCTATGGACAGTGGTGTTTCCAGTAGTGAGTCCCCTGTCCCGGTGTCTATGAACAGTGGTGTTTCCAGTAGTGAGTCCCCTGTCCCGGTGTCTATGAACAGTGGTGTTTCCAGTAGTGAGTCCCCTGTCCCTGTGTCTATGGACAGTGGTGTTTCCAGTAGTGAGTCCCCTGTCCCGGTGTCTGTGAACAGTGGTGTTTCCAGTAGTGAGTCCTGATGCACTATCAATTGCTACAAAAGACTGGAGATTGAGTAAGTAATAAACAGGCTTTTATTACCAAAGAACAGAGCATGCCTCTTGGGGTTGCCTGGTATCCAAAAGGGCCGGAGGCTTCTGAGCAGCGACCTTTATACCCAGCCATGAGGGTGGAGCCAGGGGCGGAGTCAGCTGAGGCATGCACAGACAAGTACAACAATACTAACAACAGTGGATTACCACATTCACCCCTTGTTTAGAATTGAGTCCGGCGGGGTGAAGTGCACTAAAAATTCGTGTACTGAAGTCTATCAGGAGGCCTTGTAAGCCGTCCTGAGCGTCGCAGCAGCGGCGGTGATGGTGCAGCATCCAACGGTGAACCCGGTGTCTCGTTCAGAGGAGGTGTAGCAGGTGGCGGACCCTGGGGCTGCTGCATGCCGTCTACAGGGGTCAGAGCATGGGTAATGGGAGGTAGCGATGGTGGTCTCTCAGAGGCACCCGAAGGTGCGAGATCTCGTGCGGGGACTGTGTCCTGGGGGTAGGCAGGAGTAGCGGTGGGTGGCGAAGAGGGTGTTTCAGGAGCACCTGCAGGTGCGAGGTCTCGAATGGAGACTGTGTCCTCCCGCCCGTCCGGGTACACCACGTAAGCATACTGCGGGTTAGCGTGGAGGAGGCTCACCCTCTCGACCAGGGGGTCCGCCTTATGGGTCCTCACGTGCTTCCGCAGTAGGACGGGACCTGGAGAAGTCAGCCATGTTGGTAGCGAAATCCCCGACGTGGACTTCCTGGGGAAGGAGAACATTCTCTCGTGAGGAGTGGCATTGGTGGGTGTACAGAGCAGCGACCGAATGGAATGGAGCGCCGCAGGGAGGACCTCCTGCCAGCGGGAGGTCGGAAGGCCCTTAGATTTTAAGTTTAAAAGGACTGCCTTCCAGACTGTCGCATTCTCCCTTTCCACCTGGCCGTTACCCCGGGGGTTGTAGCTGGTGGTCCTGCTTGTAGCAATGCCTCTCGCGAGCAGGTACTGCCGAAGTTCGTCGCTCATAAAAGATGAGCCCCTGTCGCTATGGATATAGCTAGGGAAACCGAACAAGGCGAAGAGGTCATTCAGACATTTAATGACCGTGGTACTGGTCATGTCCGAGCAAGGGATGGCAAACGGGAAACGGGAGTACTCATCAATTATATTGAGGAAGTACACATTGCGGTCAGAGGAGGGGAGGGGCCCTTTAAAATCGATGCTCAGCCGCTCGAAGGGGCGCGTGGCTTTGATCAGGCTCGCTCTGTCTGGCCTATAAAAATGCGGCTTGCACTCGGCACAGATCTGGCAGTTCCTGGTCATGGTCCTGACCTCCTCGATGGAGTAGGGCAGGTTACGGGATTTGATAAAATGGAAGAACCTGGTGACCCCCGGGTGGCAGAGGTCATTGTGGAGGGTCTGTAGCCTATCAACCTGCGCGTTGGCGCACGTACCACGTGATAGGGCATCTGGGGGCTCATTGAGTTTCCCGGGCCGGTACAAGATATCGTAATTGTAGGTGGAGAGTTCGATTCTCCACCTTAAGATCTTGTCATTCTTGATTTTGCCCCGCTGCTTATTATGAAACATAAAAGCCACTGAACGCTGGTCAGTGAGCAGGGTAAATCGTTTTCCGGCCAGGTAATGCCGCCAATGTCGCACGGCTTCCACAATGGCCTGGGCCTCCTTTTCGACAGAGGAGTGTCGAATCTCGGGGCCCTGGAGGGTCCTTGAGAAAAAGGCCACGGGTCTCCCCGCCTGGTTAAGGGTTGCAGCTAGGGCAAAGTCGGATGCGTCGCTCTCCACTTGAAAAGGAAGGGACTCATCCACAGCGTGCATTGTGGCCTTCGCAATGTCTCCTTTTATGAGAGTGAAGGCTGCACAGGCCTCTGCTGTCAGGGGGAAGGAGGCGGACTTGATGAGGGGTCGGGCTTTATCCGCATAGTTGGGCACCCACTGCGCATAGTAAGAGAAAAACCCCAGGCATCTCTTCAGTGCTTTCTGGCAGTGGGGGAGGGGGAGCTCCATAAGGGGGCGCATTCTATCGGGGTCTGGGCCGATGACTCCGTTCTCCACTACGCAGCCAAGAATAGCAAGGCGCGTAGTACGAAACATACATTTGTCTTTGTTGTATGTGAGATTCAGCCGCTGGGCCGTCCGGAGGAATTTCTCTAGATTAACGTCGTGGTCCTGCTGGTCGTGGCCGCAGATGGTGACGTTGTCTAGATATGGGAAAGTGGCCTGGAGCGCGTTCTGGTCAACCATCCGGTCCATCTCCCGTTGGAAGACAGAAACTCCGTTGGTGACGCCGAAGGGAACTCTGAGAAAGTGATAGAGCCGACCGTCAGCTTCAAAAGCTGTGTACTGGCGGTCCTCAGCCCTGATGGGGAGCTGGTGGTATGCCGACTTCAGATCAATCGTCGAGAACACCCGGTATTGTGCTATCTGATTGACCATGTCAGATATGCGGGGGAGTGGATATGCATCCAGCTGGGTGTAGCGGTTGATCGTCTGGCTGTAGTCAATAACTAGGCGCTGTTTGCCGCCAGCCTTCACCACCACCACTTGTGCTCGCCATGGGCTATTGCTGCTCTCGATAATCCCTTCCTTCAGGAGTCTCGCTACCTCGGATTTAATGAAACCCCTATCCCCGGCACTGTAACGCCTACTTTTGGTAGCGATGGGCTTACAGTCGCGGGTGAGGTTTGCGAACAAGGAGGGGGGGGAGACTTTAAGGGTGGAGAGGCTGCAAATGGCGCGCGGCGGGCGATTTAAAAACTGCTGGCTGCAGACTGTGAGAGGGGGGAGGGGTCCACCATACGCTAAAGTGACACTCTTAAGGTGGCACTGAAAATCCAACCCCAGTAGGACGGCAGCGCAGAGATGGGGCAGGACCAGAAGTTTAAAATTTTTGTGTTCAGTACCCCGCACTGAAAGAGTCACCATACAGTAGCCACCGACGTCCGCTGACTGGGCTTTGGAAGCCATAGAGATGCGATGACGCGTCGGCAGGACCGGGAGAGAGTAACTGCGCACCGTGTCGGGGTGTATAAAACTCTCCGTGCTCCCGCTGTCAAAAAGGCAGGTAGTGGCGCAGCCGTTTACCGTAATGTCCATCATGGACCTGGACAGTTGATGCGGGAGAGATTGATCCAGCGTCACGGAAGCCAGCGTATGTTCAAGCGTGTCGATGCGGTCGTCCGATGAGGCGGTGGTGGAGTCCGGGTCCCCCGTAACCAAAGTCGGAGGCGTCCAAGATGGCGGACAAAATGGCGGCGCCCACGGTCCCCACGCGGCTGGGGGAGCCAAGATGGCGGACAAGATGGCTGCGCCCACGGTTCGCACGCAGCGCTGCTGGCGTTAGCGGTCTTCCCTTTGCAGGCGCTAACGTAGTGACCTTTCTTCCCGCAGCCGGAGCAGGTAGCATTCTTCGCGGGGCAGCGTGCTCTAGGGTGTTTAGCTTGGCCACAAAAATAGCATTTTTGTGCCTTGGACATCGCTGCAGCAGTTGGAGGTGGCGGTCCCATGGCCCAAGATTGCGGCGTCCACGGCGCGGGGCGATGAGGGGAGAAAGCGTCCATATTTCTGTGGGCCGCGTCGAGCGAGAGCGCGAGGGACACTGCCTTTGTCGGGTCTATTTCACCCTTCTCCAGCAGCCTCTGCCGGGAGTAGTCGGACCTTAGACCCGCAACGAAAGCGTCTCGTATCAGTCCCTCCGCATGTGCCGCGGCCGATACTTCCTTGCAGTCGCAGCCGCGTCCGAGTACCCGCAGTGCCCGTAGGAAGGCTTCCACCGATTCCCCGGGCTGCTGTCTGCGAGATCTTAAAAGGTGCCTGGCATAGACCGTGTTAACCGGGCGTGCATACTGCCCTTTCAGTAGGTCGATAGCCGCCGCGTAGGTCGTCGCATCTTGGATTAAAGTATAGACTTGGTGGCTCACCTTCGAGGCCAGGATTTTCAGTTTATTTTCATCAAGAGTCACGGTCGAGGCTTCCAGATACGCCTCAAAGCAACGCAGCCATTGTGCGAATTTAGTCGACGAACCCGCTTCTTGGGGGTCTAGGTCCAGGCATGTTGGTCTGAGGGCTCGCAGCAGCGCCTGCTGCTCAGCGTTTTGCGCCATCGGTTGATCAGCATCCGCAGCCAACATTTAACTTTGGTAATAAAATTGATGCACTATCAATTGCTACAAAAGACTGGAGATTGAGTAAGTAATAAACAGGCTTTTATTACCAAAGAACAGAGCATGCCTCTTGGGGTTGCCTGGTATCCAAAAGGGCCGGAGGCTTCTGAGCAGCGACCTTTATACCCAGCCATGAGGGTGGAGCCAGGGGCGGAGTCAGCTGAGGCATGCACAGACAAGTACAACAATACTAACAACAGTGGTTTACCACAAGTCCCCTGTCCTGGTGTCTATGAACAGTGGTGTTTCCAGTAGTGAGTCCCCTGTCCCTGTGTCTATGAACAGTGGTGTTTCCAGTAGTGAGTCCCCAGTCCCGGTGTCTATGAACAGTGGTGTTTCCAGTAGTGTCCCCCGTCCCGGTGTTTATGAACAGCGGTGTTTCCAGTAGTGAGTCCCCCCCGCTGAATTCCCCCCCCGCCGAATTACCCCCCGCCGAATTAGCCCCCCCGTCGAATTTCCCCCCCACGCTACTCACTTCCCCCCGTCTAATACCCCTGAGCTACTCACTTCCCCCCGTCTAATACCCCCGTGATACTCTTCTCCCCCCAGCTTGTCTAATACCCGTGATAATCTCTTCTTCACCCCCGTCTAATACCCGTGATACTCTTTCCCCCCCCAATACCCGTGATACTCTGTTCTCTCCCGTCTAATACCCGTGACTATAGCTCCGTGACATCCCCCCTATAATACAACCCATTAAAATCCCCCATAATACCCCTGCATACTACACCCTCATGAAGTTACCCCACCGTGAAACCCTCCACCTATAATTTTCCCCCCGTTTATTCCCCGCGAATTCCCCCCGCTTGTAGAATTCCCCTCGCTTATCTCCTGCGCCCCCCCTGCTGTATTGTCCACCCGTGTGCCACTCCTGTACAATAACTCCCCCTGTATAATTCACCCCATCTCCCTGTACACTCCGCCCCCTGTACCTCTCTCCCTCTGTGAAACTCCTTCCCTCCTCCCCCTTGGTGAAACACCACCCCCCCCTGTATAAGACCCCCACATATCTCCATCCATGTATAATCACCCCGCCCTGTCAATCTCCCTCCCCACCGCTGGTGGAACTCCACAGCCCCCCCTGTATAAGACCCCCATATATCTCCATCCATGTATAATCGCCCCGCCCTGTCAATCTCCCTCCCCACCGCTGGTGAAACTTTATTTTGCCCCGTGTGTGAAGCACTCACTTAACTGGTGTGGCTCCAAATCACAACTCTCTTTAATTTGCTTTAATTCACATCCAAACAAACAAACAATGTAAAACACTTCCCCCGCACCGAGCACAAAATGGCTGCCCCCCCGCACCGAGCACAAAATGGCTGCCTCCCCCTGCACCGAGCACAAAATGGCTGAACCCCGCACCAAGCCCAAAATGGCTGCCTCCCCCCGCACCAAGCACAAAATGGCTGCCCCCCCGCACCGAGCACAAAATGGCTTCCCCCTGCACCAAGCCCAAAATGGCTGCCTCCCCCCCGCACCAAGCAAAAAATGGCTGTGGCCGCTCACTCAGTCGGTGGCTGTATAATGAGTGTCTGGAACCTAATGGGAGAGAGATTGAGAAGCCTGGGAATACAGGAGGGTGAGAGTGTGAGATGGGGGGCATTAGAGATCAGGGGGGGGTGCAGACGTGGAGCAAGAGATGACGGACATTCCCAACCTTCCCGCACAGTACCATCCCAGCTCCAGGTATGTTCCTCACTGCAGGAAGATGTTTCCCCCTCCCCCCAACCCCCATCAGTTTAGTGGGAAACAAAACCTGAGCTGGGTGTCCCTGAACAGAGAAAAGACACACAGAGATTTGGGTGACATAGGAGGCCATTCAGCCCTTCGAGACTGTCCAACCAATGTGAGATTGTGGCTGATCTGCACCTCGACTCCATTTACCCACAGGAGAGAGGCAGAGACGTAGAGGGAAAGAAACTGTTTGACTTGGCATTATACAACAAACCGGGTGATGGTGAATCAGCCTCCCGTTTCACATCTCGCCCTATTGTAACATTGATGGAAATCAACCTCGGGAGAGATGTGACGCAGGATTCTGGTTTATTGTCACTGGGTTCACACTGTGGCACCGGGTCAACATCTGGTCCAGTGAGAGGGACTGAGGAGCAGAAAGCAGAGATACGGAAAGTGAGAAGGACAAAGAGGCAGAACGGAGTGAGAGGGCGCAAGATTGGGAATAAGAGAGAGAGAGGGAGCCAGAACCAGTGAGAGGAGCGGAGAGCAGAAGGCCGAGAAACTGAGATTCAAAATATAAAGAGAGGCAGATGGACAAAGAGAGAGGGAGAGAGTGGCTGGCAGAGAGAGAGAGAGAGAGAGTTAGGGAGAGGGGCAGATATAGAGAGTTGGAGATCGAGAAAGACAGAGAGTGCTGCAGAGAAAGAGTTGGAGAGGCAGAGATATCAAGAAAGATGTAGATACAAAGAAGATTCGAGAGGGAGATGAAGGGATGCAAAGATTAACATTGCAGGAAGAGATAAAGAACAATGGAGAGAGAGAGACTGACGTAGAGATACAGATATAACAAAAGATGTGCCGATACAGAGATGTGACTCGAGAGGGAGGGAGGTGGAGAGTGGAATATACAGCTTACAGTGGGCGATCTGGAGAACTAACTCCAGTGGAAATTCAAGCCCCCCGATGTGTCTACGGGGACAGGTGTCTCTGACTGACTGTACGGCCTGGCCTGCGTGTGTCTCTGGCACTGGTCCCAGGCTGTAAGGGACAGACAGAGAGATGGGGAAATAGGGAGAGAGAGAGAGGGAATTGTACAAGTTTACAGCACAGAAGGAGGCCATTCGGCCCCTCGTGTCTGTGCCAGCCGATTTATAAAGCTATCCAGCCTAATTCCACTCTCCTGCTCTGGGTCCGTCGCCTTATCGGTTACTGCACTTCTAGTGCATATATGGCCCCTGGTTATTGAACTCTCTGCTGGGGGAAAGCAGTCCTTCCCATCCACTCTATCTAGGCCCCTCATCATTTTATACACCTCCACTTAATCTCCCTCAGTCTCCTCTATTCCAATGAAAACCAACCCCAACTATCCAGTCTTTTCTCATAGCTAATAAAGGAAAGTATCTAGTCGGCCATCTTCAGTGCCTTTTCTTCAGAGGTAGAGAGAGAGAGGGTGGTGCAGAAAGATGTACATGTTACATTGGGGGAAGCAAGCGATGGCAATGAATCGCGGGCTGTTAAAACAGACACATTGGGGGGCAGGCAGGCAGCCTGTGCTGAGGGGGCCTCGGTCACTCGCCTCCCTCTGAAGGAAGCACTTCTCCAGGATTCCACCTCCCAAAAGACTCTCTCTCTGCATCGTCACGTTGCAGCTTCTGGGGAGAGAGAAATGAAAATTGATTAAAAGATAGCACGCAATGAATTAAAAAACTACATACACAGCTGTGACCAAGGAAATTGAGTTTTTTTGCTGATTTGTCATCATTTATTGGTTTCTAAAAATGTCCCAATCCTCTGGCCTAACACTAATCTTGGCAACATTGTCTGCCTTTTCTTTCAATGTGATCCCATCTTTAACTCCCTTAGTCAGTCACGGATGGTGCATCCTCCTCGTAGAGCCTTTCTTTCTCACTGGAATACACCTTTGCTGAGATTGATGAAATATCTCCTTAAATGTCTGCCACTGCTGAGCTAGCGTCTTACCCTTTCATCTATTTTACCAGTCCGCTTCAGCCAACTCTGTCCTCATACCCTTGTAATTGCCTTTATTTCAGTTTAGGACACTAGTTTCAGACCCAAGTTTCTCACCCTCAAAATGAATTTGAAATTCTACCAATCACTCTTTCTTAGGGGATCCTTTACTATGAGATCATTAATTAATCCTGTCTCATTACACATTACCAGATCTAAAATAGCAACTACCACTTCTGGCATTTAACAGTCACCTCCATCTGCGTCCCCCCCCTCTCTCTCCCCATCGCTTGTTCTCTCTCCCCCTCTCTCTGTTCCTATCTAGCTCCCCATCTCTGTCGCTCTTTTTCATTCACTCATCTGCTCTCTCTCTCTGATTCTTTCCCTCTATCTCAGCTTTAATCTTGATTAAAATGTATTCTGAAATGTTTCTGTCTCACCACTTAAAATAACGACAAATCCAATTGCATTTTTTATGTTAAGGGGGTAAAATTCGGTTGCAATGCAAAAAGAGAGAGAGAGCGAGCGAGAGAAAGCTAGAGATAAATAACAACAACAATTATATTTGTATAGTATCTTTAATGTAGTTAAACCTCCCAGGGAGCTGCACAGGAGTGTTATAAAACAAAATTTGACATCGAGCCACATAAGAGAAAGATGGCGAGAGAGAGAGAGAGAAAGCTGGTGAGAGAGAGAGAGAGAGAAAGCTGGAGAGAGAGAGAGACAGAGAAAGCGAGAGAGACAGAAAGCTGGAGAGAGAGATAGACAGAGAAAGCTGGCGAGAGAGAGACAGAGAAAGCTGGAGAGAGAGAGAGATAAAGCTGGGGAGAGAGATAGAGAAAGCTGGCGAGGGAGAGAGAGACAGAGAAAGTTAGCGAGAGAGAGACAGAGAAAGCTGGCGAGAGAGAGACAGAGAAAGCTGGCCAGGGAGAGACAGAAAGCTGGCGAGAGAGAGACAAAAGCTGGAGAGAGAGAGACAGAGAAAGCTGGCGAGAGAGAGGCAGAAATCGTGAGAGAGAGAGAAAGCTGGAGGGAGAGAGAGCGAAAGCTGGAGAGAGACAGAGAAGGCTAGAGAGACAGAAAGCTGGAGAGAGAGAGACAGAGAAAGCCGGCGAGAGAGAGAGAGAAAGCTGGTGAGAGAGAGAGAGAAAGCTGGAGAGAGAGACATAGACAGCTGGGGAGAGAGACAGAGAAAGTTGGCGAGGGAGAGCGTGACAGAGAAAGTTGGCGAGAGAGAGACAGAGAAAGCTGGCGAGAGAGAGACAGAGAAAGCTGGCGAGAGAGACAGAGAAAGCTGGCAAGGGAGAGACAGAAAGCTGGAGAGAGAGAGACAAAAGCTGGAGAGAGAGACAGGGAAAGCTGCTGAGAGAGAGACAGAAAGCTGGAGAGAGAGAGAAAGCTGGAGAGAGAGAGAGCGAAAGCTGGAGAGAGACAGAGAAAGCTAGAGAGACAGAAGGCTGGAGAGAGAGAGACAGAAAGCTGGCAAGAGAGAGAGAGTAAGCTGGTGAGAGAGAGAGAAAGCTGGCGAGAGAGAGACAGAGAAAGCTGGAGAGAGAGAGACAGAGAAAGCTGGCGAGAGAGAGAGACAGAGAAAGCTGGAGAGAGACAGAGAAAGCTGGCGAGAGAGGGACAGAGAAAGCTGGAGAGAGAGAGACAGAGAAAGCTGGAGAGAGAGAGAGAGAAAGCTGGCGAGAGAGAGATGCAAAGCTGGAGTGAAATAGACACTAATAAATCCACAATCGGAACCACAGCAACATGAATTAAAATGTCTGCCGCACATCTCATTGAAGCCTCAAATTAATGGCACTGCGCAAACCACCAGCTTTATTGTGGAATTATAACACGGGTTCACGCTGAGGACTTTGATTTCCTCTTTGGGGGCCTCTTTGTCCCGCACCAGGGGTTAACGTGTTTGTGCCACATTGCAAGGCCAGGGCTGCTATAAACCTTTTGAAAACTCCAGGCCCACAATCCAACAGGAACAAGTTAACCCCAGGCCCCAGAATCCCAGCCTCCCCGAGAGGAAATGAAAGGCCGGGGTATTAAACAGACACAAACTCACGGGGCCCATTGGGTGCAGCCTCTGGCGAAGGCCTCAGATTGTCCAATGTGGAGGAAGCTCTTGTCCCAGGTATTCCTTGTCCCAAAGCGCTCTCGCTCTCTCTGCATCTTGGTACAGCTTTGCAAATATAATAAATGTCCTTGGGAGAAAAGAGAGAGAGAAATGAGATTGATTCACAAACAAAGCAATGATAAAAAAAATGCACAGCAAGAGCCCAGGGCTCCGTCTCTCATTTACACAGACAATCTCCCAACAACATCCCGTTACAAACAATTACATGACATTAGAAACCAGAGGATCTAAAGAGCTAAAGATGGAGACAGAGAATTTGCACACAGCATACACACACACAGCAGATTGAGAGAAATGGCCCTTCTGGAGGAAGGAGGGATTCGGACTGGGACCCTCCCACCCCGGGGACTGGGACGCTCCCGCCCTCAGGACTGGGACCCTCCCCCACCCCTGGACTGGGACCCTCCCACCCCCAGGTCAGCAGATTGTAGAGTCCACCCCTTGAGCCATTGACATGTTGGCTTTGCTCCCGAGGGGGTCTGTCCATTGACATGCTAATCCATGGATAGCCCAGGGCAGCACTCTGGCTAGGGAAATAACAACAGGAAATGCTGGAAAAACTCAGCAGGCCAGGCAATGACTGCAGAGAAATTAGAGTCAACGTTTCGGGTCAAAACCCTTTGTCATTACCTTTACATTGCAAAAGACTAGAATAATGATCAGTGATATTACATTGCAATATTCCATTGCATTGCAAATGACTAGAATATTGATCAGTGATATTACATTGCAAATGACTAGAATAATGATCAGTGATATTAGATTGCAATATTCCATTACATTGCAAATGACTAGAATATTGATCAATGATATTACATTGCAAATGACTAAAATAATGATCAGTGATATTACATTGCAAATGACTAGAATATTGATCAGTGATATTCCATTGCAATATTCCATTACATTGCAAGTGACTAGAATATTGATCAGTGATATTACATTGCAATATTCCATTACATTGCAAATGACTAGAATATTGATCAGTGATATTACATTGCAAATGACTAGAATATTGATCAGTGATATTACATTGCAAATTACTAGAATAATGATCAGTGATATTACATTGCAAATGACTAGAATAATGATCAGTGATATTACATTGCAAATGACTAGAATATTGATCAGTGATGTTACATTGCAATATTCCATTACATTGCAAATGACTAGAATATTGATCAGTGATATTCCATTGCAAATGACTAGAATATTGATCAGTGATATTACATTGCAAATGACTAGAATATTGATCAGTGATATTACATTGCAAATGACTAGAATATTGATCAGTGATATTACATTGCAAATGACTAGAATAATGATCAATGATATTCCATTGCAAACGACAAGAATATTGATCAGTGATATTACATTGCAAATGACTAGAATATTGATCAGTGATATTCCATCGCAAATGACTAGAATATTGATCAGTGATATTCCATCGCAAATTACTAGAATATTGATCAGTGATATTCCATCGCAAATGACTAGAATATTGATCAGTGATATTCAATTGCATTGTTCCATTACATTGCAAATGACTAGAATATTGATCATGTGATATTCCATTGCAAATGACCAGAATATTGATCAGTGATATTCCATCCCAATGTTCCATTCCAGTGCAAATGACTAGAATATTGCTTAGTGTGTGTGTCTCTCTGTCTGTCTCTCCCTCTGTGCAACTCTGTCTCACTCTCTGTCTCTCGCTCTCTGTCTCGCACTCTCTGTCTCACGCTCTCTCACTCGCTCTATGTCTCCCTGGCTCTCTATCACTCTTTCTGTCTCTCGCTCTCTCTCTCTCGCTGTCTCTGTCTCTCTCTCGCTCTCTATGTCTCTCTCTCGCTCTCTGTCTCTCAGTTCAGTTCAGTTCAGTTCAAATGCTTTATTGGCATGAAAGTTTACAGAGAACCATATTGCCAAAGCTTACATTGCAAAAAGGTACAGTTTTCCAACATTCTGTAGGTGTCAATCGATTTGACATTTGTTGGGTATATACAATATTACTTTTAAACAATATTAATTTTAAAAAGTCTTTCTACTTCATTTGGTACGTTCAATATTAATTTTAAACAGTCTTACTTTTAAACAGTCCTCAGGTTGTGACATGTTGTTACATATTTAGCCCCAAGGTATGGTCTGTCTCCTTCTCCTAGGACTAATCTCAATTTTGACAGATCATCCAATTCCTTGAAATCTGGGGTTGTTTGGCTTAGCTTGTTGAATAATATGTTTCTTGATGTGTTGAATTTTTCGCTTTTTAGGAGGAAATGCATTTCTGTTTCAACCTCGCCAGCCAGACATTGATCGCATATTCTATACTCTCTAGGCTGCCAGGATTTCTTGTATCTGCCTTTTTCAATTTCCAGTTGGTGGTCGCTTAGTCTGTACCTGGTGAGGGTCTGTCTCTGTTTTGTGTCTCTGATGGTCGTGAGGTAGTCTGCCAGTTTATATTCTCTTTTTAGGGCCCGGTAACATTCTAATCTGCTTTGGCTTTCGGTTATTTTGTTCCAATGTTCCAGGTAGGTTTCTTTGCATTTTTTAATGATTTGGTTCACTCGGATTGGTGTTTGGACGGCTGTGTTGGTCTGGGGCTGGTCAGGGTCCGGCTGAGTACTTAGTTTCAGTAGCAGCTGACTCAGGGGACTCTTTTCTGGGTTTAGCTCTTGGGTCTGAAAGGCTTTGAAATGAAGGGTGTCTGGGGAGCTAGATTTGAGGTGATTTAGGAAGTTTAGTGCTCGTTTTTGGATGTTTATTATCAGTGGGTATCTGCCTAGTTCGGCTCTGCATGCATTTGTTGGCGTTTTTCTTTGGGTGCGAAGGATGCTTCGGCAGAATTCTGCATGTAGGGCTTCTATTGTGTGTTTTTCCCATTTAGTGTAGCTTTGGTGATTTAGCGGGCCCCATACTTCACTACCGTACAGTGCAATGGGCAGGATTATGCTGTCAAATATTTTGAGCCAGATTTTGATTGGGATTTGGATGTTGTAGAATTTTCTTTTTATTGCATATAGGGCTCTTCGGGCTTTTTCTTTTAGTGCATTCACTGCTATGCTGAAGCTCCCTGATGCTGTAATAGTTAGACCAAGGTAGGTGTAGCTCATAGTGTGTCCTATAGTGGTATCACTGAGGGTAAACTGGTATTTGTTTTCCTGACATCTGGGTCTTTTCTGAAAAATCATGATGTTGGTTTTCTTTAGATTTACTGTTAGAGCCCAATTTTGGCAGTATTTGTCGAGTAGGTCTAGTTGTTGCTGTAATCCCTGTTCTGTGGGAGACAGCAGAACCAGGTCATCCGCATAGAACAGGGACTTCACTTCTCCATCCAGGAGACGGAGACCTGGTGACTCGCTTTGCTCCAGCATGTCTGCTAATTCATTTATGTATATGTTGAACAGGGTCGGGCTCAAATTGCAGCCCTGCCGGACGCCTCTTCTCTGGGTGAAGAAATCGGTGCGTTTGTCTCCAATTTTGACCCCGCATTTGTTTTTCAGATACATTGATTTAATAAGGTCATAGACTTTGCCCCCTATTCCACACTGAAGAAGTTTATAATAGAGCCCTTCTTGCCATATAGAGTCAAAGGCTTTCTTGAAGTCGATGAAACAGGCGAATATTTTCCCATTTTTTGTTTGGTGTTTATGTTTTTCAATGAGGGTGTGAAGGGTATAGATATGGTCGGCGGTGCGGTGTTTTGGAAGAAAGCCTATTTGGTTTTTTCTGAGGATATTATGTTTGTTAAGAAAATCAAGTAATCTACTATTTAGAATACTGCAGAATAACTTCCCTGGACAACTGTTGACACAGATGCCGCGGTAGTTATTTGGGTCTGATTTGTTTCCACTTTTATATATGGGGGAGATTAGTCCTTGGCACCAGATATCGGGAAAACAGCCTGAGCGTAATATGATGTTGAATAGTTTGAGTATCGCACCCTGCATCTCCATATTGCTGAACTTTAGCATTTCATTTTTGATGTTGTCTGGGCCACAGGCTTTCTTTAGGTGGAGAGATTTTGTTTTTGTGGCCACTTCTTTCCATGTGATTGGGGAGTCTAGAGGGTTTTGATTGTCTTTAATTGTTGCTTCTAATGTGTGGAGTTTTTCTGTGACCTGATGTTGACTTGGGTTTGTTTTGTTTTTTGGGATGTCTTTGTAGAGGTTTTCAAAATGTGTTCTCCAGATGTCGCCATCTTGGATTGGTAATGCTTGCAATTGTGTTGTACTCAGGTTATTCCACATTTCCCAGAATTGTTTTGGATTGGTGGAGTTTTCAATTTCTTCGAGTATTTTGTGGGTATAGTTTTGTGTTTTGTTCCTAATGGTGTGTTTATATCTTTTGAGGGTTTCATTGTATCTAGTACGTAGGTCCGGATTGTTTGGTTGCCGATGCTTTTGGTTTGATATTTTTCTCAGGTCTTTTCTGGCATTTTTGCATTCGTGGTCAATCCATTTCATATTTTTATTTTGTCTTTTTTGATGCTTCCTCTTCTGTTTCACGAGGTCGGCTTTTACAGCTGCCTCATGGAAGATCATGTTTATATCCTCTATGGCCGTGTTTACACCATCTCTGGTGATCTCATATAGATTTTCTTTAAATTTTGAAATTTTACTTGTGAGATCAAGTGAATTTAGTGCTGTGATGAATTTATCTCCACTGTCTGGGGCCCATCTGTATGTCTGGTTTATTTTATGTAGCTTACTGTGTTCCTTTTTTGTGTCTGTAGTTTGGGCAGAAAGTTTAAGGTAAACATTTATTTGGTTATGGTCTGAGAGGGGGGATTGTTGCCTGACAGTGAATGCGTTGATATCGCAGGGGTCCAGGTCAGTGATTGTATAGTCCACCACACTAGACCCAAGAGTTGAGGAGTATGTGAGTCTCCCTAGGGAGTCCCCTCTGAACCTACCATTAACTATGTACAGGCCTAAGGCTCGGCAGAGTTGCACTACCTCCCTACCGCTTTTATTTATTTCACGATCAAGGTTGTTCCGATTTGCGATGGCTGGTGTGACATCTAAAGGGGTCTGGCCAAACACATGGTTGTTTCCCTGTGGGTCTATGAAGTCAGGTTCACAACCGGTCCTTGCATTTAGGTCCCCACATATTATCACCTTTCCTTGGGCCTGGAAATGGCTGATTTCCATGTGGAGAGTATCAAATAACTCCTCTTCGAAATATGGCGAATCTATTGGAGGTATGTAGATCGCACATAAGTAAACATCTTTTTTTGCTCTTCCTATATTTTTATCTAGTTTTAGCCATACGTGTGATTTCCCCTGTTTTACCGGTGAGATGTGTTTGTCCAGTTCTCCCTTATACCACACCAATATTCCCCCGGAGGTTCTGCCCTTGCGTGTTTTAGTGTTCTTTACTGAGGGCACAATGATTTCATGGTACATTGGAGGACAGTGGGTCGGCATGTCCTTTTGGCACCATGTTTCTGTTAACACAATTATATCAATGTCTTTTATAGCTTTTAGGAATTCAGGGTCTGTACTCTTCATCCCAAAAGTTGAGGAGCGGAGGCCCTGGATATTCCAGCAGCTTATGTGGAAAGAACGCATTTATATAGTTCAATAAAACGAAATAAAATGGACCTATTTTGTGGGATGAGTGTGGAAACACTATTTTCTATAATGCTAAGTGATGATTTAGTATAAATTTCATGAGGCATGCACATATATCTATCTAATAATAGTAATAATACTGGTAAGATAACAATAATGATAATGATAGATAACAATATTAATAATTTCTCCGGCTTTCTATCAGGCTGTTCAGCATCGTCATGATCTTTCTCAGTTCTTGGTCTACAGTCTGTGGTCCAGAGGGGGGTCTTGGGTCAGGTATAAAAGCACGGTTCTGTTGTCGGTTTTGTAAAGGGGAGTGGGGGACATTGGTGGTCCTGTTTGGGCTGCCAATGGTAGGGGGGGTGGGAGGGCTGAGTCTTTTGGCAGTGTTTATGAGGTTTCTTGCGAAGACCCACATCCGCTGTTGAGTAGATGTATTTCGTCATAGAGGTCCCTTGTGTTGATGTTTGGATGATGGGCCAGGGAGACGTTGGGGAGGACAGAACATCTCGTGTCGATCTCCCTGTTGGTGTTGTGGATTATATAGGCTGGGGTGTCCTTTCTGGGCAGTAGTGTGGAGATCACGATCCGCGCCTCGGCGAATTCCCTGCTGGCCTTTTCTGCCATCCTGCTCACCGCCCAAGCCGTGCCTTCCTGTAGGGTGCGTAGGTCGTTCGTGCCTGTGTGGATCACAATCCATTTGGGGCTTCCAAGGGATTCTTTGTTCAGGATCTTCATTGCTTGGCCTGTGTTGCTGCACCATTTTTTCAGGACTTGATGGTCTGGGAACAGCCTCTGGGGGTCCAGAAACTTTCCGTTGGAGTCGGTCAGCAGGACCGCCTGAGGGGCTGATTTTTCAGACTGGGTAACAGTAGTCTGGGTAGGACTCGCCTGGTGGCTGGTTGTTGGCTGGGTTTCTGGGATATGTTGTGTGGCAGGAGCGGGGTTTGGGGCTTTCGGTGTGTCCTCGTTTGGGGGGGTATCTGTCGGTTTTTGTGTTCCTGTGTGTGAGGACTGGGTAGCAGTAGTCTGGGCATGACTCGACTGAGGGCTGGTTGGAGCGGGGTTTGTGGCTTTCGGTGTGTCTTCGTGTGGGGTGGCATCCGGTGGGTTCTGTGTCCTTGTGTGTGTTGTTTTTGTGTCCTCAGGTTTTTGGACCTTAAGAGGTTTGTGTTGCCTGCTGAGCCTTTCTACGGTCTCCTTCATTTTGTTTAGTTGAGTACGGAGTTCTTTGATCTCATTTCTTTGCTCCTCTATGGTCTTTCTCAGCTTGTGGATGGTGGACTCGTGTTCCGTTTTTAGCTGTTTGAATTCCTCCTTCAAATTCTTGGCCAGTGTTTCTCTGTATTCGTTGAGATCAAGTTCTAGTTTGGCCAGATTCTCTTTCATCATTTTGTTTTCGTTGAGAGGTGTGGGGGGGGGGTGGAGATGGACAGGGAGGTGTTTTCCTCTGCTGGTCTCTCTTCTTCTTCCTCCACTTGGCTCTCCTCATCCTCTGTTCGACTCTCTTTTGCTTCCTGTCCATTGGTCCTCTTTGTGTCTGCCTTAGTTTTCAACTAGGGGAATTCCTTTTCGAAGGTGTCCAGATTTTCCACATTCCCCTGTATCATGATCTTTCTATTTTTGTTGCAGTAGCTTATGGTTAGCAGGGGGTCATCTTTATCTAGGTTTCCATCTTTACATATTTTCAGTCTGCCTCCACTGCCAATACCTTCACTGGAGACGTATGTGTAGTGTTTTTGTAAAATCTCCTTCCAGGAGGTGACGTATTCGGTGTAGAATATGAGGTTGTTCTTCAGCTTAGTCCCTTTGTGTGTGGTATAGTCCACGTAGAGGATTTCTGGGTTATTTTTTAGTGTTGTGTACTTGTATTTTTCCTTTGCTTTATTTTTTGTGCATTGCTCAGGATATATCATTTCCTTGCTCATTGTAGTCGTTTGTTTTTTGTCTCAGATAGATAACTTTTTTTTTCTCTTTTTTGTGTCGTGTTCCACCTTAGCCCACTTTTAGGTCCAAAATTGGGAGTTTTTCAGGGGTTCATCTTTGATATAGCTGCTCTTAAAGGTTTATCTTTCTCTTTTTCTCACAGGCTGTTGGTTCGGGTAGTTTATCGTTTCTCTCGGGTTTCTATTACTTTTCCTCGCGGGTTTGTTGTTCTTTTTTCAGGTTTTTTTTTTTTTTTTTCGAGCTAAATTTAAATAAAATTAAACTTTTTCCGAACTAACTTTAACTAGAGTTAGGTAAAACTTATTTCTCCGGCTTTTTCTCTCCAGCTGGTGTTTCCTCTCCTCTCTCTCTCTCTCTCTCTCGGTGCAGTTACCTCTCTTTGCTCCTTTTCTCCTTTCAGCCGTTTCCCTTCGTTCAAATTTCGCGCGCTCAGCTCTCAGCTCCCAACGCTCTCTTTGGGCTTCTGCCCTGGCCCCAGCCCCTCGGCTCGGCTGTGCTGTCCCGGCCCGGTGTTTGTCCGAGTTTCTCCGACCCCGGAGTTTCTCGGGTTTCTCCGACCCCGGAGTTTCTCGGGTTTCAGGCCCTGGGCTTGCTCGCTCTCCAGGCCCGACCCGATCCGGCACCCCTACCTCTCCACTCGCCTCTTTGACTGGCTCGGGCCGCTCCTCCCGGTCTGGGTCTACTCCTGTTGCTGCTCGCTCTCCTTCTCTCCGGTGCCTCGCTCGGCCCGGTTCCTCGGGCCTTTCTCCGGCTTCAGGCTCCGTGCTCCGGTTGCTGCTCGGGCTCTGCTCTCTCTCTCTCCCTGTTTTGGAGTTCTCTCTCTCTGTTCCCGGTTTCTCTCTCTCTGTTCCCGGGTTTTCCTGCGCTGTTCTGGCTCCGATCTCTCTCGCCAGCTTTTTCTGTCTCTCTCTATCGCCAGCTTTCTCTATCTCTCTCTCGCCAGCTTTCTCTGTCTCTCTCTCGCCAGCTTTTTCTGTCTCTCTCTATCGCCATCTTTCTCTGTCTCTCTCCCGCCTTCTTTCTCTGTCTCTCACCAGCTTCCTCTCTCTATCTCTCTCCAGCTTTCTCTGTCTCTCTCTCTCCAGCTTTCTCTGTCTCTCTCTCTCCAGCTTTCCAATTCCAATTCCAATTCCAATTAAAATGCTTTATTGGCATGAAAGTTTACAGAGAACCATATTGCCAAAGCTTACATAGCAAAAAGGTACAGTTTTCCAACATTCTGTAGGTGTCAATCGATTTGACATTTGTTGGGTACATACAATATTACTTTTAAACAGTATTAATTTTAAACAGTCTTTGTACTTCATTTGGTACGTTCAATATTAATTTTAAACAGTCTTAATTTTAAACAGTCCTCAGGTTGTGACATGTTGTTACATATTTGGCCCCAAGGTATGGTCTGTCTCCTTCTCCTAGGACTAATCTCAATTTTGACAGATCATCCAATTCCTTGAAATCTGGGGTTGTTTGGCTTAGCTTGTTGAATAATATGTTTCTTGATGTGTTGAATTTTTCGCATTTTAGGAGGAAATGCATTTCTGTTTCAACCTCGCCAGCCAGACATTGATCGCATATTCTATTCTCTCTAGGCTGCCAGGATTTCTTGTATCTGCCTTTTTCAATTTCCAGTTGGTGGTCGCTTAGTCTGTACCTGGTGAGGGTCTGTCTCTGTTTTGTGTCTCTGATGGTCGTGAGGTAGTCTGCCAGTTTATATTCTCTTTTTAGGGCCCGGTAACATTCTAATCTGCTTTGGCTTTCGGTTATTTTGTTCCAATGTTCCAGGTAGGTTTCTTTGCATTTTTTAATGATTTGGTTCACTCGGATTGGTGTTTGGGCGGCTGTGTTGGTCTGGGGCTGGTCAGGGTCCGGCTGAGTACTTAGTTTCCGTAGCAGCTGACTCAGGGGACTCTTTTCTGGGTTTAGCTCTTGGGTCTGAAAGGCTTTGAAATGAAGGGTGTCTGGGGAGCTAGATTTGAGGTGATTTAGGAAGTTTAGTGCTCGTTTTTGGATGTTTATTATCAGTGGGTATCTGCCTAGTTCGGCTCTGCATGCATTTGTTGGCGTTTTCCTTTGGGTGCGAAGGATGCTTCGGCAGAATTCTGCATGTAGGGCTTCTATTGTATGTTTTTCCCATTTAGTGTAGCTTTGGTGATTTAGCGGGCCCCATACTTCACTACCGTACAGTGCAATGGGCAGGATTATGCTGTCAAATATTTTGAGCCAGATTTTGATTGGGATTTGGATGTTGTAGAATTTTCTTTTTATTGCATATAGGGCTCTTCGGGCTTTTTCTTTTAGTGCATTCACTGCTATGCTGAAGCTCCCTGATGCTGTAATAGTTAGACCAAGGTAGGTGTAGCTCATAGTGTGTCCTATAGTGGTATCACTGAGGGTAAACTGGTATTTGTTTTCCTGACATCTGGGCCTTTTTTGAAAAATCATGATGTTGGTTTTCTTTAGATTTACTGTTAGAGCCCAATTTTGGCAGTATTTGTCGAGTAGGTCTAGTTGTTGCTGTAATCCCTGTTCTGTGGGAGACAGCAGAACCAGGTCGTCCGCATAGAACAGGGATTTCACTTCTCCATCTAGGAGACGGAGACCTGGTGACTCGCTTTGCTCCAGCATGTCTGCTAATTCATTTATGTATATGTTGAACAGGGTCGGGCTCAAATTGCAGCCCTGCCGGACGCCTCTTCTCTGGGTGAAGAAATCGGTGCGTTTGTCTCCAATTTTGACCCCGCATTTGTTTTTCAGATACATTGATTTAATAAGGTCATAGACTTTGCCCCCTATTCCACATTGAAGAAGTTTATAATAGAGCCCTTCGTGCCATATAGCGTCAAAGGCTTTCTTGAAGTCGATGAAACAGGCGAATATTTTCCCATTTTTTGTTTGGTGTATATGTTTTTCAATGAGGGTGTGAAGGGTATAGATATGGTCGGCGGTGCGGTGTTTTGGAAGAAAGCCTATTTGGTTTTTTCTGAGGATATTATGTTTGTTAAGAAAATCAAGTAATCTACTATTTAGAATACTGCAGAATTTTTCTGCAGAAAGCTTTCTCTGTCTCTCTCTCCAGCTTTCTCTGTCTCTCTCTCGCCAGCTTTCTCTGTCTCTCTCTCCAGCTTTCTGTCTCTCTCTCGCCAGCTTTCTCTGTCTCTCTCTCGGCATCTTTCTCTCTCTCTCTCGCCAGCTTTCTCTGTCTCTCTCGCCAACTTTCTCTGTCTCTCTCTCTCGCCAGCTTTTTCTGTCTCTCTCTATCGCCAGCTTTCTCTGTCTCTCTCTCGCCAGCTTTCTCTGTCTCTCTCTCGCCAGCTTTCTCTCTCTCTCTCTCGCCAGCTTTCTCTCTCTCTCTCGCCAGCTTTCTCTGTCTCTCTCTCGCCAGCTTTCTCTGTCTCTCTCGCCAGCTTTCTCTGTCTCTCTCGCCAGCTTTCTCTGTCTCTCTCGCCAGCTTTCTCTGTCTCTCTCGCCAGCTTTCTCTGTCTCTCTCGCCAGCTTTCTCTGTCTCTCTCTCGCCAGCTTTCTCTGTCTCTCGCCAGCTTTCTCTGTCTGTCTCTCGCCAGCTTTCTCTGTCTGTCTCTCTCGCCAGCTTTCTCTGTCTCTCTCTCTCCAGCTTTCTCTGTCTCTCTCTCGCCAGCTTTCTCTGTCTCTCTCTCCAGCTTTCTCTCTCTCTCTCTCTCTCTCTCTCTGTCTCTCTAGCTTTCTCTCTCTCTCCCTCTCTCCAGCTTTCTCTCTCTCTCTCTCACCAGCTTTCTCTCTCTCTCTCTCGCCAGCTTTCTCTCTCTCTCTCTCTCGCCAGCTTTCTCTCTCTCTCTCTCGCCAGCTTTCTCTGTCTCTCTCGCCATCTTTCTCTGTCTCTCTCGCCAGCTTTCTCTGTCTCTCTCGCCAGCTTTCTCTGTCTCTCTCTCGCCAGCTTTCTCTGTCTCTCTCTCGCCAGCTTTCTCTGTCTCTCTCGCCAGCTTTCTCTGTCTCTCTCCATCTTTCTCTGTCTCTCTCCCACCTTCTTTCTCTGTCTCTCGCCAGCTTTCTCTCTCTCTCTCGCTCCAGCTTTCTCTGTCTCTCTCTCGCCAGCTTTCTCTCTCTCTCTCCAGCTTTCTCTGTCTCTCTCCCAAGCTTTCTCTGTCTCTCTCTCGCCAGCTTTCTCTCTCTCTCTCCAGCTTTCTCTGTCTCTCTCTCGCCAGCTTTCTCTGTCCAATTTCCAATTCCAATTCAAATGCTTTATTGGCATGAAAGTTTACAGAGAACCATATTGCCAAAGCTTACATAGCAAAAAGGTACAGTTTTCCAACATTCTGTAGGTGTCAATCGATTTGACATTTGTTGGGTACATACAATATTACTTTTAACAATATTAATTTTAAACAGTCTTTCTTTTAAACAGTCCTCAGGTTGTGACATGTTGTTACATATTTGGCCCCAAGGTATGGTCTGTCTCCTTCTCCCAGGACTAATCTCAATTTTGACAGGTCATCCAATTCCTTTAAATCTGGGGTTGTTTGGCTTAGCTTGTTGAATAATATGTTTCTTGATGTGTTGAATTTTTCGCATTTTAGGAGGAAATGCATTTCTGTTTCAACCTCGCCGGCCAGACATTGATCGCATATTCTATTCTCTCTAGGCTGCCAGGATTTCTTGTATCTGCCTTTTTCAATTTCCAGTTGGTGGTCGCTTAGTCTGTACCTGGTGAGGGTCTGTCTCTGTTTTGTGTCTCTGATGGTCGTGAGGTAGTCTGCCAGTTTATAATCTCTTTTTAGGGCCCGGTAACATTCTAATCTGCTTTGGCTTTCGGTTATTTTGTTCCAATGTTCCAGGTAGGTTTCTTTGCATTGTTTAATGATTTGGTTCACTCGGATTGGTGTTTGGACGGCTGTGTTGGTCTGGGGCTGGTCAGGGTCCGGCTGAGTACTTAGTTTCAGTAGCAGCTGACTCAGGGGACTCTTTTCTGGGTTTAGCTCTTGGGTCTGAAAGGCTTTGAAATGAAGGGTGTCTGGGGAGCTAGATTTGAGGTGATTTAGGAAGTTTAGTGCTCGTTTTTGGATGTTTATTATCAGTGGGTATCTGCCTAGTTCAGCTCTGCATGCATTTGTTGGCGTTTTTCTTTGGGTGCGAAGGATGCTTCGGCAGAATTCTGCATGTAGGGCTTCTATTGTGTGTTTTTCCCATTTAGTGTAGCTTTGGTGATTTAGCGGGCCCCATACTTCACTACCGTACAGTGCAATGGGCAGGATTATGCTGTCAAATATTTTGAGCCAGATTTTGATTGGGATTTGGATGTTGTAGAATTTTCTTTTTATTGCATATAGGGCTCTTCGGGCTTTTTCTTTTAGTGCATTCACTGCTATGCTGAAGCTCCCTGATGCTGTAATAGTTAGACCAAGGTAGGTGTAGCTCATAGTGTGTCCTATAGCGGTATCACTGAGGGTAAATTGGTATTTGTTTTCCTGACATCTGGGCCTTTTTTGAAAAATCATGATGTTGGTTTTCTTTAGATTTACTGTTAGAGCCCAATTTTGGCAGTATTTGTCGAGTAGGTCTAGTTGTTGCTGTAATCCCTGTTCTGTGGGAGACAGCAGAACCAGGTCGTCCGCATAGAACAGGAATTTCACTTCTCCATCAAGGAGACGGAGACCTGGTGACTCGCTTTGCTCCAGCATGTCTGCTAATTCATTTATGTATATGTTGAACAGGGTCGGGCTCAAATTGCAGCCCTGTCGGACGCCTCTTCTCTGGGTGAAGAAATCGGTGCGTTTGTCTCCAATTTTGACCCCGCATTTTTTTTTCAGATACATTGATTTAATAAGGTCATAGACTTTGCCCCCTATTCCACACTGAAGAAGTTTATAATAGAGCCCTTCGTGCCATATAGAGTCAAAGGCTTTCTTGAAGTCGATGAAACAGGCGAATATTTTCCCATTTTTTGTTTGGTGTATATGTTTTTCAATGAGGGTGTGAAGGGTATAGATATGGTCGGCGGTGCGGTGTTTTGGAAGAAAGCCTATTTGGTTTTTTCTGAGGATATTATGTTTGTTAAGAAAATCAAGTAATCTACTGTTTAGAATACTGCAGAATAACTTCCCTAGAAAACTGTTGACACAGATGCCGCGGTAGTTATTTGGGTCTGATTTGTTTCCGCTTTTATATATGGGGGAGATTAGTCCTTGGCACCAGATATCGGGTAAACAGCCTGAACGTAATATGATGTTGAATAATTTGAGCACCGCACCCTGCATCTCCATATTGCTGAACTTGAGCATTTCATTTTTGATGTTGTCTGGGCCACAGGCTTTCTTTAGGTGGAGAGATTTTGTTTTTGTGGCCAGTTCTTTCCATGTGATTGGGGAGTCTAGAGGGATTTGGTTGTCTTTAATTGTTGCTTCTAATGTGTGGAGTTTTTCTGTGACCTGATGTTGACTTGGGTTTGTTTCGTTTATTGGGATGTCTTTGTAGAGGTTTTCAAAATGTGTTCTCCAGATGTCGCCATCTTGGATTGGTAATGCTTGCAATTGTGTTGTACTCAGGTTATTCCACATTTCCCAGAATTGTTTTGGATTGGTGGAGTTTTCAATTTCTTCGAGTATTTTGTGGGTATAGTTTTGTGTTTTGTTCCTAATGGTGTGTTTATATCTTTTGAGGGTTTCATTGTATCTAGTACGTAGGTCCGGATTGTTTGGTTGCCGATGCTTTTGGTTTGATATTTTTCTCAGGTCTTTTCTGGCATTTTTGCATTCGTGGTCAAACCATTTCTTATTTTTATTTTGTCTTTTGTGACTCTTCCTCTTCTGTTTCACGAGGTCGGCTTTTACAGCTGCCTCATGGAAGATCATATTTATATCCTCTATGGCAATGTTTACACCATCTCTGGTGATCTCATATAGATTTTCTTTAAATTTTGAAATTTTACTTGTGAGATCAGGTGAATTTAGTGCTGTGATGAATTTATCTCCACTGTCTGGGGCCCATCTGTATGTCTGGTTTATTTTATGTAGCTTAATGGGTTCCTTTTTTGTGTCTGTAGTTTGGGCAGAAAGTTTAAGGTACACATTTATTTGGTTATGGTCTGAGAGGGGGGATTGCTGCCTGACAGTGAATGCGTTGATATCGCAGGGGTCCAGGTCAGTGATTGTATAATCCACCACACTAGACCCAAGAGTTGAGGAATATGTGAGTCTCCCTAAGGAGTCCCCTCTGAACCTACCGTTAACTATGTACAGGCCTAAGGCTCGGCAGAGTTGCACTACCTCCCTACCGCTTTTATTTATTACACAATCGAGGTTGTTTCGGTTTGCGATGGCTGGTGTGACATATAGAGGTGTCTGGCCAAACACATGGTTGTTGCCCTGTGGGTCTATGAAGTCAGGTTCACATCCTGTCCTTGCATTTAGGTCCCCACATAGTAGCACCTTTCCTTGGGCCTGGAAATGGCTGATTTCCATGTGGAGAGTGTCAAATATCTCCTCTTCAAAATATGGCGATTCTATTGGAGGTATGTAGATCGCACATAAGTAAACATCGTTTTTTGCTATTCCTATATTTTTATCTAATTTTAGCCATACGTGTGATTTTCCCTGTTTTATCGGTGAGATGTGTTTGTTCAGTTCTCCTTTATACCACACCAGGATTCCCCCGGAGGTTCTGCCCTTGCGTGTCTTAGTGTTCTTTACTGAGGGCACAATGATTTCATGGTACATTGGAGGACAGTGGGTCGGCATGTCCTTTTGGCACCATGTTTCTGTTAACACAATTATATCAATGTCTTTTATAGCTTTTAGGAATTCAGGGTCTGTACTCTTCATCCCAAAAGTTGAGGAGCGGAGGCCCTGGATATTCCAGCAGCTTATGTGGAAAGAACGCATTTCTTTCTCTCGCCAGCTTTCTCTCTCTCTCTCTCACCAGCTTTCTCTGTCTCTCTCTCGCCAGCTTTCTGTGTCTCTCTCGCCCGCTTTCTCTGTCTCTCTCACCAGCTTTCTCTGTCTCTCTCGCCAGCTTTCTCTCTCTCTCTCTCGCCAGCTTTCTCTGTCTCTCTCGCCAGCTTTCTCTGTCTCTCTCGCCAGCTTTCTCTGTCTCTCTCTCGCCCGCTTTCTCTCTCTCTCTCTCGCCAGCTTTCTCTGTCTCTCTCGCCAGCTTTCTCTGTCTCTCTCTCGCCAGCTTTCTCTGTCCAATTCCAATTTTTCCAATTCCAATTTTCCAATTCAAATGCTTTATTGGCATGAAAGTTTACAGACAACCATATTGCCAAAGCTTACATTGCAAAAGGGTACAGTTTTCCAACATTCTGTAGGTGTCAATCGATTTGACATTTGTTGGGTACATACAATATTACTTTTAAACAATATTAATTTTAAACAGTCTTTCTACTTCATTTGGTACGTTCAATATTAATTTTAAACAGTCTTACTTTTAAACAGTCCTCAGGTTGTGACATGTTGTTACATATTTGGCCCCAAGGTATGGTCTGTCTCCTTCTCCCAGGACTAATCTCAATTTTGACAGGTCATCCAATTCCTTTAAATCTGGGGTTGTTTGGCTTAGCTTGTTGAATAATATGTTTCTTGATGTGTTGAATTTTTCGCATTTTAGGAGGAAATGCATTTCTGTTTCAACCTCGCCGGCCAGACATTGATCGCATATTCTATTCTCTCTAGGCTGCCAGGATTTCTTGTTTCTGCCTTTTTCAATTTCCAGTTGGTGGTCGCTTAGTCTGTACCTGGTGAGGGTCTGTCTCTCTTTTGTGTCTCTGATGGTCGTGAGGTTTTCTGCCAGTTTATATTCTCTTTTTAGGGCCCGGTAACATTCTAATCTGCTTTGGCTTTCGGTTATTTTGCTCCACTGTTCCAGGTAGGTTTCTTTGCATTGTTTAATGATTTGGTTCACTCGGATTGGTGTTTCGACGGCTGTGTTGGTCTGGGGCTGGTCAGGGTCCGGCTGAGTACTTAGTTTCAGTAGCAGCTGACTCAGGGGACTCTTTTCTGGGTTTAGCTCTTGGGTCTGAAAGGCTTTGAAATGAAGGGTGTCTGGGGAGCTAGATTTGAGGTGATTTAGGAAGTTTAGTGCTCGTTTTTGGATGTTTATTATCAGTGGGTATCTGCCTAGTTCGGCTCTGCATGCATTTGTTTGTGTTTTTCTTTGGGTGCGAAGGATGCTTCGGCAGAATTCTGCATGTAGGGCTTCTATTGTGTGTTTTTCCCATTTAGTGTAGCTTTGGTGATTTAGCGGGCCCCATACTTCACTACCGTACAGTGCAATGGGCAGGAGTATGCTGTCAAATATTTTGAGCCAGATTTTGATTGGGATTTGGATGTTGTAGAATTTTCTTTTTATTGCATATAGGGCTTTCTCTGTCTGTCTCTCGCCAGCTTTCTCTGTCTGTCTCTCGCCAGCTTTCTCTGTCTCTCTCTCGCCAGCTTTCTCTGTCTCTCTCTCGCCAGCTTTCTCTGTCTCTCTCTCGCCAGCTTTCTCTGTCTCTCTCTCGCCAGCTTTCTCTGTCTCTCTCTCGCCAGCTTTCTCTGTCTCTCTCGCCAGCTTTCTCTGTCTCTCTCTCGCCAGCTTTCTCTGTCTCTCTCTCGCCAGCTTTCTCTGTCTCTCTCTCGCCAGCTTTCTCTCTCTCTCTCTCGCCAGCTTTCTCTGTCTCTCTCTCGCCAGCTTTCTCTGTCTCTCTCTCGCCAGCTTTCTCTGCCTCTCTCTCGCCAGCTTTCAATTCAATTCAATTCAATTCAAATGCTTTATTGTCATGAAAGTTTACAGGGAACCATATTGCCAAAGCTTACATAACAAAAAGTAGTTTTCCAACATTCTGTAGGTGTCAAACAATTTTGACCTTCGTTGGGTACATACAATATTAATTTAAACAATATTTATTAATTTAAACAGTCGTTGAACATCGTTGGGCACATTCAGTATTAATTTTAAACAGTCCTCAGGTTGTGACATGTTGTTACATATTTGGCACCAAGGTATGGTCTGTCTCCTTCTCCCAGGACTAATCTTAATTTTGACAGGTCATCCAATTCTTTGAAATCTGGGGTTGTTTGGCTGAGCTTGTCAAATAATATGTTTCTTGTTGTGTTGAATTTTTCTCTGTCTCTCTCTCGCCAGCTTTCTCTGTCTCTCTCGCCAGCTTTCTCTGTCTCTCTCTCTCCAGCTTTCTCTGTCTCTCTCTCGCCAGCTTTCTCTGTCTCTCTCTCGCCAGCTTTCTCTGTCTCTCTCTCGCCAGCTTTCTCTGTCTCTCTCTCGCCAGCTTTCGCTGTTTCTCTCTCGCCAGCTTTCTCTGTCTCTCTCGCCAGCTTTCTCTGTCTCTCTATCGCCAGCTTTCTCTGTCTCTCTCTCACCAGCTTTCTCTGTCTCTCTCTCGCCAGCTTTCTCTGTCTCTCTCTCGCCAGCTTTCTCTGTCTCTCTCTCATCAGCTTTCTCTGTCTCTCTCTCGCCAGCTTTCTCTGTCTCTCTCGCCAGCTTTCTCTGTCTCTTTCCCGCCTTCTTTCTCTGTCTCTCGCCAGCTTTCTCTCTCTCTCTCACTCCAGCTTTCTCTGTCTCTCTCTCGCCAGCTTTCTCTCTCTCTCTCTCCAGCTTTCTCTGTCTCTCTCGCCAGCTTTCTCTCTCTCTCTCTCTCCAGCTTTTTCTGTCTCTCTCTCGCCAGCTTTCTCTGTCTCTCTCTCGCCAGCTTTCCCCCTCTCTCTCTCGCCAGCTTTCTCTGTCTCTCTCTCGCCAGCTTTCTCTGTCTCTCTCGCCAGCTTTCTCTGTCTCTCTCGCCAGCTTTCTCTGTCTCACTCGCCAGCTTTCTCTCTCTCTCTCTCGCCAGCTTTCTCTGTCTCTCTCTTGCCAGCTTTCTCTGTCTGTCTCTCGCCAGCTTTCTCTGTCTGTCTCTCGCCAGCTTTCTCTGTCTCTCTCTCGCCAGCTTTCTCTGTCTCTCTCTCGCCAGCTTTCTCTGTCTCTCTCTCGCCAGCTTTCTCTGTCTCTCTCTCGCCAGCTTTCTCTGTCTCTCTCTCGCCAGCTTTCTCTGTCTCTCTCTCGCCAGCTTTCTCTGTCTCTCTCTCGCCAGCTTTCTCTGTCTCTCTCTCGCCAGCTTTCTCTGTCTCTCTCTCGCCAGCTTTCTCTCTCTCGCCAGCTTTCTCTGTCTCTCTCTCGCCAGCTTTCAATTCAATTCAATTCAATTCAATTCAAATGCTTTATTGGCATGAAAGTTTACAGGGAACCATATTGCCAAAGCTTACATAACAAAAAGTACAGTTTTCCAACATTCTGTATGTGTCAAACAATCTTGACCTTCGATGGGTACATACAATATTAATTTAAACAATACTTATTAATTTAAACAGTCGTTGAACATCGTTGGGTACATTCAGTATTTATTTTAAACAGTCCTCAGGTTGTGACATGTTGTTACATATTTGGCACCAAGGTATGGTCTGTCTCCTTCTCCCAGGACTAATCTTAATTTTGACAGGTCATCCAATTCTTTGAAATCTGGGGTTGTTTGGCTGAGCTTGTCAAATAATATGTTTCTTGATGTGTTGAATTTTTCTCTGTCTCTCTCTCTCCAGCTTTCTCTGTCTCTCTCTCGCCAGCTTTCTCTGTCTCTCTCTCGCCAGCTTTCTCTGTCTCTCTCTCGCCAGCTTTCTCTGTCTGTCTCTCGCCAGCTTTCTCTGTCTCTCTCTCGCCAGCTTTCTCTGTCTCTCTCTCGCCAGCTTTCTCTGTCTCTCTCTCTCTCCAGCTTTCTCTGTCTCTCTCTCCAGCTTTCTCTGTCTCTCTCTCCAGCTTTCTCTCTCTCTCTCGCCATCTTTCTCTGTCTCTCTCTCCAGCTTTCTCTGTCTCTCTCTCGCCAGCTTTCTCTGTCTCTCTCTCGCCAGCTTTCTCTGTCTCTCTCTCGCCAGATTTATCTGTCTCTCTCTCGCCACCTTTGTCTGTCTCTCTCTCGCTATCTTTCTCTTATGTGGCTCGATGTCAAATTTTGTTTTATAACACTCCTGTGCAGCTCCCTGGGAGGTTTCACTACATTAAAGGCACTATACAAATATAATTGTTGTTGTTATTTCTCTCGAGCTTTCTCTCGCTCGCTCTCTCTCTCTTTTTGCATTGCAACCGAATTTTTCCCCCTTAACATAAAAAATGCAATTGGATTTGTCGTTATTTTAAAAGTTGAGACAGAAACATTTCAGAATACATTTGAATCAAGATTAAAGCTGAGATAGATGGAAAGAATCAGAGAGAGAGCAGATGAGTGAATGAAAAAGAGCGACAGAGATGGGGAGCTAGATAGGAACAGAGAGAGGGGGAGAGAGAACAAGCGATGGGGAGAGAGAGGGGGGGACGCAGATGGAGGTGACTGTTAAATGCCAGAAGTGGGAGTTGCTATTTTAGATCTGGTAATGTGTAATGAGACAGGATTAATTAATGATCTCATAGTAAAGTATCCCCTAAGAAAGAGTGATTGGTAGAATTTCAAATTCATTTTGAGGGTGAGAAACTTGGGTCTGAAACTAGTGTTTGTGGTGTATGTGCCTTTAAGAGCAATTGTGGTGTATGTGCCTTTAAGAGCCCCAGGTGTGCGTAATGCCGGTGATTGCCACTTGGGCTATTTCGGCCTGTGTAATGTGTATATCCTTTCGAACCCCCCCCCCAGACTTGCTTAGTAAATACCTATGAACCAACTCCTGTCTTCAGTGTCTTTATCTACACACGGACACTACAGTGGTGACGAAGTGGGAACGGACTTACCTGCAATTCCGCAGCACCTCAAGGACATCGATTCCTCCAGCGTCCAAGAAGACTCAAGGAAGTAATAGAAACTGTGGTTTCACCAGCTGGCCAAGCTGGTGGCAGGTACTGCGCTAGTCCTTCCTGGGCTCTGCAACTGAGACAGGCAGCGAAATCGGAGGCAAGCAATAACGGACTGGGAGGGTGCACTCGGGAGACGGCCGGCGCGGCAAGCAGGTCAGCGTTTAGACCTCCGTCGGGAACGAGTCTCCAACAGTGAATAAATCGAAACCACAGTAAAACAGCGTTGTTATCGGTAGCAGCGGCGGGAAAGCGCGGGAAGCGCCATATCTTTATTGAAATGCCTAAGTCTGGCAATATTGATGCTTTTGATAACGAAACAGAGCCTAACTTTGGCAATATTGATGTTTTTGATAACAAGATAGAGGATTGGATCACATATGTGGAAAGAGTGGAGGTGTTTTGCACCGCAAATGGAATAGAAGATGAAAAAAAAGCTTCAGTGCTTCTGGATCTAATGGGCGCAGAAACATACAAGCTGTTACGCAACTTAATCACTCCAGCCGAACCGATGGACAAGAATTTTGAGGAGATTGTTGATACCCTACACTGCCAATTCGAGGCAGGACTGGCAGATTCTCTGCAAGACAAATTCATCTGCGATCCCCTAAGTGTAGAAACACAAAAAAAGGTATCTTCTGGAAAAGGTTCAACACTGGACAAGGCTTTCAGTGCAATAGGAGCGGCAAAGATACAGCAAAGGCCACAGGACTTCGGCACCCATGAAATGACACGGGGTTTCGAGAGATGTTATCGCTGCGGCAGATCCAACCATGACCAGAGGGATTGCTGGTTCAAAGAAAAAGCATGCAGGCGATGCAGAAAGATGGGACACATTCCACGTGTATGCCGATCTGAAAATAAAAAAATCCACTAACGGAAAAAGAATCAATAAGGAAAAGCACAGAAAGGTACAAATGATGACGGACAGTAGCTCCAAAGACCAGAAGAGCGATAGCGACTCCGGGAACAAGAGGCTAAGCTCTCTCAAATTACATAATGTAATCGCCAATGAAAATTACCAGACCATTTGGGTTACCCTCATAATAGCAGGGTCCCCAATTAAAATGGTGCTAGATACAGGATCAGCGCTAACCGTAATAAATCGACGAGATTACGAGAGGCTATTTTCGCATATACCTCTAAAAGACACATCCATTATCTTAAAAACATATACGGGGCAGAAAGTATACCCCAAAGGAAAAATAAAGGTGCCTGTGGTATACAACGGCAAAGAAATACAAAAGTTGTATTTATACATTCTACAAGATGGTGGTCCACCGTTGTTGGGATGTGAATGGATAAGGAAGATACGTTTAGACTGGCACTCCATTCAGGCACTGACGGTGACCAATAAGGAAAAAAGCAATGATGACATCATACCTGAACGATTAAAAGACATCTTGGCCAACGCCAAATAATTGTTTCAAGAGAAACTAGGAACCTTGAAAGGCATCACTGCCTCAATAAAAGTGGACGATACAGCAATTCCCAAATTTTTTGAGGCAAGACCGGTGCCATACGCAATACGAGGCAGAGCTGGAGAATTTGGAAAAGTCAGGCGTATTATCCAAAATAGATTGGAGCGAATGGGCAACACCCATCGTTCCAGTCATGAAAAAAGCATTGAAAAATAACTCTGAGGAACAGAGAAAAATTCGCATCTGTGGGGACTTTAAGGTGACTGTAAACCCGGTCCTTCACACGGTACAGTATCCTCTTCCGAGGATAGAAGATATTTTCGCCTCACTATCCGGAGGGAAACGTTTCACAAAAATTGACTTAGCACAGGCATATCTACAGATGGAGGTTGAGGAGACCGCTAAAAAGTATCTCACAATAAACACACACAAAGGCCTGTACCAGTACAATCGACTGGTTTTTGGAGTAGCATCAGCTCCAGCTATCTGGCAAAGAGCTATGGAGCAAGTCCTGCAAGGGATTCCGGGGACTCAATGCTACCTAGACGACATCCTTATAACAGGAGAAAACGACAACGAGCACCTTGCCAATTTGGAGCAGGTGCTCACTAGGCTGAAAGAACGGGGCCTACGAGCAAATCGCCCCAAGTGCGAATTTTTCCAAAATCAGATATCATATTGTGGCCACATAATTAATAAGGAAGGGTTGCATAAGTCACATGAAAAAATTGAAGCAGTTATAAAAGCCCCAGCACCTGAAAATGTTTCACAATTAAGGTCATTCCTGGGATTAATAAATTACTATCATAAATTTTTACCGAACTTATCAACCATTCTACACCCTCTTAATGATCTTCTACAGACAGGAGTGATTTGGAAATGGAACGAAGACTGTAAACGTGCCTTCCATAAATGTAAAGACTTAATCACATCCGAGAAAGTTTTGGCTCATTACAACCCATCACTACCAATCAGACTGGCGTGCGATGCATCCCCTTACGGCATAGGAGTGGTATTGTCCCATAGATTCCCTGATGGCTCGGAACGGCCGATAGCTTTTGCATCACGCTCATTAAACTCAGCTGAGCGTAACTATGCCCAGATAGACAGGGAAGCACCCAGCCTGGTATGGGGAGTGAAGAAATTCAACCATTACCTACACGGACAAAAATTTACCTTGCTGACTGACCATCAACCCCTCATCTCCATATTCAACCCTAAAAAAGGTGTCCCCATTATGACGGCACAAAGACTACAGAGGTGGTCCCTTTTTCTAGGGGCACACCAATACAACATTGAATACAAAGTGTCAAAACAGCATGGGACTGCTGACGGTTTATCGCGCCTACCGTTGCCAACGATAGAAGAGGCACCTACAGTAGACCCAGTAGAGATATTCCACTCTACCATAGTGGAATGTCTACCGGTGACAAATTCTGCCATTGAAAGGGAGACAAGAAATGACCCTACTCTCTCACGGGTCTACGATTGAACTGTGAAGGGATGGCCAGCACATGGCGAACCACTGTTGCCAGCATTCTTGCAAAGAAGAGAACAGCTGTCAGTGTGCCGAGGAACCTTGATGTGTGGATCCAGAGTGGTGATTCCACCCAAACTCCAGGATAAAGTGCTGAAGGAGCTTCACGAGGGGCATCTGGGTGGAGTGAAAATGAAGAACCTAGCTAGGGCGTTTGTATGGTGGCCAGGTATCGATGGAGACATCGAAGACATGACCAAGAGCTGCCTAGGATGCCAGAAGGTCCAAAATGCTCCGCCACAGACCCCTCTACATCCATGGGAGTGGCCCTCATCTCCCTGGCAAAGGGTGCACATCGACTTTGCTGGTCCATTTATGGACTCAATGTTCTTAATCGCAGTTGATGCACACTCCAAGTGGCCGGAGGTAATAAAGATGTCCTCCACCACCACGGAAAAAACCATCACAGTATTAAGGACCATATTTGCCAGGAATGGGCTGCCGGAACAGATATGTTCTGATAATGGACCGCAATTTGTGTCCGAAGAATTCAGAAAGTTCTTAAAGAACAATGGGGTAAAGCACTACACGTCTGCCCCATACCATCCCGCCACCAATGGATTGGCTGAAAGGTTTGTCCAGACCTTCAAGAAGGCCATAAAGGCCATGAGTAATGAAGACATAAAACTTCAGCACAAGGTGGATAACTTCTTATTTGCATATAGGAATGCAACACATATGGTTACTAACCAAACTCCCGCCATGATGTTCTACAATAGAAACCTAAGATGCCGGCTGGATTTGGTCAAGCCCAACATCCGAAGGGACGTGGAGAACCAGCAGTTTCAGGGCATGAATGAAAGGCCAACTAGGGCCTTCCAGATAGGCCAACCGGTTTTGGCCCGGGACTACCGTACCGAGAAATGGCAGACTGGAACTATCTGCACACGACTAGGACCACTGATGTATACCGTGGACATCGGAGAAAGCATAATAAGGCGCCATGCTGACCAAATCATCAAGTCATCTGAAAAGGGACAACCTACACCACCACTCCACACATCTAACGATGAAGTAGAGATACCCATATCTACCTCCGATCCGGTGATACTGGAACCCGATGAACCCGACACTGGCCTTCAAGCCGAATCAGCCTTGCCAGGAGAACCTACTACACCACCAGAAACTACTACACCGCCGAGGCGTTATCCGGACCGAGTCAGGAAGCCTCCTGAGAGACTAACTTATAATTAATTAATACAGCAATGTATATTATTTTGCATATAACATGTAATTAATAATTACTTAAAATATGATGTACTAGTTAGCTAGAAGGGGAGGAATTGTGGTGTATGTGCCTTTAAGAGCCCCAGGTGTGCGTAATGCCGGTGATTGCCACTTGGGCTATATAGGCCTGTGTATTGTGTATATCCTTTAGAACCCCCCCCAGACTTGCTTAGTAAATACCTATGAACCAACTCCTGTCTTCAGTGTCTTTATCTACACACGAACACTACAGTGTCCTAAACTGAAATAAAGGCAATTACAAGGGTCCGAGGACAGAGTTGGCTGAAGCGGACTGGGAAAATAGATGAAAGGGTAAGACGCTAGCTCAGCAGTGGCAGACATTTAAGGAGATATTTCATCAATCTCAGCAAAGGTGTATTCCAGTGAGAAAGAAAGGCTCTACGAGGAGGATGCACCATCCGTGGCTAACTAAGGGAGTTAAAGATGGGATCACATTGAAAGAAAAGGCAGACAATGTTGCCAAGATTAGTGTTAGGCCAGAGGATTGGGACATTTTTAGAAACCAGTAAATGATGACAAATCAGCAATAAAACTCCATTTCCTGGGTCAGAGCTGTGCATGTAGTTTTTTTATTCATTGCGTGCTTTCTTTTAATCAATTTTCATTTCTCTCTCTCCAGAAGCTGCAACGTGACGATGCAGAGAGAGAGTCTTTTGGGAGGTGGAATCCTGGAGAAGTGCTTCCTTCAGAGGGAGGAGAGTGACCGAGGCCCCTCAGCACAGGCTGCCTGCCTGGCCCCCAATGTGTCTGTTTTAACAGCCCGCGATTCATTGCCATCGCTTGCTCCCCCCAATGTAACTTGTACATCTTTCTGCACCACCCTCTCTCTCTCTACCTCTGAAGAAAAGGCACTGAAGATGGCCGACTAGATACTTTCCTTTATTAGCTATGAGGAAAGACTGGATAGGCGGGGTTGGTTTTCTTTGGAATAGAGGAGACTGAGAGAGATTAAATGGAGGTGTATAAAATGATGAGGGGCCTAGATAGAGTGGATGGGACGGACTGCTTTCCCCCAGCAGAGAGGTCAATAACCAGGGGCCATATATGCACGAGAAGTGCCGTAACCTATAAGGTGTCGGACCCAGAGCAGGAGAGTGGGATTAGGCTGGATAGCTTCATAAATCGGCCGGCACAGACACGAGGGGCCGAATGGCCTCCTTCTGTGCTGTAAACTTGTACAATTCCCTCTCTCTCTCTCCCTATTTCCCCATCTCTCTGTCTGTCCCTTACAGCCTGGGACCAGTGACAGAGACACACGCAGGCCAGGCCGTACAGTCAGTCAGAGACACCTGTCCCCGTAGACACATCGGGGGGCTTGAATTTCCACTGGAGTTAGTTCTCCAGATCGCCCACTGTAAGCTGTATATTCCACTCTCCACCTCCCTCCCTCTCGAGTCACATCTCTGTATCGGCACATCTTTCGTTATATCTGTATCTCTCCGTCAGTCTCTCTCTCTCCATTGTTCTTTATCTCTTCCTGCAACATTAATCTTTGCATCCCTTCATCTCCCTCTCGAATCTTCTTTCTATCTACATCTTTCTTGATATCTCTGCCTCTCCAACTCTTTCTCTGCAGCACTCTCTGTCTTTCTCGATCTCCAACTCTCTATTTCAGTATCTCTCTCCCTAACTCTCTCTCTCTCTCTCTCTGCCAGCCACTCTCTCCCTCTCTCTTTGTCCATCTGCCTCTCTTTCTATTTTGAATCTCAGTTTCTCTGCCTTCTGCTCTCCGCTCCTCTCACTGGTTCTGGCTCCCTCTCTCTTATTCCCAATCTCGCTCCCTTTCACTCTGTTCTGCCTCTTTGTCCTTCTCACTTTCCATATCTCTGCTTTCTGCTCCTCAGTCCCTCTCACTGGGCCAGATGTTGACCCGGTGCCACAATGTGAACCCAGTGACAATAAACCAGAATCCTGCGTCACATCTCTCCCGAGGTTGATTTCCCTCAATGTTACAATAGGGCGAGATGTGAAACGGGAGGCTGATTCACCATCACCCGGTTTGTTGTATAACGCCAAGTCAAACAGTTTATTTCCCTCTACGTCTCTGCCTCTCTCCTGTGGGTAAATGGAGTCGAGGTGCAGATCAGCCACAATCTCACATTGGTGGGACAGGCTCGAAGGGCTGAATGGCCTCCTATGTCACCCAAATCTCTGTGTGTCATTTCTCTGTTCAGGGACACCCAGCTCAGGTTTTGTTTCCCACTACACTGATGGGGGTTGGCGGGGGGTGAACACCTTCCTGCAGTGAGGAACATACCTGGAGCTGGGATGGCACTGTGCGTGAAGGTTGGGAATGTCCGTCATCTCTTGCTCCACGTCTGCACCCCCCTCTGATCTCTAATGCCCCCCATCTCACTCTCTCACCCTCCTGTATTCCCAGGCTTCTCAATCTCTCTCCAAATAGGTTCCAGACACTCATTATACAGCCACCGACTGAGTGAGCGGCCACAGCCATTTTGTGTTTGGTGCGGGGGGGAGGCAGCCATTTTGGGCTTGGTGCAGGGGGAAGCCATTTTGTGCTCGGTGCGGGGGAGCAGCCATTTTGTGCTTGGTGCGGGGGGAGGCAGCCATTTTGTGCTCGGTGCGGGGTTCAGCCATTTTGTGCTTGGTGCGGGGGGAGGCAGCCATTTTGTGCTTGGTGCGGGGTTCAGCCATTTTGTGCTCGGTGCAGGGGGAGGCAGCCATTTTGTGCTCGGTGCGGGGGGGCAGCCATTTTGTGCTCGGTGCGGGGGAAGTGTTTTACGTTGTTTGTTTGTTTGGATGTGAATTAAAGCAAATTAAAGAGAGTTGTGATTTGGAGCCACACCAGTTAAGTGAGTGCTTCACACACGGGGCAAAATAAAGTTTCACCAGCGGTGGGGAGGGAGATTGACAGGGCGGGCAGGATTATACATGGATGGAGATATATGGGGGTCTTATACAGTGGGGGGCTGTGGAGCTTCACCAGCGGTGGGGAGGGAGAATGACAGGGCGGGGCGATTATACATGGATGGAGATATATGGGGGTCTTATACAGGGGGGGCTGTGGAGTTTCACCAGCGGTGGGGAGGGAGATTGACAGGGCGGGCGGGGGGATTATACATGGATGGAGATATATGGGGGTTTTATACAGGGGGGGCTGTGGAGTTTCACCAGCGGTAGGGAGGGAGATTGACAGGGCGGGCAGGATTATACAGGGATGGAGATATGGGGGGTCTTATACAGGGGGGGGCTGTGGAGTTTCACCAGCGGTGGGGAGGGAGATTGACAGGGCGGGATGATTATACATGGATGGAGATATGTGGGGGTCTTATACAGGGGGGGGTGGAGTTTCACCAAGGGGGAGGAGGGAAGGAGTTTCACAGAGGGAGAGAGGTACAGGGGGCGGAGTGTACAGGGAGATGGGGTGAATTATACAGGGGGAGTTATTGTACAGGAGTGGCACACGGGTGGACAATACAGCAGGGGGGGCGCAGGAGATAAGCGAGGGGAATTCTACAAGCGGGGGGAATTCACGGGGAATAAACGGGGGGAAAATTATAGGTGGAGGGTTTCACGGTGGGGTAACTTCATGAGGGTGTAGTATGCAGGGGTATTATGGGGGATTTTAATGGGTTGTATTATAGGGGGGATGTCACGGAGCTATAGTCACAGGGGTATTAGACAGGGAAGAGAACAGAGTATCACGGGTATTGGGGGGGGAAAGAGTATCACGGGTATTAGACGGGGGTGAAGAAGAGATTATCACGGGTATTAGACAAGCTGGGGGGAGACGAGTATCACGGGGGTATTAGACGGGGGGAAGTGAGTAGCTCAGGGGTATTAGACGGGGAGAAGTGAGTAGCGTGGGGGGGAAATTCAGCGGGGGGGAAATTCGGCGGGGGGGATAATTCGGCTGGGGGTAATTCGGCGGGGGGGAATTCGGCGGGGGGGGAATTCGGCGTGGGGGAATTCAGCGGGGGGGACTCACTACTGGAAACACCACTGTTCATAAACACCGGGACGGGGGACTCTACTGGAAACACCACTGTTCATAGACACAGGGACAGGGGACACTACTGGAAACACCACTGTTCATAGACACCGGGACAGGGGACTCACTACTGGAAACACCGCTGTTCATAGACACAGGGACAGGGGACACACTACTGGAAACACCACTGTCCATAGACACCGGGACAGGGGACTCACTACTCGAAACACCGCTGTTCATAGACACAGGGACAGGGGACTCACTACTGGAAACACCACTGTTCATAGACACCGGGACAGGGGACTCACTACTGGAAACACCGCTGTTCATAGACACCGGGACAGGGGACTCACTACTGGAGTCTTAGACACCAGGACAGGGGACTCATTCCTGGAAACACCACTGTTCATCGACACCGGGACAGGGGACTCACTAGTGGAAACACCACTGTTCATAGACACAGGGACAGGGGACTCACTACTGGAAAAACCACTGTTCAGAGACACCAGGACAGAGGACTCACTACTGGAAACACCACTGTCCATAGACACAGGGACAGGGGACTCACTACTGGAAACACCGCTGTTCATAGACACCGGGACAGGGGACTCACTACTGGAAACACCACTGTTCATAGACACCGGGACAGGGGACTCACTACTGGAAACACTGCTGTTCATAGACACCGGGGCAGGGGATGTCGTGGCGCTTCTTAGTTTCCAAACAGGCAGGCCACTGAGCTGTGGGGCCTTTAACAACGAGTCGACGCGTGTCGAAATAAAACGTTCACAAACGTAGCTTTGTCTTTTAAACTGTTTACTATAACACTTAACAAACGGAATTACAAAGCAAACACGTATAAACGAACACGGTCAAAAACTGTACTGCTCCAAACCTCACAGCTTCTGCCTCTTTCACCACGTGCAGTTTAAACTGTAAAATGGCTGCACCCATGTGTGGCTTAGGGACTGTTCCATTGTGGCAAGAATGAAGGGGGTGTCGGACTATACTACTGGAGCAAGAAAATAGGGGGTTTCTTAATACAATAAGTCGGTCAGGTAAATTAACTGTATTATGCCATTTAGCCACTATTTTAAAGTATTTTCTTAAGCTTTTATGGCTCTTACATTCCGGCCCCTAATTGACTAGGCACATGAAGCATATCAATTACTCAAACATTCTTAAGAGTCATAAACTAATGAGTTCAACATATTTACAATACAAATGTCCACTTTTTTCGTTCAGGAACCTTTCACGCTACTTCTTGTAGCAGGCAGAGCTTTGTGATCGGTCTTTCCAGGGTACTGGTCTTGGTTTGCAAACAAACACGACGAACGACGCCTCTGGAGTCTGGCATGGTCTTAATTATTTTTCCCATCAACCAAGAATTTCTAGGGGCTGAATCATCCACGATTAAGACAATGTCTCTGACAATGAAGTTCCTCTTTGTTTTGGACCATTTTTGACGCTCCTGTAGCAGAGGTAAGTATTCTCTTGTCCATCTGGTCCAAAAAAGGTCTGACATATACTGAACTTGCCTCCACTTCCGACGGGCATACAAATCTTCCTTTTTGAAGACTCCCGGGGGCATGGCTGGCTGTGTTTTCAACAACAGGTGGTTCGGTGTCAGGGCTTCGAGGTCATTGGGATCATCTGATGTTTTAGTTATCGGTCGGTCATTAATGATGGCTTCGACCTCGCACAGAACGGTTTGGTGTCCCTCGTCGTCAAGCGCTTGCTGCTTCAGTACAGAACTGAGTAGTTTTCTTACGGTGCGTATCTGTCTTTCCCAGACACCTCCGTGGTGGGATGCAGCCGGAGGATTGAAGATCCACTTAATTCCTGTTTGCATCATGGCTTCCTGTATTTTAAGCTGATTCCAACCTTCAATCGCTTCCCGTAGTTCTCTCTCCGCTCCGACGAAATTGGTGCCATTATCACAACGCGTAATGGACACCTGTCCTCTTCTACAGACAAAGCGCCGCAAGGCGTTAATACAGGAATCAGTGTCAAGCGTGTGTGCCACCTCAATATGAACTGCTGTGATGGTCAAACAAGTGAAAAGCACACCATATCTCTTGACAAGGCTCCATCCTCGCTTTACCTCGAAAGGCCCGAAATAGTCCACCCCTACGTTTGTAAATGGGGGCTTGTCTGGTAACAAACGGTCTTCAGGCAGGTCTGCCATTTTCTGCTCCCCAGCTCTAGCGTGTAACCGTCTGCAAACAATGCATTCAGAGAGTATTTTTCTTATTGCGGAATTAGCTCCTGGAATCCAGTATCTTTGTCTTAGCTTCGCAAGCACGTGATTCCTCCCACTGTGTCCAATACTCTGGTGTATATGCTGAAGAATGAGAGTAGCAACCCGGAGGTCCTTAGAAAAGATAGCAGGATGCTTGGCCTCCTCTGGCATAGCAGATTTGTTTAGTCTCCCTCCCACCCTCAGTACTCCATCTTGCAGTGTAGGGTCCAGCTTGTAGATATGACTACCTTTCTTGATTGGAGTATTTCGCTGTAGAGCTTCGATTTCTTCTGGGTATCTTTGTCTTTGACTGAAGCGAATTATCTCCTTCTCAGCCTTGGCCAAATCCTCCACGGTCAGTGAATTCTTGCCCAATGTGGTCTTGTGCTGATGCATGTACTGCTGTAGAAGCATTCTCTGCTTATCAGGGTTACTTTCAGACTGACTGATAGTGGCTCGGTACTCTTTTCTCTTACCGCTCCGGTGTAGCAGCAACTCTTTCAACCTTAGGAACCATGCAACTGCTTTCCTCAACTGGTGCCATCCTGAGAAATGGTTAACAAGCTTGTTCACTGTGTCGAAGTTCTCTTTCGTATTTATGAGATTTACTGTGACTGATCTCTTGACTTCGACGTCGTCTTCAGCAATCTGACTTGGCATATCTGGTCTTTCTGGCCATGATCTCTCTGTTTCCAGCAGATAACTTGGGCCTTGTATCCAAGTTTTGCTCCTCGTGAAGTTTTCAGCCTTCAATCCCCGTGAGGCTTGATCTGCTGGGTTTAATGAGGTGTTTACATACCTCCATTGAGATGGTTGTGTAGCTTCTCTAATGGATGAGATTCTGTTTGCTACGAAGGTCTCGAAGCATATCTTCTCATTCTCTATCTACTTCAGCGCCGTCGTGCTATCCGTCCAGAACACAGATTCTTCGAATGGGAGCTGTAACTCTTTACGCATCACCTGGTCGACTTTAACTGCAACAACCGCTGCCGTCAATTCCAGTCTCGGGATGGTGACCTGCTTCAGCGGAGCCACCCTGGATTTTCCCATGAGGAAGGCACAATGTTTCTGGCCCTGTTGATGTGTCAGCAAGAGGTAGGTAGCCGTGCCATAGCCGTCCTCACTGGCGTCCGAGAAATGATATAGTTGAGCCGTCTTTGTAACTCCAAAACTCGCGGGCTTGATGCTTCTACTGACGTTGAAGCTAGAAAGTTGTTGCAAATCTGTCAGCCATCTGTGCCATCTCTGAGCTTGACCTTCTGGGATATCTTCATCCCATCCTCTCTTGTCTCTGCACAGCTCTCGTAGCATCAGCTTCACCGGCAGAATGAGTGGTGCCAGGAATCCGAGAGGGTCGTAGATGGAACTGACCACGGAGAGAATCCCTCGTCTTGTGGATGGTCTTTTGTTCACCATTATTCTGAAGTTGAACGTGTCTGACTCGATGCACCATTGTACACCAAGAGCTCTCTCGATAGGAAGGACATCGTGGCTCAGGTCCAGATCTTTGACTTCAGTGGCTCTTTCCTTTTCTGGGATAGAATCTAGAACTGCTCTGCTGTTGCTTATCCACTTAGTCAGATGGAATCCTCCATTCGAACACAGAGTTCTAAGGTCTCTTGACAGTGCGATGGCATCGTCTTCTGTTGACACGGACTCCAGACAGTCATCGACATAAAGGTTTCTGAAGATTGTCTCCACAGCCTCTGATGGTGCTTTGCCTTTGCCATCTTCTGCAGTTTTTCTGAGAGCGTAGCTTGCACAGCTGGGAGATGATGTGGCTCCAAACAAGTGTACGGCCATTCTACATTCCACCATCGCTTGACTAACGTCGCCATCTGGCCACCAAAGGAAACGCAGAAGATCAGCATCTTCATCAGGGATTCTGACTTGGTAGAACATTGATTCTATGTCTGCCATCATGGCAACGAGCTCTTGTCTAAACCTAGTCAAGACGCCAATGAGGGTATTAGTAAGATCAGGACCTTGAAGCAGCTGGTCATTCAGTGAAGTTCCTCTGAATGAGGCGGCGCAGTCAAACACTACACAGATCTTTTTCTTCTTTGGGTGATACACCCCGTGATGAGGAATGCACCAGACCCTTCCATCGTCTCTGTTCAACTGTTCTTCGGGCACTTTTACAGCATAGCCTTTCGCTATGATGTTTCTCATGAAGTCTTTGTAGTCTTCGTGAAAGTCAGGGTTCTTGTTCAGCTTTCTCTTTAGACTGATGGTGCGTTGCTCTGCTATGCAGCGATTGTTCGGCATCTTCGTGGTCTGTCTTCTCAGTGGCAAACCAATGAGATAGTGGCCATCAATGAACTGTGTAGACCTTGTCATCAAATCCCTGAACTGATGGTCTTCTTGTGACATCTCTGTCTTTTCCTCACAGCTGCGTTCTGAGAAGTCTGCGTTGAACTGCTGTATCAACAGCTCTTCAATGCTTGCGATAGAGATGCGATTAACTGTGACATTTTGTCGTTCCTCCTTGTTCGACTTGTTGCCATCATCTCTCCTTACCAGTCCATTGCCTACCCATCCAAGGGCTGTCCTGACGGCGTAGGGTCCGTCATCCTTGCTGTTTATCACCTGCCATGGCTCCATAGTTTTGTAGGCATTGGTTCCAATTAATAGGCCAATTTCTGCTTCAATGTATGGAAGACGCACCTTTTCTAGGTAAGGCCATCTATCCACATCCTTCTGCAGGGCTAGGTTCCCTATTCTAACAGGAATCTCCCTCTGTGTGAAAACATTAGGCAGGTCTATGAAGTCCTTCTCTTCAAGTCCACACACTTCTAGGTCTGACAGGATATAACTTTGCATTGCCTTCTCATGACCCATGGTGCGTAATAGAATTGCTGTTCTTCTGCCTCTAACGTTCAGCTGTCGCATGAGTGATTCTGTGCAGAACGTTGCTGAACTACCTGGATCCATGAAGGCGTAAGTCTCCACAACCTTCTCACTCCTCTTAGACTTGATCCTTACTGGTACGATGGCAAGAATACAATCACTGTCACCGGCCCCAGTAAGTCCGCAAGTGTTTGGTTCTAGCGACACCAGAGCACTTGAAACAACCGTCTCGTCGGTATTGTTTTCTTCACTCTTCTTAGGGACTTGTTATTCTTTATGGATATGCAGCAGACTGGGATGTTTCCGAGTGCACTCTCTGCATGTTGTTCTTTGCTTACAGTTTCTACTCAGGTGCCCCTGAGAGAGACATCCAAAACATAGGCCGTTGCACTTCAGGAATTCGATTCTGTCCTTATGTGGCTGTGCTTTGATGTCGCTGCAGAAATCCAATGTATGATTCTTCTGGCAGAATAGGCATGGCTTCTGAAAGGCATCAGCAGACGTCCCTGTGCTGCTCCTTTTGGTAGAGGAGTTCTGGGGCCTTTCTTCCTCGGCCTGAGTGACGATAGTTGCAAAGCTGCTTCCCCTGGAACCACCTTTCCTGAGAGTCTTTGATTCAACAGGCTTGGCTTTCACTCTTCCATCAGTAGTCGGGCTGACATCCTGGATGTTTCCAAACAATGGGTCCCTCGCAATTTTAGCCTGTTTGTCTATGAAATTCACTAAGTCTGCAAACCTGGCTCTACTTTTCCGTCTCTCCATTATCTCAAAGGCTGTTCTTCTCCATTGTTCTCTCATCCTGTAAGGAAGCTTAGAGATGATGATTCTCATAGTCGTAGGATTGTCCATCTCTTCCATGAATTCAACATCCTCCATGGTGTTGCGACATCCTATGAGGAAAAGAACGTATGCGTTCAATGCCTCTCCGTCCTCCGATCTGATCTGTGACCACTTGGTAGCCTTTTCAATATATGCAGTGGCTATTTTCAGCTCGTTACCATAGTGCTGCTGCAGCAACTTCCTGGCTTCTATGTATCCCCGGTCCGGTCTCATGTGTTCACAACTTCTGACCAGGTCTTGTGGTTTACCACTGGTGTACTGTCCCAGGTAATACAACTTGTCACGGCTGGTCTCTGTTTTGGAGTCAATGGCTTGTTCAAAGGATCTGATGAAGGGCTTATACTTGAGTGGGTCGCCTTGGAACACTGGTATGTCTCTTTGATGGAGTCGAAACAGATTCTGTTGTTTTACAAGCATCTCTGTAATTTCGTTCTGACGTTGCATCACTCGGTATAGGCTTCTCCCTGTGTCTTCAGGCCTCTGGTGGTCATCAGCAGGGTCTAGTCTAGACCGTCTGACGTCTGGGGTAGCATCACGTGCTCCTGTTAGTGGAGAGGCCACTCTTCCACGCTGTAATGCCAGGGGATTGCCTTCGGGCTCTGTTGTAACTCTTGAAGGTGCCCTGGATCCAACTCTATGTGACAACGTTGACTGGCAGTGGCTCCCGCCATCCCGTGAGCCTTCATAATCTTCGTACGCACTCAACCTGGCGTGTGAGACCTCGATAGCTGTTTTTATCTCCAGCTGTTCTTTCTTTGCCTGCACCTGGGCCCGTTGGGCCTGCACTTGGGCCTGCAGTTGGGCCTGTTGGGCCTGCAGTTGGGCCTCTTGGACCTGCAGTTGGGCCTCTTCCCATTCAAGAGCTTGCTTCTCCGCTAAAGATGCTGCGCGCGCCATCAGCGCCGCCCGTTCAGCCTCCGCTCTCATGCGTCGCGACGAGCTTGTGGTGGAAGCGACTGACCTGCATCCAGAAACAGAGCTACCTTCTTTTCGATTTTTGCTCGGTCTGGCGGAAGTCTCTGAAGTGCTATCGTCTGGTCCGACTTCATCGTCAACTTTATCTTTCTCTGCTGTATCAGCATCTTGTCGAATCTTTAAAATCCACTGTTCCGTGGCCTTGATATAGTCCTTAATGCTGGTTGATTTAAGATCAAACCAGTTGTGCTGATCATGGTTTCCCTCTTCTTCAGACAGAAGTGCTAATACATCTTCATTGAGTACATTAAACTCTTCATGCAGCTTGGAGAAATCGTAATACATTATGTCTTCAGCTTTCTTAATATTCGCATTATCTTCCATGAGGCGATCAATTATCTTCATTTTTCCAGTTATCTGAGCTAATTTAGCCTTCCTTGCACCTATGCTTCTATGTAACTTCTCTTCCATTGCCTTTGGGGTGAGCTTTATTTCCCTCTTTTGGCTAGCAATCCTTCTGGCTGAGGGAAGCTCCTGGCTCCGCAAGGCCTCGGCCATTTTACCCGCAGCTCTTATTTAGCTTCTCAATAGAATGAACAAAGCAAGTAACAGTCACTGTACCTTCGCGTTCTTATATTGTCGTCTGGCTCCGTGACCATTCATGTACACGTTCGCCGACGATTCCGTCCCTTCCTTCTTAGGGAGCAAGTTTTTGACTAATGTAGTGGCGCTTCTTAGTTTCCAAACAGGCAGGCCACTGAACTGTGGGGCCTTTAACAACGAGTAGACGCGTTTCGAAATAAAACGTTCCCAAACGTAGCTTTGTCTTTTAAACTGTTTACTATAACACTTAACAAACGGAACTACAAAGCAAACACGTATAAACGAACATGGTCAAAAACTGTACTGCTCCAAACCTCACAGCTTCTGCCTCTTTCACCACGTGCAGTTTAAACTGTAAAATGGCTGCACCCATGTGTGGCTTAGGGACTGTTCCATTGTGGCAAGAATGAAGGGGGTGTCGGACTATACGACTGGAGCAAGAAAATAGGGGGTTTCTTAATACAATAAGTCGGTCAGGTAAATTAACTGTATTATGCCATTTAGCCACTATTTTAAAGTATTTTCTTAAGCTTTTATGGCTCTTACAGGGGACTCACTACTGGAAGCACCACTGTTCATAGACACAGGGACAGGGGACTCACTACTGGAAACACCACTGTTCATAGACACCGGGACAGGGGACTCACTACTGGAAACACCGCTGTTCATAGACACCGGGACAGGGGACTCACTACTGGAAACACCGCTGTTCATAGACACCGGGACAGGGGACTCACTACTGGAAACACCGCTGTTCATAGACACCGGGATAGGGGACTCACTACTGGAAACATAGAAGATAGGAGCAGGAGTAGGCCATTCGGCCCTTCGAGCCTGCTCCGCCATTCAACGAGATCATGGCTGATCATCCAAACCCTAGCACCCGGTCTCTACACCGACAGCCATCCCACCCAAGCCCTATCCCTGTAACCCCACGTATTTAATTCCCCCCCTAACACTAAGGGCCAATTTTTTATCATGGCCAATCAACCTAACCCGCACATCTTTGGACTGTGGGAGGAAACCGGAGCACCCGGAGAAAACCCATGCAAACACGGGGAGAATGTCTGTGTGGAGTTTGCACAGTCACCCAAGGCCAGATTTGAACCCAGGTCCCTGGCGCTGTGAGGCAACAGTGCTAACCACTATGCCACCGTTCATAGCCACTGCTCATAGACACAGGGACATGGGTCTCACTATTGGAAGCATCCTTGTTCATAGACACAAGTGCAGGGGAACTCGATGCTGGAAGCAACAACAATAACAACAACTTTTATTTACATAGCACCTTTAAAGTAGTAAATCGTCACAAGGCACTGCGCAGGTGCATAAAAAAACAAAAAACGACACAGAGATGCATAAGGAGAAATTCGGGCAGGTGAACAAACACTTGGTCATAGAGGTAGGTTTTAAGGAGTGTCTTAATGGAGGAAAGAGAGGTAGAGAGGTGGAGAGGGTTAGGGAGGGAATTCCAGAGCTTAGGGCCGAGGCAACAGAAGGCACGGCCACCAATGGTTGAATGATTATAATCAGGGATGCTCGAGGGCAGAATTAGAGGAGCGCAGATAACTCGGGGGTCTGTGGGGCTGGAGGAGTTTACAGAGATAGGAAGAGGCGATGCCATGGTGGGATTTGAATATTATGATGGGAATTTTGAAATCGAGGCTTTAAGCCAGAGCCAAAGTAGGTCAACGAGCACAGGGGTGATTGGTGAACGGGACTTGGTGCGAGTAAGGACACAGGCAGCTGAATTTTGGATAACCTCAAGTTTACATAGTGTGGAATGTGGGAGGCCAGCTAGGTGTGCGATGGAATAGTGAAGTCTAGAGGTAACAAAGGCATGGGTGAGAGTTTCAGCAGTGGATGAGCTGAGGCAAGTGTGGAGACGGGCGATGTTACTGAGGTGGAAATAGGCGGTCTTCATTATGCTGCGGATACTCGGAAGCTCATTCCAGGGTCAAATATGACTCCAAGGTTGTGAACAGTGTGGGTCAGCCTCAGACAGATGTTAGGGAGAGGGATGGAGTCAGTGGCTGGGAACGGAGTTCACCACTGTTCATCGGCACAAGTCCAGGAGTCTCACTATAGGAAACAACATCGCTTTAGTTCCAATAAATCCCACAGTCCCGCCGGTGATGGAGGAGCTGTGCATGAGCTGGAGAAAGTAAAAGTCCAAAGACAACACAGGCTGATTGTTTTAATGATCTGTTTATTGTTCTCCAGGCAATCCACAGACATAAGCCGCCACAGTTATTGTTCATGTCCTTATATTATTTAAATATTAATTACAGACGGGCTTATTCTCCTTTCACACTCAACTGGTGTAACCCACGTGTTCTGACGCTCATCCAGCAACCAACATCCCATTCTCACATCAGCCTAAACCTCAATGCTGGGTCTTGTATTTCTTTGTGTCCAGAGTTTGATTTAATCCAATTAAACCCCTACCGCTTTTATAACCTTACCATCCACATGATGCTAGCTCTTCTACCTTGCTCACTGACTCTTACATGGAAACACGCGGGCCTTGTCAGATATTGGCCAGCGTTATATCTGGAGAAGCCTGTGGCAGAGATGGAGCCTGTTGGGGTTCCGCTAAAAGATGCAAGAACACAGGATGGGATATGAGATGCAATGCAGGTCTAATGCTGGGAATTCCTCCGATCTTTTCGTTGCTTAACTAATTTAAATATTATTCTCAGTGGATATTTCATTCCAATCTTCAGCTCCTCTCTGAATTTAGTCTGTGTTACTGCATAAATACACGTGTTTGTGCAGCAGCTCAATACCAGGAGCATTTGGCTGGTCCAATCTGCGATAAGCATTGGGTCATTGAAACCTGTTGAATAATAACGGTTTGTAAATCGCATTAATAAGAAATATATCACGTACGTCATCCAGAGCAGCAGGAAGTTGCCGGATATGGCGAAGAGTAAGATAATGGATTTCCTTCGGCTCTCCATCTCCGGATCATTGTGATTCGCATCATTCTTGCTGCTCCTCAGCCTCCTGCGGACTCTACTGGCCGCCAAAATGTGTCCTACGGTCAGAGCATTGAGCAGCAGCATCAGGAATATTGGGAGCAGTGGGTTCAAACAGTAGTGGATCCAACTAAATACTACCCACGCAGTTACAGTGTAAAACTCTAGTCTTGTTGTACAGCCCCAGGGTACGTTGTCGATTGTAAAGTAGGGTTCAAATGCAAAGTACCAGGGAATGTTTTTCAAACAGAACAGCAGACACACGGTTCCTATAACCACGGCTGCAGTTTTCTCGGTGCAATATTTAGTCCTCAGCTTCTGGCAACAAATGGTAATAAAACGATCAAAAGTAAAAGCGACTGTTAACCAGACAGAAATATCTGTGGCTGCATAAATCAGGGCGGTGTGGAAAGAACACACAGGTGTGAGGAACAGGAAGCTAACCGGGAAATAATAATTATTAATCCGAACCAGTATCACATCAGTGATAATGACCAGTAGATCCGCCGCCGCCATGGCCACCAGGTAGCGGGTGGTACATCTGGAGAGACCGCACTTTCCCCGGGACAGGATCACAATCGTCATCACATTCGCTGCAAAAGGGAAACAGACAGAAACAGGGAATCAGCCTTCAGGTTACAGCAAGGGAGCCAGTTTCACAGTATTTGGTGTGAAATGTACTTTACTGCAGGATCTGGGAATGGGAACTGAACTCGTTACCGCTGCCAGGATTGGGCAGTTGAAAACGATTTTAACATAAAATTGCAATGTTCAGTATATGTGAGTGTGGAGTAAATAGTTAAAAATAAACGTCTCCAGCAAAGAGTAAAACATGAACAAAATGGATTATCTTGGAATTTGCTCAGAACTGATCCCGTTCCACCGGAATTATACGAGCAAATCGACAGCGAGATAATGAGTTATAATTAATAGCAACAAGTAGCAGTTCAGTGACGGATGAACGAATGAAAACAACACGAAAGAAAAGTGATTGAAAATAAGTACTGAATGGTCAGTTATAAATTGGGAGATAAAGGACGGGTGAGGAGCAGTGAGAATGAAGCCGGCCCGAAATGTGGTAAATGCTAAACGGGGAGCACCGAGGGTGAGATCATCAGCGGGTTTGGATCCGTGGCCAGGAGAGGGGAGCAGATTCCAGGCGGGGGTCAGAACAGCCTCGTATTTGTCAGGTTGGATTCTCAGACTGGGGGGCATGACTAAAAACTGTTGAAAAAACAAATGTCAAACACCATGTTACAAAGCAACTTGTTGTGGGTCAACTCGACCAGTTTCTGTTTACAAACCACCAGATGGACATTTCAACAAAAGCAAAATACTGCGGATGCAGGAAATCTGAAATAAAAACAGAAAATGCTGGAAATACTCAGCAGGTCAGGCAGCACCTCTAGAGAGAGAAACACAGTTAACGTTTCAGGTCGATGATCCATCGTCAGAACTGGAAAAAGTCAGATGAACAGTTCACCTGATCAACTGACTTCCCCTCGCTGGGAACCCCAGGTCTTGACATCGGCGCCTTGAACAGTTCAACATCATCTGGGCAAACTCCAACAATCACCACAAGGGGGAGAAGGTCACATGTGAGCAGCAACAAACCAGCTGACCTTGTTCTGTGATCCCAGGAATAATTGAACCTTCCAAAGTACACGAAGTAAGACGGAGCACACTCCCGACCTCGCTTTTGTCACCTCTGATAATGGATGAAACTTTAGAGGGAGGTGATGGCGGCGATCCGAGGCTTACAGCAAAGACCAGTGCAAGTGACAATAGCGGCTGCTGTCCAACCCATGACAACAAAGTACCTGCCGAGATCCAGCTTCAGAAAGGTTGAGTGGGAAGGTTGTACCTCTGAATTGGACGAATCCATCTGTAATATTAATCCGACACATGAGAAATATTGAGAATCTGTCACCCTGGTGTGTTAAGATTTACCAAAATTACATCCCAGCAGATATGGGAGATATATAAAACTGAACATTCGGAAAAAGCAATCAAAAATATCAGAGTTTGACTCAGGATAATGTGTCGTATGGCAGGTTGTCAGCTTGACATGGAAAGAAGCGTCAAGGGTTAATTGGTACAGAATAAGGAAGAGGGAGAGTGTGTGGGAGAGAGAGAGAATGAGAGACAGATAGAACGAGATAGGGAGAGACGAAAAGAGAGTCAGCAAGAGAGAGAGGGGAGACAGAGGGCGAAATAAAAATTGAGATTGAGAGACAGCGATGTGATGAAATATTCCATTCATCACTGCCTGTGACTGTGGTCGGTTTCAGTTTCATTTCCCTTCCCCCAGTTCCGTTTCCTCACCATTGTATTGTATATTGGAATGTGTTGTGTGCAGGGCTCCGCCCATACCTGGCCCCTATGTAAGCAAGCTCAGTCTGGCCTCATATCCAGTACTGCAGCCCTCCGGATGGAAGATACTTCTCTCCACTACGTGTTACCTTCTAAGTTAATAACAGCCTTGTTTTGTTTCGCTAACATCGAGTCCCGGAATTATTGAGGCACATCAAGCGAAATACGAGAACTATATATATCAGAGACAACTCTGTGCAGAAGGAACAGCCTTTGCAAGGTAAGGTAGGTGAAGTAGAAATAATTCACTGTCTTCCTGCAGAACCGACATTAGACAAGAGACTCTTAGGTGAAAATGATATGACATGATTTTAGGCGTGTATAATTTTGAAACAGTTAAGCAGCTGGGGGATCTCCATGGATACAGAAATATATTGTAAAGGTACTGCCCCCGAATCAGAGATAAGAGATGTGAGGGGCTGTCCAGTGACTCTGAGCAGGTTGAGGTGGACCTTCTGCTTGAACCGCTGCAGTCCATGTGGTGAAGTTGCTCCCACAGGGCTGTTAGGGCGGCACTTCCAAGGTTTGGACTGAGTTACTATGCAGCAAATGTGACGGGATAATTTTTCCCAATGTTAACAATATTTTGTAATGATTCAAACAGTTCAATAATTTATTTATCTAACATATGCAGCATTATACAAACTTGCTAAAATTATTTGTCACGTGTATCATTCACTAAACCATTCATCGATTCAACAATTGGAACTGATTTTCAATGATTTATTAATTATAGTCCTGCCTTACTTAGAGTCACACTTTAAACAGTGGTGACACTTAATTAACAAATGATCTGGTTACACAACGATTGCTGTCAATTACAGTTGTTTCTATTTCCAAGTGCAATGACGGGATATGAAGAAAAGAACTTCCACCACTCCGAGAATCCAAACACCAATGTTGTCAATTAAAAATAAAAATAAAATTACTGCTGTGCCTTAATGTTTCTATTTCCCCAGCTCTCCGTTCCTTCAGTCTCCTAGCTCACTGTCCATGCAATGTCCCGAATATAACCCTTAAAACACAGAACATTATAATATCAATAAGCATATCGCAAAAGGAAGAGGGAGGGTAGTTAGGGCGTGATTTTCCCGGAATTTCTGAAACTGATCCGTAATCAGTAAAATAATCACCTCCGGACAAACACAGCAACTGAGCAGACCCGCAAGGAGAGCAGTAATACAAAGAGACACGGACTTATACAATCAATAACCGGTTACAATGGCTCACCGGGAACTCCACGGGCGGCAAGGATAACTTCAGAAATCACTTATACCAGTTACACTGGAAATGGACACGCGATTAATGGAACTCCCATTGCAGAAATGATGATGAATTGGGAGCTTGACGCAATGTTACACAGGGACACAGGAGGAGCTCATTCAGCCCCACAAGCCTTTTCTGACATCACATTAGACCCTGGTTGATCAGCACCTTAACTCCATTTACCTGTCTTGGTTCCATATCCCATGATACTCATACCATAAAAAGTTATATCCATCACAGTCTTAAAATTTCAATTGAACAAGCATTGACGGGCTTTTGGGAAAACGAGTTCCAGATCTCCACTGCCCTTTGTGTGAGAAAGTGTTTCCTGATTTACCTCCTAAATGGCATACCTCTCATTTTAAGATCATGTCCCCTCGTTCTCCAATCTCCACCAAGGAAACAGTTTCTCTACATCAACGTTATCGAATCTCTTTATCATTTTAAATAACTTGATTATATCACCCCTCAACATTCTAAACACAAGGAATACAAGCCAGATTTATCTAACCTGTCCTCACAATTTAACCCTTTTAGCCCCGGTGTAATTCAGGTGAACCTGCGCTGAACACCCTCCAAGACGAAAACATTTTTCCTGCGGTGCGGTGCCCAAAACTGAACCTCCTGCTCCAGATGGGGTCTGACCAAGGTTCGATATAACTGAAGCATCACTTGCTCACTTTCGAATTTAAATACCCTTGAGAAAAAACCCAAAATCCCATCAACATTTATCCCTACTTTTTGTCTCCTTCCTCGCAAGCAACTACTGACCCGTCTCACAAGGTTACGTCCAATACAGTGCAATCTCACTTTTGTTAATAATTTCTGTGTGAAACCTTATCTGAAGCAGAGAAATAACTGACACTGTATTACAAATGAGAATATGGGGATCAACATTCTATTGCATCGTGTGCTGACGATATTTACAGTAAAAATTACACCCGCTGACAGGACATTGAATGAAGATAACAATTGGAGCTTTCCCTGGACATTATAAGTGCATTATGATCTCAATGAACATATCACTCAAGGAAGATGGCGGACAGGGAGGATGTGATATTCAATTAAATTCTGACATTGATTTGGAAAAAGCAAAACAAATTCTTCAGAAGGAACAGAAAAGATATCGGACATGTACAAAGACCAGTGACACACATAAACCCTGATTCACAAAGTCAGTAAGTTCAGAATCAGTTAGCGGGAACACCAAATACCGCTTGTAGAACGGGAACATGGCAAACAGATATACAATACATTCCACTTTATTTATCTCTGAGAAATGATGGGGACTCTTGGTGCAGGACACCGAGCCACAATGGACCCTGTGAGCTGTAATATTCAGAGAAAGACTTATTAATACAGGAGCGAAGCTTCCAATGGGAGCATTAGGCTGCATTGTCCCTGAGATTTGTGAGAGTCAGTGGGACAGTGAGACAACTCACTTCACTATGTCCTTACTGAGTAACATCTTTAAACAGACCTGGCAGAGTTTTAAAACCAATAGTAGAAATATTGGAGTTTGATGCCGATCACATTTGTTCAAAAAGCAACCTGGAACTTTTAGCAGCAGTGGGTGTTGGGAACTCATTCCACTGAATGTGAGATTTCAGTTTCCCAGCTGAAGTGGAGAATTTGATTCTTTGTAAAGTAGGAGTTAAAATACACCGGTTTCATACCCAGGGCTCAGTCACACTAAACTATGAATCTGAGCTAGAGGAATGTAACATAGACACAGATTACAGGGCGATATGATCAAAGTGTTTACAATGTTGCAAGGATGGGAGAAGGTAGATAGAAGCAGATTGATTCCAGCAAATGATGAGGTCAAGAAGGAGGCGTCATAGATACAAGATTGAACAGAAGACATTCGGAACATTGGAAAAGGGAGCGGGAGAAACATCTTTACAAAGAGAGTTGGGAGGCAGCGGAGTTCAGTTCCAGGGTTAGTGGTTGAGGCAGAAGCTATGCTCAGTTTCAGAGTAGAGTGGATAGGTGGATGGAGGAAGAGGAGATGAAGGGATATCGGGACAGGCTGGTTAACTGTCTTTACAAATATCTTCTAACTTTAAGGATCAGAAGGGAACTAAATATAACTTGGTAGTGAGCAGCGGTTGGACCGGGCGGACAGGCTGGCTGAGAGTTCAGCCGGTGTTATATCAACATGCAAGTGTATGATCTGAACAATAAAAGTTTGTATAAAGGGATCAGAACCCGGCTTCTGATCGGCGCTCTGGGTATAATGCGGGTGATGGAAGCTGAAACGGATTTTTCAAATGGGGACAAAGCCAGGACAGTTCCACAGAGCGCCGCTGCTTTGTTTCAATCGCACTCTCAGTGCATTGGATTCCCGGTCTGAGCTGCTGGAAGGGATGTGACAGGAATGAGCTGCCCCCCACCGGCTGAAGGCAGCACAGTGCCCGCCCGGTGGGTGAAGAGGAGTCTGAGAACAGGCTGGTGACCGGTCAGGGGAGAAGATCAGGGGGAGAGTCTGTGTCTCTGCATGGAGCACAAACCCAGCCTCGGCATGGATTGTGATCAGCAGGAACAATATCCAGCACTTTGCTGGAAACAGAGCGAGAACAGTGGGAAGATTCTGATTAATGAGACTGAACAAATCCCAGTCCTGACTGTCCGGATTCCCAGGTATATATCCAGGAGCGGTCATCAGTCGATCGATCCCCAGCGGGAGTCAGAGGGGGAGAAACTGCAGCATTTTGCAACACAGTGAATGTTCAGTCAGATATTGTCCTTGTCAGATATTAACGAATGTAGCCGGAAAAAGTGGAGGAGAGAAAATCTGGCCGGGCATGGAAACAATGGAATTAAAATATTCCATGGAATCACACATTGCACGAGGTCTCAGTTAAAACGGAATCATTGGAAAGACATTAAATGCAGAAAATAATCTGCAGTTTTTATGGGGTTTAAAGAAACATAAAATTGCAAAAAATTATCAGTCAATGAACGAGGTACAGCAGGAAATACAGTCACTGAATTTCTGCCTTTCAATTGACTTGTGAAAAACAGTGAGAAAAGGACACTTACCGAGATAGGAGCAGAAACAGAGTTAACCCTGATTCACAACTTTAGTAATGGAATGTAATCACTTACCGGGGATTCCAATGGCTGCTATAATCGGATAGTAAATCATTACTGCCTGTAAAATTGGCGGTAAGATGGTAAATGGAAACGTGGTGAACGGAACTCTCATTCTGTCTGAGAAGTGATGGTGACTCTTTGCACTGGACACAGGGCTCAACTGAGTCTGTGAGATGAGTGATTGAGAGAAAACCATTTATAATTGAGGGACACTTCCCGTGGGATCAGGAAGCATCAGGAGTGTTGACATTACTTCCAGTCATTTCGGCAGCGCGTCAACTCCCTTTACTGTCATGTTTGTGCTGCACTAATTAGATACAAATTGATATTACAAGTGTTTTGGAATGAAACCGCCCAAAGATTGGAATAATATTTTTCTCACATTTCTATCTGTCAATGTACTGAAAGCCGGGCTCTGACCGCATCGCTGCAACACCTTCAACAGAAGCAGCTTCAGGGTCCCCTCTGTGACGTCACAGGGCTCAGTCCTGTCGATGCAGCAACTGAATTCCCCCAATTCTCAAACATCTTCCAATGTTTACACCGCTCCCGGAGCTCCAAACTCAGCCCTTTGAATGTGGGAGTTTAGGCTGGCAATTGAATGAGGGATTTATGTCTTTAGGACGGGAAGAGTTCGGACTTTGCACCAACACCTGGAATAAATTAAATGTGAAATCTCAGGTAGAAAGATGTAACCATGGACACGGGCTCGGATTCACTGAAATCTATATTCTATAAAGGTTACAGGTGATGTTAAAGCAGAGCCCTTTCAGTTTTAAGAGAGATAACCCGGGTGTAGCGTACTGTACAATATTGAAATAGGTTGGGCCACATTTGGAGCAGAATCGCTGTGGAAATCACCATCCCCCAGGATTCTGTAGGTTGCGGTGGTGTTTAGAGTTTCTGCTCAGTTCATTATTTTCTATTATTATCCCATTCCCAGTAGTTTCACTTTGATCTGTCCAGTGATATTATCGAAGGTCAGGCCGTGGAACACAGGTGCATTCAAACCAGCAGTAAGTCATTCAGCGTCTCGGGCCTGCTCCACCATTCAATTTGATCCTGGCTGATCTGCAGCTCAGCTCCGTTTCCCCAGCTTTGCTACTTATCGCTTCAAATCCTCACCTTACAACAATGTATCGATAACAGCCATGAAAGCTCCAAATGATCCCGAGCATCCGCAGCTTTTTGTAGGTTAGGTTTTCAAATTCCCACCAGCCATCGTGTGACAAAGTGCATCTTGATTTCGCTCCTGAATGACATAAATTTAATGTGAAGCTTATTGTATAGAATTACATATAATATACAGCAGAGAAACAGGCCATTCGGCCCAACTGGTCCATGCTGGTGTTACTGCTCTACCAGTCTCCTCTCACCCCATCACCATGGCCTTCTATTCATTTCACCCTCCTGTGTTTATCTAGCTTCCCCTTAAATACATCTGTGCAACTCGATTCAACTAATGATTGTGGAAACGAGTTCGACAATACGTCCCCTTGTTCATGATTCTTGCACCAGACAGAATTGTTTCCTGGTATCTACCCTATTGAATCGTTAGACATTTTAAGCACCTCTTACAGGTCAGCCCTCAATCTCCTTTACTCAAGGGAATGGATGCCATATTTATGCAACCTGTCCTCGTAATTTAACCCTTTTGCTCAGGAAAATTTCAGGTGATTCTGCGCTCCACCCACTCCAAGGCCTATATATAATCAGTGAGGGCATCGGGAGTCAGGGGAAGAATGGAAGACTGGAGAATGGGGTTGGCCGGGGAGATTGTGGCCTCGTGTAAAGAGAGGGGCAATGGGAGTCGGAGGATGGGGAGAGTAGAGAATGGGAGGTCAGAGAGAGGATAATGGAGTCAGCCAGAGGGGGACTGAGGGTCATGACAGGGAAATGGGATCAGAGAGAGGGGGCACGAGGGTCAACAGCTGGGAAATGGGGCCAGAGAGAGGGGGAGTGGGTCAGCAGCAGATAAATGGGGTCAGAGAGAGGGGGAAGATGGTCAGCAGCAGATGAATGGGGACAGAAAGAGCGGGAAGAGGGTCAGCAGCAGGTAAATGGGGTCAGAGTGAGGGGGGAAAAGGGTCAGCAGCAGGTAAATGGGGTCAGTGAGAGGGGGAAGAGGGTCAGCAGTAGGTAAGTGGGGCCAGTGTGACGGGGAAGAGGATCAGCCGCAGGTAAAGGGGATCAGAGAGAGCGGAAGAGGGACAGCAGCAGGTAAATGGGGTCAGAGAGAGGGGGAGGAAGGTCAGAAGCAGGTAAATGGGGTCAGAGAGAGGGGGAAGAGGGTCAGCAGCCGGTAAATGGGGTCAGAGAGAGGGAGAAGAGGGTCAGCAGCAGGTAAATGGGGTCAGAGAGAGGGGGGAAGAGGGTCAGCAGCAGGTAAATGGGGTCAGAGCGAGGGGAGGAAGGTCAGCAGCAGGTAAATGGGGTCAGAGCGAGGGGGAGGAAGGTCAGAAGCAGGTGAATGGGGTCAGAGAGAGGGGGAAGAGGGTCAGCAGTAGGTGAATGGGGTCAGAGAGAGGGGGAAGAGGGTCAGCAGCCGGTAAATGGGGTCAGAGAGACGGGGGAAGAGGGTCAGCAGCAGGTAAATGGGGTCAGAGTGAGGGGGAAGAGGGTCAGCAGCCGGTAAATGTGGTCAGAGAGGGGGGAAGAGGGTCATCAGCAGGTAAATGGGGTCAGAGAGAGTGGGAAGAGGGTCAGCAGCAGGTAAATGGGATTAGAGAGAGGGGGAAGAGGGTCAGCAGCAGGTAAATGGGGCCAGAGAGAGGGGGAAGAGGGTCAGCAGCTGGTAAATGGGTCAGAGAGAGGGGGAAGAGGGTCAGCAGCAGGTAAATGGGGTCAGAGAGAGTGGGAAGAGGGTCAGCAGCAGGTAAATGGGGTCAGAGAGAGCGGGAAGAGGGTCATCAGCAGGTAAATGGGGTCAGAGAGAGGGGGAAGAGGGTCAGCAGCAAGTAAATGGAGTCAAGGAGAGGGGGAAGAGGATCAGCAGCAGGCAAATGGTGTCAGAGAGAGGGGGAAGAATGCCAGCAGCAGGTAAATGTGGTCAGAGAGAGCGGCAAGAGTGTTAGCAGCAGGTAAATGGGGCAGAGAGAGGGGCAAGAGCGTCAGCAGCAGTTAAAAGGGGTCAGAGAGAGGGGGGGAAGAGGGTCAGCAGCAGGTAATTGCTGTCAGACAGAGGGGGGAAGTGGACCAGCAGCAGGTAAAAGGGGCAGAGAGAGGGAGAAGAGGGTCCGCAGCAGGTAAATGGTGTCAGAGAGCGGGGGGAGATGGTCAGCAGCAGGTAAATGGGGCCAAGAGATGGGGGAAGAGGGTCAGCAGAATGTAAATGGCGTCAAAGAGAGGGGCAAGAGGATCAGCAGCAGGGAAATGGGGCCAGAGAGAGGGAGAAGAGGGTCAGCAGCAGGTAAATGGGTTCAGATAGAGGGGGAAGAGGTTCAGCAGCAGGTAAATGGGGCCAGGGAGAGGGGCAATGGGCTGAGCAGCAGGTAAATGGGGTCAGAGAGAGGGGGAAGAGGGTCAGCAGCCGGTAAATGGGGTCAGAGAGAGGGAGAAGAGGGTCAGCAGCAGGTAAATGGGGTCAGAGAGAGGGGGGAAGAGGGTCAGCAGCAGGTAAATGGGGTCAGAGCGAGGGGAGGAAGGTCAGCAGCAGGTAAATGGGGTCAGAGCGAGGGGGAGGAAGGTCAGAAGCAGGTGAATGGGGTCAGAGAGAGGGGGAAGAGGGTCAGCAGTAGGTGAATGGGGTCAGAGAGAGGGGGAAGAGGGTCAGCAGCCGGTAAATGGGGTCAGAGAGACGGGGGAAGAGGGTCAGCAGCAGGTAAATGGGGTCAGAGTGAGGGGGAAGAGGGTCAGCAGCCGGTAAATGTGGTCAGAGAGGGGGGAAGAGGGTCATCAGCAGGTAAATGGGGTCAGAGAGAGTGGGAAGAGGGTCAGCAGCAGGTAAATGGGATTAGAGAGAGGGGGAAGAGGGTCAGCAGCAGGTAAATGGGGCCAGAGAGAGGGGGAAGAGGGTCAGCAGCTGGTAAATGGGTCAGAGAGAGGGGGAAGAGGGTCAGCAGCAGGTAAATGGGGTCAGAGAGAGTGGGAAGAGGGTCAGCAGCAGGTAAATGGGGTCAGAGAGAGCGGGAAGAGGGTCATCAGCAGGTAAATGGGGTCAGAGAGAGGGGGAAGAGGGTCAGCAGCAAGTAAATGGAGTCAAGGAGAGGGGGAAGAGGATCAGCAGCAGGCAAATGGTGTCAGAGAGAGGGGGAAGAATGCCAGCAGCAGGTAAATGTGGTCAGAGAGAGCGGCAAGAGTGTTAGCAGCAGGTAAATGGGGCAGAGAGAGGGGCAAGAGCGTCAGCAGCAGTTAAAAGGGGTCAGAGAGAGGGGAGGAAGAGGGTCAGCAGCAGGTAATTGCTGTCAGACAGAGGGGGGAAGTGGACCAGCAGCAGGTAAAAGGGGCAGAGAGAGGGAGAAGAGGGTCCGCAGCAGGTAAATGGTGTCAGAGAGCGGGGGAGATGGTCAGCAGCAGGTAAATGGGGCCAAGAGATGGGGGAAGAGGGTCAGCAGAATGTAAATGGCGTCAAAGAGAGGGGCAAGAGGATCAGCAGCAGGGAAATGGGGCCAGAGAGAGGGAGAAGAGGGTCAGCAGCAGGTAAATGGGTTCAGATAGAGGGGGAAGAGGTTCAGCAGCAGGTAAATGGGGCCAGGGAGAGGGGCAATGGGCTGAGCAGCAGGTAAATGGGGTCAGAGAGAGGGGGAAGAGGGTCAGCAGCAGGTAAATGGGGCCAGAGAGAGGGGGGAGGAGGGTCAGCAGCATTCACAATTCACAATTCACAATTCAAATCGCTTTATTGGCATGATAAGTTACATCTTATGTTGCCAAAGCATCAAAATACATTTATGGTTTAGCACATAAACGCAGTTCTATTCATACAGTGTATAAACAGGTATATCCCTGAGTGTATAAATATATATTCGCATTGTTTATATATATTCTTTTCTTAGTTTACTGGTTGTCCCTCTGTTCATGGCAAGCTGTAACATAGTGTGCCGCCAGTGTTATACAGCTTCTCTCCTCTCCCAGTAGGAATGGGAGTTTTTGGTTGTCATTCAGATTTCTGAAATCAGGGCATATTTGTGAGAATTTTTGGTAGAAATTCTCCCTGATGCCCTGATATTTTCCACAAGCTGTGAGGAAGTGCATCTCTGTCTCCACCACTCCCTGACTGCAGTGAGAGCATATCCTGTCCTCTCTTGGCAGCCTGGCCTGCCTGTGTCTGCCTTTTTCGATCGCTAGGCTATGTTCGCTAAGTCTGTACCTTGTCAAGGTTCTTCTCAGTTTGTTATCCTTTACCATGGTCAGGTAATCAGCTATGTTGTATTGTCTGTTTAGGGCCAAGTAGCAATTGAGTTTGCTTTGGGTTTTTGTTGTTTCTGCCCAAAATGTCAGATATTTTTCCTTTTGCTTAGCGACGATTGTGTTGGGTCGAATTCTTTGTGTTACCCTGTCACTGTCCTGGGGCTGGTTATTGTTAGTATTGTTAGTAGTTACTTCACTGAGTCCCAGGACTAGTTGACTGAGGGTATTCTTCTTTATGGTCAGCTCTTGGCATTTCAGGGCGTCGTAGTGATAGCATTGGGGATTGCTCATTTGTAGGTGATTCCAAAATTTGGTGGCTCTTTTTTGGATAGTGATTATTAATGGATATTGGCCTAGTTCCGCCCTGCATGCATTGTTTACTGTTTTACTTTGAGTCCGGAGGATACTTTTACAGAATTCTGCATGTAGGATCTCAATTGGGTGTTTGTCCCATTTTGCAAATTCTTGTTGAGTTAGCGGTCCCCATACCTCACTGCCATAGAGTGCAATTGGTTCAATTACTGATTTGAAAATTTTGAGGGTCAGTGTGAGGGAGAAAGAGGGTCAGCAGCAGGGAAATGTGTCAGAGAGATGTGGAGAGGCTCAGCAGCAGGCAAATGGGTCAGAGACGGGGGAAGAGGGTCAGCAGCAGGTAAATGAGGACAGTGTGAGGGTAAAGAGGGTCACCAGCAGCAAAATGGGGTCAGTGAGAGGGGGGAGAGGGTCAGCAGTGGGGAAATCTGGTCAAAGAGAGGGGGAAGAGGGTCAGCAGCAGGTAAATTGGCTCAGAGAGAGGGGAAAGGTGGTCAGCAGCAGGTAAATGGGGTCAGAGAGAGGGGGAAGGGGGTCAGCAGCAGGTAAATGTGGTCAGAGAGAGGGGGAAGAGGGTCAGCAGCAGGTAAATGGGGTCAGAGGGAGGGGGCAGAGCGTCAGCAGCAGGTAAATGGGGTCAGAGAGAGGGGGAAGCAGGTCAGCAGCAGGTCAAAGTGGTCAGAGTGAGGGGGAAGAGGGTCAGCAGCAGGTAAATGTGGTCAGAGAGAGGGGGAAAGAGGGTCAGCAGCAGGTAAATGTGGTCAGAGAAAGGGGGAAAGAGGGTCAGCAGCAGGTAAATGGGGCCAGAGAGAGGGGGAAGCAGGTCAGCAGCAGGTCAAAGTGGTCAGAGTGAGGGGGAAGAGGGTCAGCAGCAGGTAAATGTGGTCAGAGAGAGGGGTAAAGAGGGTCAGCAGCAGGTAAATGGGGCCAGAGAGAGGAGGAAGAGGGTCAGCAGCAGGTAAATGGGGTCAGAGAGAGGGGGAAGAGGGTCAGCAGCAGGTAAATGGGGTCAGAGAGAGGGGGAGGAGGGTCAGCAGCAGGTAAATGGGGTCAGAGAGAGGGGGAAGAGGGTCAGCAGCAGGTAAATGGGGCAAGAGAGAGGAGGAGGAGGGTCAGCAGCAGATAAATGGGGTCAGAGAGAGGGGGAAGAGGGTCAGCAGCAGGTAAATGGGGTGAGTGTGAGGGGGAAGAGGGTCAGCAGCAGGTAAATGGGGTCAGAGAGAGGGGGAAGAGGGTCAGCAGCAGATAAATGGGGTCAGAGAGAGCGGCAAGAGTGTCAGCAGCAGGTAAATGGGGCAGAGAGAGGGGCAAGAGCGTCAGCAGCAGTTAAGAGGGGTCAGAGAGAGAGGGGGAAGCGGGTCAGCAGCAGGTAATTGCTGTCAGGCAGAGGGGGGAAGTGGACCAGCAGCAGGTAAATGGGGCAGAGAGCGGGGGGAGATGGTCAGCAGCAGGTAAATGGGGCCAAGAGATGGGGGAAGAGGGTCAGCAGAATGTAAATGGCGTCAAAGAGAGGGGCAAGAGGATCAGCAGCAGGGAAATGGGGCCAGAGAGAGGGAGAAGAGGGTCAGCAGCAGGTAAATGGGTTCAGAGAGAGGGGGAAGAGGGTCAGCAGCAGGTAAATGGGGCCAGGGAGAGGGGCAATGGGCTGAGCAGCAGGTAAATGGGGTCAGAGAGAGGGGGAAGAGGGTCAGCAGCAGGTAAATGGGGCCAGAGAGAGGGGGGAGGAGAGTCAGCAGCATTCAATTGGGGTCAGTGTGAGGGAGAAAGAGGGTCAGCAGCAGGGAAATGTGTCAGAGAGATGTGGAGAGGGTCAGCAGCAGGTAAATGGATCAGAGACGGGGGAAGAGGGTCAGCAGCAGGTAAATGAGGACAGTGTGAGGGTAAAGAGGGTCAGCAGCAGCAAAATGGGGTCAGTGAGAGGGGGGAGAGGGTCAGCAGTGGGGAAATGTGGTCAAAGAGAGGGGGAAGAGGGTCAGCAGCAGGTAAATGGGGTAAGTGAGAGGGGGAAGAGGACCAGCAGCAGGTAAATGGGGTCAGAGAGAGGGGGAAGAGGGTCAACAGCAGGTAAATGGGGTGAGTGTGAGGGGGAAGAGGGTCAGCAGCAGATAAATGGGGCCAGAGAGAGGGGGAAGAGGGTCAGCAGCAGGTAAATGGGTCAGAGAGAGGGGGAAAGATGGTCAGCAGCAGGTAAATGTGGTCAGAGAGAGGGGGAAGAGGGTCAGCAGCAGGTAAATGGGGTCAGAGAGAGGGGGAAGAGGACCAGCAGCAGGTAAATGGGGTCAGAGAGAGGGGGAAGAGGGTCAACAGCAGGTAAATGGGGTGAGTGTGAGGGGGAAGAGGGTCAGCAGCAGATAAATGGGGCCAGAGAGAGGGGGAAGAGGGTCAGCAGCAGGTAAATGGGTCAGAGAGAGGGGGAAGAGGGTCAGCAGCAGGTAAATGGGGTCAGAGAGAGGGGGAAGAGGGTCATCAGCAGGTAAATGGGGTCAGAGAGAGCGGGAAGAGGGTCAGCAGCAAGTAAATGGAGTCAAGGAGAGGGGGAAGAGGATCAGCAGCAGGTAAATGGGGTCAGAGAGAGGGGGAAGAGTGCCAGCAGCAGGTAAATGGGGTCAGAGAGGGGGGAAGAGTGTCAGCAGCAGGTAAATGGGGTCAGAGAGAGCGGCAAGAGTGTCAGCAGCAGGTAAATGGGGCAGAGAGAGGGGCAAGAGCGTCAGCAGCAGTTAAGAGGGGTCAGAGAGAGAGGGGGAAGCGGGTCAGCAGCAGTTAATTGCTGTCAGACAGAGGGGGGAAGTGGACCAGCAGCAGGTAAATGGGGCAGAGATAGGGAGAAGAGGGTCCGCAGCAGGTAAATGGTGTCAGAGAGCGGGGGGAGATGGTCAGCAGCAGGTAAATGGGGCAAAGAGATGGGGGAAGAGGGTCAGCAGAATGTAAATGGCATCAAAGAGAGGGGCAAGAGGATCAGCAGCAGGGAAATGGGGCCAGAGAGAGGGAGAAGAGGGTCAGCAGCAGGTAAATGGGTTCAGAGAGAGGGGGAAGAGGGTCAGCAGCAGGTAAATGGGGCCAGGGAGAGGGGCAATGGGCTGAGCAGCAGGTAAATGGGGTCAGAGAGAGGGGGAAGAGGGTCAGCAGCAGGTAAATGTGGCCAGAGAGAGGGGGGAGGAGAGTCAGCAGCATTCAATTGGGGTCAGTGTGAGGGAGAAAGAGGGTCAGCAGCAGGGAAATGTGTCAGAGACGGGGGAAGAGGGTCAGCAGCAGGTAAATGAGGACAGTGTGAGGGTAAAGAGGGTCAGCAGCAGCAAAATGGGGTCAGTGAGAGGGGGGAGAGGGTCAGCAGTGGGTAAATGGGGTCAGAGAGAGGGGGGGAGGGTCAGCAGTGGGTAAATGGGGTCAGAGAGAGCGGGAAGAGGGTCAGCAGCAGGTAAATGGGGTCAGTGTGAGGCGGAAGAGGGTCAGCAGCAGGTAAATGGGGTCAGAGAGAGTGGGAAGAGGGTCAGCAGCAGGTAAATGGGTCAGAGAGAGGGGGAAGAGGGTCAGCAGCAGGTAAATGGGGTCAGAGAGAGAGGGGGAAGGTCAGCAGCAGGTAAAAGGGTCAGAGAGAGGGGGAAGAGGGTCAGCAGCAGGTAAATGGGGTCAGAGAGAGAGGGGGAAGGTCAGCAGCAGGTAAATGGGGTCAGAGAGAGGGGGAAGTGGGTCAGCAGCAGGTAAATGGGGTCAGAGAGAGGGAGAAGAGGGTCAGCAGCAGGTAAATGGGGTCAGAGAGAGGGGGAAGAGGGACAGCAGCAGGTAAATGGGGTCAGAGAGAGGGGGAAGAGGGTCAGCAGCAGGTAATTGGGGTCAGAGAGAGGGGGAAGAGGGTCAGCAGCAGGTAATTGGGGTCAGAGAGAGGGGGAAGAGGGTCAGCAGCAGGTAATTGGGGTCAGAGAGAGGGGGAAGAGGGTCAGCTGCAGGTAAATGGGGTCAGAGAGAGGGGGAAGAGGGTCAGCAGCAGGTAAATGGGGTCAGAGAGAGGGGGAAGAGGGTCAGCAGCAGGTAATTGGGGTCAGAGAGAGGGGGAAGAGGGTCAGCAGCAGGTAAATGTGTCAGAGAAAGGGGCAAGAGGGTCAGCAGCAGGTAAATGGGGTCAGAGAGAGGGAGAAGAGGGTCAGCAGCAGGTAAATGGGGTCAGAGAGAGGGGGAAGAGGGTCAGCAGCAGGTAAATGGGGTCAGAGAGAGGGGGAAGAGGGTCAGCAGCAGGAAAATGGGGTCAGAGAGAGGGAGAAGAGGGTCAGCAGCAGGTAAATGAGGTCAGAGAGAGGGGGAAGAGGGTCAGCAGCAGGTAAATGGGGTCAGAGAGAGGGGGAAGAGGGTCAGCAGCAGGTAAATGGGGTCAGAGAGAGGGAGAAGAGGGTCAGCAGCAGGTAAATGGGGACAGAGAGAGGGGGAAGAGGGTCAGCAGCAGGTAAATGGGTCAGAGAGAGGGGGAAGAGGGTCAGCAGCAGGTAAATGGGGTCAGTGTGAGGGGGAAGAGGGTCAGCAGCAGGTAAATGGGGTCAGAGAGAGGGGGAAGAGGGTCAGCAGCAGGTAAACGGGGCCAGAGAGAGTGGGGAAGAGGGTCAGCAGCAGGTAAATGGGGTCAGTGTGAGGGGGAAGAGGGTCAGCAGCAGGTAAATGTGTCAGAGAGAGGGGAATCTCCAGAGGGCTGTGGATGCTCAGTCGATGACTATCTTCATGACTGAGATCGATAGATATCTGGGCACTAACTGAATCAAGGGATATGGAGATCGGGCAGGAAACTGAAGTTGTGCTGGAAGTTCAGCCATGATCTTACTGATTGGTGGAGCAGGCTCGATGGGTTCTATGTCCTACTCCTGCTCCTTTTCCTTATGTTATTATGAAACGTGGCAGCCAATTTGTGCACAGCAAGCTCCCACAAACGGCAATGTGACAATGACCAGACAATCTGTTGTTTTGAGTAGATTGAGGGATAAATATTGACCAGGTCACCGGGTAACTTCCCTGCTCTTTTTCGAAGTAGTGCCATATGTGATCTTTTACGCCCACCTGAGAGGGCAGACGGGGCTTGGGTTTAACGTCTCAGCTAAAACACGGCAACTCCGACAGTGCAGCACTCCCTCAGTGCGGCACTGCAGTGCCCAGGTCTCTGAACCAATATCTTTCTGATTCAGGGTGTCACCAACTGAGCCACGGTTGTCACACGGCCTCCCTGAAGGCCCGCGGCATTGTATCAAAACGGAGCTGGAGCTTCCCGGATTGTTGGAACCGACAGGTTGCAGGTGTCCTGTTGAGCGAAAGAATCTCTCTGAGAAGAGCGGGAAGCCAATTGGGGAAATTAAAGGGAGTGGTGAATCAGTGACCTGCCAGACACCCAATCCGGGAATGACGGATTGAACCAAATATAGGAAAGAAGGAACTCTACGGGGACCTGTTCAGTAATTCTTCAACATCGTAAAACCATCCCAAGTAATTCTCCCGGTCTCCTGGTCGATATTTCCACCTTATGTTAATTTCACAGAAACTTTGACTATAAATCACACAATAGTCAGAAGAGGGCAGCGTGAATCTACATTGCAGCTGAATGTATTGTCATTTATTGTGTTTAAAGTTACCTCACACTATTTATAAAATGGGGCGCACAGTTAAGATGAAGAGGGGCCGTCGGACGGTGGATTCCACCGCGACTGCTGCTCAACAATAATTGCCTTCAGTGTGTACAGTGAGCAGAAAGGAATTGCTGCTGTTTCTTCACATTTCCCACTGCACTCTTTGTCATTCTGCTTTAACAGAACCAGCTTGGCTCTCCAGATATATTTAAACAATAAACCTCTGAGCTGATAGAATAATAATACAATAATATGAACATCATGTGTTTTCAATGGAGAAGTGTTTTCCACCTGCCGTGAGCAGAGAGCTTGGTGAAGACAGCGTTGGGTGAATCTGCTAAACTGAGTGGTGATGGGAAGTTGGTGAGAGTGGGACTTCGGTGCAAAGGGGGAAGGAGCTGCTCAGTAATTTAAATCAAGGAACAACAATAAATACACAAAAATAGTGTAACTAATTAGATCTAGGGATAAAATTAAAATTAACTAGGTTCAGGTTAGCAACATTAAAGGAATCTGAACTGCATTAAATAAAAATCTGATAAACATCAAGAATTAAATAATAATTAGGATTAAGGGGTAATAAACGAATATATATATACAGAATAATAGAATAGAATCATAGACTCTTACAGCACTGAAGGGGGCCATTCGGCCCGTCTTGCCAGTGCTGGCTCTTTGAAAGAGATGCGAAATTTGAACCTAGACCCCAGCGTTTTACTAATAACCCTGGAAATTAGTTCACTTCAAATACATGTCCAATTGTAATCAAGATCAAGTGGCAGCTGAGACCCGTTGCCTGCAATTCTTGTGGCATTTAGCAGCTCCAGAAAGTTTCCCGTGTCCTGGACAACCACGTGTGCAGGAAGAGCCTCCAGTTGCTCGAGCACAGGTTTTCTGAGATGGAGGAGCGGCGGGAGTCACTGCTGGGCATTCGGGAGGCTGGCAATTCCCCGCAGAAAAAACTGCCGGAGGTGGTAATCCCGCAGCTACAGAGAGTTCAGGTGAGAAGTAAGTGGGTGGCCAGCCGGCAGGTTAGGAAGAGGCAGGCCCTGCAGGAATATACCGCGAATCTGGCACTCTCAACCCGGTTTTCCATGCTGATACCGGTGACGGTGACAACACCTCGAGGAGTGCATCCTAGAGCAAAGAGTTTGGTGAAGGGAGAGTTGGGTGAATCTGCTAAACGGCTTCGTGGGGGCAAATGGCTGCACAGGGGCGTAGCAAAGCGAACACATTCAGTAGTCCTTTGGGGTTCGATATTCAGGGGGGATAGACAGGCGTTATCGCATCAGTCGTCGTGATTCTCGCAGAGTGTGTTGCCTCCCTGATGACAGGGTGATGGACATCACTGGTAGGGTGCATAACATTTTGCGAGGGACTATTGAAATGCCAGCAGCCATGATCCATGTTGGATCCAATGACGGTGATAGGAAATGGGCTGTGGTCCAACAGACAGATTTTCCAGAGCAAGGGAGGAAGTTAAACTACAGGACCAAAAAAGGTAGTAATCTCTGGATTACTCCAAGTGTCACGTCCTGGAGCGTATAGGAGAAGTAAGATAAGACAAGTTAAAGTGTGGCTGGAGAACTGGTGCTGATGGGACCTGTAACACGTTCTGATTGTCTGACAGTTTATAGAGTTCAGACCAGTGTAACAGCCAACACAAAACCCAATGAATCTGTGAAACTTCTATTCCTTAAAAATCCACAAGAAGTTACAAGTAATTATCAGAATACAAGCTGTACTCAATACATGTAATTATCACAAGCAAGTATCTAAAATCATTTACTTTAAGCTCAGGTGATTATAAGCAAAACCACATACGTACAACACCTGGTTGGGTATTGGAGCTGGGGGGCATTGGGTGAATCTTTGGGTATTGGAGTTGGGGGATCTGTGGGCGAATGTTTGGGTATTGGAGCCGGGGGGCAGTGGGTGAATGGTTGTGTATTGGAGCAGGGGGGCAGTGGGTGAATGGCAGGGTATTAGAGCCGGGGGAGGCAGTTGTTGACCGGTTGTGTATTAGAGCCGGGGGGCAGTGGGTGAATGGTTGGGTATTGGAGTCGGGGGTCAGTGGCTGAATGGTTGGGTATTGGAGCCGGGGTGCAGTGGGTGAATGGTTGGGTATTGGAGCCGGGGGGCAGTGGGTGAATGGTTGGGTATTGGAGCTGGGGGCAGTGGGTGAATGGTTGGGTACTGGAGCCGGGGAGCAGAGGGTGAATGGTTGGGTATTGGAGCCGGGGGGCAGTGGGTTAATGGTTGGGTATTGGAGCCGGGGGGCAGTGGGTGAATGGTTGGGTATTGGAGCCGGGGAGCAGAGGGTGAATGGTTGGGTATTGGAGCCGGGGGGCAGTGGGTGAATGGTTGGGTATTGGAGCCGGGGGGCAGTGGGTGAATGGTTGGGTATAGGAGCCAGGGGGCAGTGGGTGAATGGTTGGGTATTGGAGCCGGGGGCAGTGGGTGAATGGTTGGGTACTGGAGCTGAGGGTGCAGTGGGAGAATGGTTGGGTATTGGAGCTGAGGGGGCAGTGGGTGAATGGTTGGGTACTGGAGCTGAGGGGGCAGTGGGCGAATGGTTGGGCATTGGAGTTGAGGGGGCAGTGGGTGAATGGTTGGGTACCGGAGCTGAGGGGTCAGGGCGTGAATGGTTGGGTATTGGTACCCGTGGGCAGTGGTTGAATGCTTGGGTACTGGAGGCGGGGGTCAGTGGGTGAATAGTTGGGTACTGGGGCCGGGGTTCAGTGGGTGAATGGTTGAGTATTGGAGCCGGGGAGCAGTGGGTGAATGTTTGGGTATTGGTACCGAGGGGCAGTGGTTGACTGCTTGGGTACTGGAGCCGGGGGTCACGTCTGGTGCAGTGGGTGAATGTTTGAGTATTGGAACCGAGCAGCGGGCGTGGTGCAGTGGGGGGATGGTTGAGTATTGGAGCTGAGGGATAATGGTTGGGTATTGTAGCTGGGTGCAATGGTTGGGTATTGGGGCTGGGGGCAATGGTTGGTCATTGGAGCCGGGGGTAATGGTTGGGTATTGTAGCTGTGAGGGAGCAGTGGCTATATATTGGAGCCGGGGGCAATGGTTGGGTATTGTGGCTGTGGTGGGAACAGTGGTTGGGTATTGGAGCTGGGGGCAATGGTTGTGTATTGGAGCCGGGGGCAATGGTTTTGTATTGGAGCTGGGGGCAATGGTTGGGTATTGGAGCTAGGGGCAGTGGTTGGGTATTGAGCTTGGTGGCACTGCCAAATGCAATAAGATGGCCATTGATTCCTTGGCTGAAAGTGAGGAAAAGATGCGATGGCAGCTTAAAGGAATGTATCTAAAGGAGAACCAGATGTTCGAGGGCCGAGGAGGCGAGATTAGACAGGTGTTGATCTCAGTGATGGACCGAGTTTCCAATGAACATAAAATGCCCGACAGAATTAGTGCACCATCCAAGTGGATGCTCAGGCTTCAATTGACGCCTCAAAGGGAGTTGCTTGTAGCATGTATGGGGTATTCCTTCTTTCCCCCAATACACCAGGGATTGGGTGATATCAAGAACAACCTAATCCCCAACTTGGTGACAAATAAACAGCTGGCAGAATGGAAGGTGTCGACGTCACGCTTTCCATTGTGAACTCAGGAGGTTGGGCAGAGTCTGGGCAACGTCTCACCCGTGCCATGGTAAACTGAAGGGCCTGGGAGGGAGCATTCCTGCCCTGACAATACAAGCGACCCATGGATCCATAAAAGTATGGTCAGTAGAATCAGTTCTGATATTGGAAGAGAAATTGCATCATGAATATCAGCCCTTCCCACCATACGTCATTCAAGTAAATGACGGAAAGACAGTGCCAGACATAGCAGGATGGTCTTTAATCAAAGGATGTGTTGATATCACCTGAGGGAAGTTAATGAAACACTATGGGGGGTTTGTTTGGAATAAAGAAACTCCAAATTGCACCATGCCTGGAACAAGCTGGCACCAGAGATAAACTAAAGCTAGTTGTGTCGCACAGGAGCACTATTGAGTCCCTACGGCCGCAGCCTCTGTGAATATGGACACCTCACCTGCCCTGTCACCCACTCCTCTTTCTGCATTGAACCAACCCAGATCACCAAGATAGTTCATGAGATCCTGATACCTGTGACCAAGCATGATGTTACTAACAGCACAGTGCACGGTGATATGCTCTCAGACACTGACAAAATATTGATTGGATTTGGATATCCACTGGACGCCCCTCGCCACCCCACACACGACACTAAAACTAAAATAGATTAGAGAACGAACCGAGATCTCAGTAAAACACCTGCACCAAGTACACCAGGAAAATGAAAACCTGCTAACAGAGCTAGAGGGAGTGGGAAGGAAATCACGGTGGGAGCAGGTCATTAACATCTTGATACACCCGTTGTTCAGAATTATTTCACAACTATTAATTATTTTCCAATGCCGTCTACTGGTCCTGGTCATCATCGTGTACGTATTGCTTCGAGAAGGTCTTACACAATTGAAGAGGAAATCAAGGAGCCGGGTCAGCAGAGAGCTTTCCCAAGCCTGGAGTGCGGGGGAACTCAGGAATAATTATCAACCAATGAAATAGGACCAAAGGAACCATTGGAGCCGTGCGGACATGTTTGGTGTGCTGACATCAATGTAACAGTAATCGACTGTAAACTCCAAGCAGATCAACAGTAAAGACTGCCTCCCTGGTGCCAGGGTCAAGGATATCACTGAGCGGCTGCAGGGCATTCTGGAGGGGGAGGGTGAACAGCCAGAGGTCGTGGTCCACATTGGTACCAACGACATAGGTAAAAAGAGGGATGAGGTCCTGCAGCAAGAATTTAGGGAGCTAGGTGAAGGATTAAAGAGCAGGACCTCAAAGGTTGTAATCTCTGGATTACTCCCGGTGCCACGTGCTAGTGAGTATAGGAATGGGAAGATAGAACAGATGAATGCGTGGCTAAAGGGATGGTGCGGGGGGAGGGCTTTAGTTTCCTGGATCACTGGGTCTGCTTCTGGGAAAGGTGGGACTTGTACAAGTCGGACGGTTTACACCTGAACCAGAGGGGAACCAATATCCTTGCGGGGAGGTTTGCTAGCACTGCTGCGGGGGGGGTTTAAACTAACTTGGCAGAGGGATGGGGTACAGAGTGGAGCTATAGCAGGGGGTGATTTACAGCCAAATACAGAGAAAAAAACAAGGCAGAGCAAATATGTGAAGGCTAAAGGGAATGTGGCAGGGCTGGAAGGCATTTATTTTAATGCAAGGAGTCTTGCAAGTAAGGTGGATGAACTGAAGTTGTTGTTGAACACATGGGAGTACGATATTGTTGCTATCACGGAGACATGGTTGAGGGAGGGTCAGGACTGGCAGCTCAATATTCCGGGGTATAGAATCTTCAGGCGAGACAGAGGGGGGTGTAAAAGGGGAGGGGGTGTTGCAATATTAATTAAGGAGTCAATTACTGCTGTAAGGAGGGATGATATATTAGCGGGTTCCTCTAAAGAGGCCATATGGGTAGAACTTAAAAACAAAAAGGGGGCAAGCACTTTGCTGGGAGTGTACTATAGGCCCCCAAACATTCAGGGGGAGATAGAGGAACAGATATGTAGGCAAATCTCAGAAAAGTGCGAAAATAATAGGGTAATAATAGTGGGGGATTTCAACTTCCCCAATATTAATTGGAATAGTCAGAGTGTGAAAGGTTTAGAGGGTGCAGAATTCTTCAAGTGCATCCAGGAGAGCTTTTTGAGCCAACATGTAGAAAGTCCTACAAGAGAGGGGGCGATACTGGACCTAATTCTGAGGAATGTAGCCGGGCAAGTGGTGGAAGTGTCAGTAGGAGAGCATTTTGGCGACAGTGACCATAATTCGGTGAGATTTAAGGTGGTCATGGAAAAAGACAAAGACAGCCCGGAAATAAGGGTTCTAAATTGGGGGAAGGCCGATTTTAATATGATAAGGCAGGATCTGGCCAATGTGGACTGGGAGCAGCTACTTATAGGAAAATCCACATCAAGACAGTGAGAGGCTTTCAGAAGGGAAATAGAGAGAGTACAACGCCAACATGTTCCTGTAAAGGTCAAGGGTGGGACCAACAAGCAAAGGGAACCTTGGATGACAAGGGATATACAAAAATGCATTAGAAATAAAAGGGGGGCTTTTGGCAGTTACAAAAGACTAAAGACGGAAGAAGCCCTGGAGGAGTATAAAAAGTGCAGGGGCATACTTAAAGAAGAAATTAGGAGGGCGAGGAGGGGCCATGAAATAACACTGGCGAGCAAAATAAAGGAAAATCCGAAGATGTTTTATAAGTATATTAAGGGCAAGAGGATAACCAGGGAAAGGGTAGGGCCCATTCGGGACCAAAGTGGCAATCTGTGTGGAGAGCCAGATGATGTAGGCGGGGTTTTAAATGAATTTTTTGCATCTGTGTTCACTATGGAGAGAGACGATGCAGACATAGAAATCGGGCAAGGGACTGTGACATACTTGAACATATTAGCATCGAGAGGGAGGAGGTGCTAGCGGTTTTAGCAGGCCAAAAAGTGTATAAATCCCCAGGCCCAGACGAGATGTATCCCAGGCTGCTGTGGGAGGCAAAGGAGGAGATTGCAGGGGCTCTGACACAAATTTTCAGAACCTCTCTGGCCACAGGGGATGTACCAGAGGACTGGAGAACAGCCAATGTGGTACCATTATACAAGAAGGGTAGCAGGGATAAACCAGGGAATTACAGGCCAGTGAGCCTAACATCTGTGGTAGGGAAATTAATGGAAAAAATTCTGAGGGACAAAATTAGTCTCCACTTGGAGAGGCAAGGATTAATCGGAGATAGTCAGCATGGCTTTGTCAAGGGTAAATCATGTCTGACAAATCTGATTGAATTTTTCGAGGGGGTGACTAGAGGGTGGATGAGGGAAATGCTGTGGATGTGGTTTACATGGACTTCAGTAAAGCTTTTGACAAAGTCCCGCACAGGAGACTGGTCAAGAAGGTAAGAGCCCATGGGATCCAGGGTGCCTTGGCGCGTTTGATCCTAAACTGGCCGAGTGGCAGGAGGCAGAGGGTGATGGTCAAAGGATGCTTTTGTGACTGGAAGCCTGTGTCCAGTGGGGTACCTCAGGGATCGGTGCTGGGTCCCTTGTTGTTTGTGATCTACATAAATGATTTGGATGAGAATGTAAAAGGTATGATCAGTAAGTTCGCACATGACACGAAAATTGGTGGGGTGCTAAATTGCGAGGAGGAAAGCCTCAGGCTACAGGACGATATAAACGGGTTGGTCAGATGGGCGGAAAAGTGGCAAATGGAATTTAACCCTGAAAAGTGCGAGGTGATTCATTTTGGACGGACAAATAAGGCAAGGGAATACACAATGAGTGGTAGGACCCTAGGAAGTACAGAGGGTCAGAGGGACCTTGGTGTACATGTACATAGATCTCTGAAGGCAGTGGAACAGGTAGATAAGGTGGTTAAAAAGGCATATGGGATACTTGCCTTCATAAGCCGAGGCATAGAATATAAGAGCAGGGAGGTTATGATGGAGCTGTACAAAACGCTGGTGAGGCCACAGCTGGAGTACTGTGTGCACTTCTGGTCACCTCACTATAGGAAGGATGTGATTGCTTTGGAGAGGGTGCAGAGAAGTTTCACCAGGATGTTACCTGGGATGGAACGCCTCAGCTATGAAGAGAGACTAAACAGGCTGGGGTTGTTTTCCTTGGAGCAATGAAGGCTGAGGGGGGACCTGATTGAGGTGTACAAAATGATGAGGGGCATAGATAGGGTAGATAAAGAGGAACATTTCCCCTTAGTAGGGGGGTCAATAACAAGGGGGCATAGATTCAGGGTAAGGGGCAGGAGATTTAGAGCGGATTTGAGGAGGAACTTTTTCACCCAGAGGGCGGTTGGAATCTGGAACTCACTGTCTGAAAGGGTGGTAGAGGCAGGAACCCTCACAACATTCAAGAAGCATTTGGATGAGCACTTGAAATGCCATTGCATACAAGGCTATGGACCAAATGCTGGAAAATGGGATTAGACTGGACAGGGATGGATGGGCGGCGCAGACACGATGGGCCGAAGGGCCTCTTTCTGTGCTGTAAAACTCTATGACTCTATGACTCTATGACTGAAAGAAAGTTAATTGGCTCAGAGTGATTGCTCAAATTCTGGATCTAAAGGGGGGAAATGTTAGAATGATTTAAAATGATTTATGTTAGAATGCTTTTAGATGATTCACTGGTCCAACTATCCCAGCGTCCTTTCACTTAGGTTTGCATTATTATATCAACATGGGAGATCCAAGCATATTAATAGTAACTTTCAAAAGTGAATTGAGGTGTTCCTCAAAGCAATCACCCAATCTCTGTGTGGTCTCCCCAATGTAGCGGAGTCTGCAGCAATTACAGTTTACTAAATTGCAAGAAGAAAAGTAAATCGTTGTTGCACCTGGAAGTTTTGTTTGGGTCCCTGGACAGTGAGAAGGGAGGAGGTAAAAAGCCGGTGTTGCAACTCCTGCGCTTGCACGGGAAGGTATCGTGGGAAGGGGAAGGGGTGGTCGGGTGATAGATGAGTGGACCAGAGTGTCGCAGAGGGAGCGGTTTCTTCCGACTGCTGAAACGGGACGGGAGGGGAAGATGTATTTGGTGATCGGATCACGCTGGAGGTGGTGGAAATGGCGGAGGATGATCCGTTGAATGTGGAGGCTGGTGGGGTGAAAGGTAAGGACAAGGGAAATCCTATCATGCTTCTGAGAGGAAGAGGAATGGGTGAGAGCAGAAGTGCGGGAAATGGAACAGTCGAGAGTCCTGTCCACCATGGTGGAGGGGATTCCTTGGTTGAGGGAAAAGTAAAACATATCGGAAGGTGGCATCATCAGAAGAGATGCGATGGAGATGGAGAAACTGAGAAAAAGGAATAGAGCCCTTACACGAATCAAGGTGGGAGGAAGTGTCGTCAAGTTAGCTGTGGGAGCAGCTGGGCTTATTTGGTTGAAGTGAATGGATTCAAAGGAGAATTAGTTCAATGTATTTTCAATACAAGGGCAGCCAGGCGGAGGAGGGGCTGGTGGATGGTGACTGTGTTGGCCTCCGTTCAAGGAAGAAGCGGAGGGCCCTCCTGCCGTCCTGGTGGCTGATGGAGGTGTAGAGGGATTGGATGCCCACAGTGAAAGGGAGACGATGAGGACCAGGAAACTGGAAAGTAACTGTTGTTTTTTTCCACAGCAGCTTTCAAATCACTGGCATTATCAATGGATTGGTATGTTGATGTGAAAGGAATTTGTTGAATTGTGTACAACTGCGCGTCGCTGTTTAAATCAGCAGGGCGGTTGAAGGATTCCTGTTAAAGATCGAGTGTACTTCAGTTCGTGTGGTTTCGAGCACTACTGCTGGTGGATGCGATAATTCGTCTGAGAATCGTAACCATTGGAAAGGAAGTTTTAATATTTATATCTCACATTTCCAGGCAGCGTTCCTACATTTACAACAGGCGCTCCGCCGATTGACAGAAAATAGAAACAGGAGTACGCCATTTAACCCTTCGAGCCTGTTCCGGCATTCAGTGAGATCATGCCTGACCTGGATCTTAACTTCACCCACCTGCTTTGACTTCTATTCAATCCCTATCTTGTCTAACAGAAAACTATCGACCTGAGCTTGAAATTATTAATTACATTGGCAATAGAACGCGAGGTGAGTTGAGATTGTTTTATTGCTCAGAGGATGAGATTGTTTCATTAATCAGAGGGTAGGTATGAACTGGAATTCACTGTCTGAACTGTTGGTGGAAGTAGATCCGATCGCTGATCCAATAGTCACTTTCAGCGGGGAATTGGATAAATACTTGATGACGAACAATGTGCAGGGCTGTGGGGAAAGTGCGTCATTCTCTGGTTCTATGATGCGACAATGCTCTCCCTCAGTGAGCTTGTGTTTTCACCGGTAAACGTCAGGTCCCGGCTTTAATTCTCGTCCGAGCCGGCTGGGACTTTCTCATCTTTAATGTGATGTTTCCCTTTTTCTCGCTCTATGATTCGCTCTATTTCTCTCTGTTTCTGTCGTTCTTACCATCTGTCAGTCTCTCTGTATGTCTCACTCAGTCTCAGTCACTTTTTCTAAGCTTTTCTCATTGGGTCGCGGTTTATCCCTCCAACTATTACTTTCTCCTTCACTCTCCCCATCGCTCCCCCACATTATTTTACTCTGCACCTTATAATATAACCCTTTAAGCGCTGGCTCAGTTTAGAGCTTGCTGATCCTGGGTGTTTGACCTGCATTTTAACATTCTTCCTTCAAAGGTTTTCAGTGTTGACGGGAGGGTTACATGTTCTGTGGGCTAAAAGCCGAGGGGTTTCTTGTCTAGTTACGAACGGTCAGCTCAATGCGTTACTTGTCCAGCTGCTGTGCATTTGCAGTTCAGCTTTTCACCGTCTGTAGTTTTGGAAAATATCTTTATCCTCTCACATTTTCAGATTTTGCTGACGCGTAGTTTGCTCTGCGCTGAAAACTAATCTTAGTCAGCAAGGGATTTGTCGAATTTTCAAGCACTGCCCGGCTGGTTTTCTATCACCAGGGTGGCCGAGTGATTAAGGCGTTCGACTTAAGATCCAATGGACGTGTGTCTGCGTGGGCTACGAACTTCACTCCTGGTAGATGCTCAGGCAACGAGGTTGAAAGTAAAACCTAAAGCAATTTTTGGTATGAAAACGCTTATGATCTCTGCAAAGGATGGTGCCATATTTATAATTCACCCTTCAAGACAGCGTTTCTTCATTTACAATTGGTGTACTGAACACAGGAACCGGAGGAGGCCATTCAGCCCCTTGAGCCTGTTCGCCATTCACTGAATACCTGTCTGAGCTGTGCCTCAACTGCTTTGGCTCCAGATCACTTTAACCCGTGTCTAGCAAAAACGTACCGATCTCAGATTTACATTATTAGTTGAGCTGGCATATACTGCTATTTTGTGGGAGAGAGTTCCACACTGCTACCAACCTTCGCGTGCAGAAATGTTTCCTAACTTCTTTCCCGAATGGCCTGCCTCTGATTTTACGAGTATGTCCCCTTGTCCTCGGCTCCCCCACCAACGGCGAAATAAGGTTTCTCTCTATCTAACATATCCATTCGTTTCAAAATCTTAAAAACCTCAATCAAATCCCCACAACCTTCTATATTCCAGGAAATACAAGCCCAGTTTATGTAATCTCTGCTCATATTTTAACCATTGGAGCGCTGGTAACTTTCTGGTGAATGTGCACTGCACTTCCTCTAAGGTCAATCTATCCCTTTATCGGACGGTGCCCAGAACTGTACACAGAACTCCAGATGTGGTCTAACCAGGTCTCTGTATAGCTGTAGAATAACTTCCACTCCTTTATATTCTATTTTTTTGATTATTTTTGTACCTTACTGCTACATTTCAGTGGTCTGTGTACAAGGACCCGAAACCCCTTTGGAACTCCACTGTTCCGAGCTCTGCACCATGTAATTAATACTCGGATCTACTTTTTAGGTCAAAATGAATGACGAAATACTTACCTGCGTTGAAATCCATCAGCCACTGTTTCGCCCATTCACTTAATCTATCAATATATCTTTGTAATTATATGCTGCTGTCTACACGACTTACCAGACCACCAGCCTTTGCATCATCAGCAAACGTGGATATAGGAATTTTCTAAGTCATTAATAACTATAGAAGTGTTGTGGAGTATTTTAAACCAACACTTGACACATGGTTTTCGGATCGATAATCAAGTTGGCTTTATTACACCAGTGGGGAGACAACCCGTTCTGTCTTAGCCAGACTTCTCCAAATTGGTACAGCAAGCCCTACATTTTTATACATTACAACATATATGTCCAGCTCATTCAAAATTCATTCCCACCACTGGCTGTGTACCATGCCTATCATTGCTATCACTTCTGCTTTACATTTTTGTATCACTGGATATACTCTGGTCATCCCTTTGAGGGTACAAGCAGTCAGAGAGCCTGGATTCTGGCTCAGGCCATAGAGCTGTGCGCTGTTAATCCAGTCTGGTACCTCGCCTCGCTCTATCTGTGCCAGATTCTGTTTAACTCTCCGGTAATCCATTGGCCATAAGCTTAACACAAGCCTCTTCCTACCCTGTCTTTTGGCTGTTCCTCATCTCTATGGTTTGGTTTGTTGATAATGCTAGCATGGTCCTCTATAACCTTGATTCCCTTGAGTAACTTCCTTATCGTATGTCCTCCCAACTCTGATCCTTGTCGAACCAAACCAGTTTCCTTCTCTAAAATCTGTTGTATTACCCTTTGTAGTCGTTCCACACTACTTTGGACACCTTGTAAATCTAGGGCATTAATGAATGATGTCCCCGTTTTTATTCCCATGGGTATATCGGTTACTAAGCTCCTCTTAATCCTTTAGAGAAATGCAGCATGTCCCATAAAGCCAGTAGCCCCTGTCACATCAGCAGCTTGGTTAATTGCATTCTTTATCATATATGCATAGAATTTTCTACTTTTAGTAAACCTGTTAGAATATCCTGGCCATTGTAACATGGTTAAGTTCATTAGTACCGGTACAATTTCGTGTCTCACGCTATCATACAATTGTTCTCCCTCAGTGAATATCACCAGTCCATTTTCAGGCCCAGGCGTCCATTTCGGACACCTCCGTTCTTCAGGTATTGTTGTGATTGGGGGTGTTGTTGTGTCTAGGGTTAACCCTTGTGGTGTGGTCCTTGCTGTTGTTGGTTGAGGTATTGTAATGCCGTGTACAATAGTCCATCTTATATCGTTTTCCGTGCAGCTCAGGACATATCCTCCCCCTACTTGAGCCAACATCTGCCAGTGTCTATTACATTCTACCATATTGCTGGCATTTTTTCATTCTACAGGGTCCGCATGGTTGTTGATCCAAGTTCACCCAGGTACCGTTACATCTGTAACATCATTTTCCTTGTTTTTCACACTCCAAACTGTGTGATATGATGAAGACTCCATGAAGCCGCCATTATGGGATCTTAACCTGCAGTCCATTTCTTCCAGCCCGTTATTTGTACTTATAAATGCTGTCATCAGGGTAGTTATGACAATCCATCTTACGGGATCCATGTTTATCTGTAATTTAAACCGAGGTCTGGCTGTCACCAGAGGTAGCTCATCTCCGGTGTTTATTCCATTGTTTCTGTGGGACTTAAGATCAGATGGGTTACTGTTGTACCGGTTTAGTTGTGTCCAATGTTTCCATCTATCCTTTCCCCTGATATGTATACATGCGCACATATCGCTGGTCATGATATCCTCAAATGTTCTGGTCCATCTAGGTGTGAATCCCGATCTCTCTGGCAATATTTTAATAACTACCTGCTCGCCCACCTTGGGTAGGGGCTCCGAGGACCCCTACTTTTGTGTATTTTTATCTCTGATGTCTTGTTGTTCTTTAACTTCTTGTTAGAGCTCTTTCAATTGATTATCCAATGTTTGTACTTATTTCATAATTTTATCGTTTAATGGTCCTAGTCCCTCGCTACCAGGAGCTAATACTTCCGGCAGACACATTGCTTGTCCACTCATGAGTTCATATGGTGTCAGTCCGGTGATCCTGTTTGAGTTAGCTCGCAACCTCATCAGGATACATGGAAGGACATCCACCCACCCCTGTCCAGTTTCGGCTATGGCCTTGCTTAAGGCTGTTTTTAGGGTTCTGTCCATCCGCTCTACCATGCCTGAGCTTTGCTGATGGTAGGGGATATGGAACTTCTGTCTTACTCCCAGTAACTTATAAGTTTCTTTCATTACCTTTCCCGTAAAGTGGGTACCTTGATCTGAACCTATTTGCAACGGGACCCCCATCTCAGTATCACGTCGTATGCAAATATTCAGGCCACAGTCTGAGCACTACAGTAGGGAATGCTTCCACCCACCTTGTAAACTGGTCTATGATCACTAAACAGTATTTCTTCCCTCTACTGTTAGGTACGATTCCAGTAAAGTTTAATTGGAGGTTTTCCCAGGGGCCTTTATGTCGTGGCTGGTGGGCTATTCCAACCTTTATGGGCCTACCTGGGTTGTGTTGTCCACAGATGATGCAGCGTCTGCAGTATCTTGCCACATCTTTTCCCATTCCACTCCACCACCAATCTATACTTAGCCTACCTATCATGCCATTCCACCCGCCATGGTCTGGCTCATGGTACATTTTCAACAAATTCCCCTGTGATCCTTTTTCCATATTCCATCTCTACCTTTGGCTGCACCTCTCTTTATCCACTGCTCCTGCTCCTCCATTTCGGTCTCCTCTTGGATTCTTTTAATGTTCACTTCCTCTGCTGTTATTCTACCTGCAGCTATTGGTGTAGGGATCTCTGTGTCCGCTGCTGTTCTTGCTGCCTGATCAGCTAGCATATTTCCTTTTTGTTGCTCGCTCACTACCTTGCGGTGTGCCTTTATTTTATTCACTGCTACCTCTTCTGCTCCTTTTACCGCTTCTACTAGGTCTCTCACTACTTCCTAATGCTGTATTTCTCCTACTCCGGAGGTTACATATCCTCTCATGTTCCACGCTATCATATAATCATTCACTACCCCAAACGCATATCTACTGTCTGTGTATATATTTACTCGTTTACCTTTTGCCAATTTCAATGCTTCCGTGAGAGTCACTAGTTCTGATCTGTCTGGTTTACCTACCGGCCAAATTGGTGAGTTTGTGGTTGCTGTGGTTTCTTTTAAACTCCCTGTTTCAGTAACTTGGTTATTATCCTGAATACGGCCTCTTTGGCTGCTGGTTTTATCGGGTATTGTCTATGCGCCTTGTGCTCCGGTCCAGGTATCATGATAGGGTTAATTGTAGTTAGTCCACAGTCCTATTTAGAGGTGACCCATACTCCTTCCACCGCCTGGCATAGGACTCCCCATATTCCATATTGTTCCCAATCCCTTTACTACCGATCTTTATCATAAAACTGGCCATAATCCTGGCTTCAAATTTATCATCAATTACGCGCTTTCGTAATACAGTCTTATTTCATACATCTGTCACATGGTCCAGTTCACTTATTTTATCCACTCCTAAGATTGTTCCCTCTGGGTTATCACATGCCCATAACTGGAAAGGGAGAAAAATTCCTCCTAGTTCCAATAATTGTGTCCCGCTTTTGTAGGCGCGATTATTCTTCCTGCCCACTCCTTGTATCATTATTGAGGTTTTGAGGTTTTTGTGTGCGGGAGGTCCAAATTGGTTATAGACACCGATGCCCCTGTGTCAACTAACTTATCGCACTGCTGGCCCCATAACAGTGCTGTTAGATACAGACGGGGATCGGTGCCTGTACCGAGGGCCGATGCTACCTAGCGGGACTGTGACAGGGTTTTGATTAGTTCGATCAATTGAATCTTATTCATATTGGCCTCGTCCGTTATCTTCTCGCTACACGCTGCCTCTTGTTGTCTTGAGCCTTGGCCTTCCTTCCCCCCTCCCTTGGACCAACAGTCTCGCTGTTCGTGTCCAGGTTTATTACAGTTTTTACATCTCCTTCCTGTGTCTTTCCTAGTTAATGTGCAATGATAACTCTTGTGCCCAAGCCTATTGCATTTTATACGGACTTCCATCTCCTTTACTGCAGCTATCTGTTCCTCCAAGGCAGCCACCTTAACTTTCTGCTGGTTGTCTACCTCGGTCGCCCATCTCATCAATTCATCAAAGGTCTGTATGGTGACCAATCCAATTTGTACTATGGCCTGATGGGCACGACTCAGCCCTTGTACATTTTCAAAAATGCCAAATTGTCTCGTTGTGGTGCTATTATACTGGAGTGGGCTACAAAACTAGTCCACATCCGTTCTCCATAATCATGGGTGGACACCCCTTTCCCCTAACTAATTCCCATGACGAGTCCCCAGTTTACTGGTACTAATCCTAAAACTTGTGTAACAGCGGTCCTAAATGCTGTATAATCCACATCTCGTTGCTGGTTTATAGGGGCTACATCTTGACACCATGTCCCCTCCCTATATTGTTGAGGTAATTGACCCAACATATCTTCGCTCATTTTTGCCCTCACTAGTCCATCAACATCCCGGTTGTGGAAGTTGTGACATATTCTCATTTCTCTTAGTTTCTGCCAGAATATGGCATTACTCTGTCGGAGCTTTAGTTCCAGCAGAATTTGAAGCAACTTTAATTTATCTCCTGCAGAGAATGATGCGTAAGTGATTTATACCTGAACTGGTACTGCTGGGATCGCTACGGTGCCTGGGGGTGCCCCTACCAGTATAGGCACTGCCGGGGTGACCGGAATAAATTCCACCTTAATAGGTGCCACTTTTACATCGTCATATGGGGGCGAGATTTCCCCATCATTATAGTCGGGGTCATGTTCAGCAACTTTTCGGCTCAGCGCATCCCAGTCTGTCCTGTCCTCATCTACTCTTTTCACCTTAGATGGCGCTACAGGAGCTGTTGCCATTTTTGGTACTTGGGTACAATTTTGGCACCCGTTTTTGGTCCAAACTCGAGCACATCTGCTCAACTCATAATATGCATGAGCCACTAAAATGATGGCATTTTCTTCCTTTAAATTTGTTTCTTTAGCCCACCATTCTCTTTCTTTGGCCGCTGGGTCGTTCGGTTGCCAATCGTTATTAACAATTTTGTCATTAAATCTTTTACTTTTGTCCACTAAATAGTGTATCAGCGACCCCACCATTCCCCTCGAGTTTTTCACTTTCCATGGTTAATTGTTGTCAGCGGCATGACCCATCCTTTACTCTCACAGTGTGAGACGGTACTTGCAACCGCAGTTGTCAGAAGTAGCTCCCTTATTTACTCTCGCAGAGCGAGGCCATACTTGCAACAATTTTGTTCAGGTAATTTGTTGTCAGATGTATGCTTAGCATTGCTTGCAACTGGAGTTGTCAGAGGTATGCTTAAACTTTCTGCATTGCTTGTAACTCGAGTTGTCAGAGGTATGCTTTAGACTTTTACTCCAAAGTTAACGCAGTACTTGCAACACATACCACGCCTATAGTTCTGCGTATTTCACCTGAACCCCAAGACCGCTTGACTTATTGATTCAAATCTTTTAGTTCTTTGATTCCAAAGGGGGCGGTGGACACGAGACGGTGTTGCCTTGCCCTAATTGTACGTGGTTTTTCAAAATAACTCACATTTTTGGCTCAGCTTCACTCGCCCATGCCTCCCATCCATGTGGGATCCTGTGCATGATGCCAATTGTTGTGCAGTATTTTAAACCAACACTCGACACAAGGTTTTCGGATTGAAAATCAAGTCATCTTTATTACACTGGTGGGGAGACAATCTGCTCTGTCTTAGCCAGACTTCACCAAATTGGTACAGCAAACACTACATTTTTATACATTAAAACACATATGTCCAGCTCGGTCAGAATTCATTCCTGCCACCTGATTGGACCTTGGCCCGTATGCATCTTCACTGATTGGTTGCCTATGCTGCGTTACATTAAAGTGCCACTTATATTATCGTAAACCTATATGTCTGTTATCCCCCAAGCTATTGTTGCACCTATGACCTTTGTTTATGCCAGATAGGGTCTCATCAACATTGTACTTCTGACTCATTGTCCTCCTTTCCTGCCTCTGTAGGTCTCCTTACTTCCAACTCATTATTTTACTTTCCTGCCAGAACAGAACGTACATCCTCAAGGACTCTTATGGTTTCCACATCCGACTATTTCCCATTGTCTCTAATTGACACAGTATGCAGTTCTAACACTACTGCTTAGGTTGTCTCAACTGTCAGTTCAGCACTTTAGAAAAAGATTACTACAGGAAATACCTATTAGATTTTGTCTTTATTACACCATTCAGTAAAAATGCCAGCAGTGTCAGTTTAACTCTTTCTCCACTGCAGAAGGAACCATTTATTTCATATCAAAATTTATAAATGAGCCATGCTGGGACACCCTGGCACGATCTGTGGGGAGAGGAAGGTAAGGTTAAGGTTTAAGCTCGATGACCTACAAATAAACATCATGCATGTGTTAGTAGTTTTTAAACAGTAAAAAAGAGAACCTGCACTCCTATAGCACCTTTCACGACCTTGGGACGTCTCAATTGCTCACCAATGCTCAGTTTGAGTCCAGACAGGACCATTAGTTTCCAGACCTCATTACAGTCTTGATCCTAACATGGACAAAGGAGCTGAATTCTAAAGGCGAGGTGAGAGTTATTGCTCTTAGCAGCAAAACAGCATTAGACCAAGTGTTGCATCAAGGAGCCCGAGTAAAATTGAAGTCAATGGAACCTGTGGGTGGACATGGGGGAAAGTCCACTGTTAGAGACATACCGAGCATAAAGGAAGATGCTTGTGGTTGTTGGAGGTCAATCATGTCAGCACCGGGACATCACTGCAGGAGTTAATCTTCACCTGCTTCATCAATGACCTTCCCTCTATCATAAGGTCAGACCTGGGGATGTTCAGTGATGATTGCACAGTGTTCAGTTCCATTCTCATCTCATCAGATAATTAAGCAACCCTGGCCTGCATGCAGCAAGACCTGGACAACATTCAGGCTTGGGCTGATATGTGGAAAGTAACAATCGCGCTACACAAGTGCCAAAGCTTCTTCCACAGCACCTCCCAAAACTGCGACCTGTACCTCCTAGAAGGACAAGAGCAGTTCGCGCATGGGAACACCACCACCTGCAAGTTCCCCTCCAAGGCATGCAACATCCTGACTTGGAAATATATCATCGTTCCTTCATTGTCGCTGGGTCAAAATCCGGGATCTCCATCCCTAACAGCACTCTGGGTCCCTTCACCTCACGGACTGCAGTGGTTCAAAAAGGGGCTCATCACCACCCTCTCTAGGGCAATTGGGATTGTGCAATAAAGCCTGATATTGTTAGTGACATCCACACCCGATGAATGGTGATTTTTTTTTAAATTGCTTCACAGAAAATGAAGTACATTTTGAAGCGTAGTCACTGCTTATAATATAGGAAAACACGGCAGCCGAATTCTACACAGCAAGATCCCACTGTGATGTTGTTCCTGTGCCTGTTTGGGCGCTGTTTTATGGCGCCGATGAAGATGGCTGCCGTCCTTGTGGGCTCCGTGTGTACCAGGCAGCTAAGTGTCCTTGCTGCTTGGTGTGCTCAGCTCGTTAAGGAAGAAGCATTTCACTGACTGGTTTTCACTTGTTGTATTTGGTTACGTGACAAATAAAATTGAAATTGAATTGATGTTGGCTGTCGGACACAGCTATGCCCAGGACACCTAGGAAAATCAGTACCTCTTAGAATCATAGAACCTTAGAAATTTACGGCACAGAAGGAAGGTCATCGGCTCTGGTCGAAAGAGCTATCCAGCCTAATCCCACTTTCCAGCTATTGGTCCATAGCCTTGCAGTTTACGGCACATCAAGTGCATATCCAAGTACTTCTCAAATATGATGAGGGTTTCTGCCTCTACCACCATTTCAGGTAGTGAGTTACAGACCCCCACCACCTTTCGGGTGAAAAACTTTCTCCCCAACTTCCCTCTAATCCTTCTACCAATTACTTTAAATCTATTCCTCCTTGTTATTGGCCTCTCTGCTAACTGAAATAGGTGCTTCCTATCCACTCTAGCTCGGCCCCTCATAATTTTATACACTTCAATTAAGTCTCCCCTCCGCCCCCTCTGTTCCAAAGAAAACAACTCCAGCCTCTCCAATCTTTCCTCAGAGTCAAAATCCTCCAGTCCTGGCAACACCCAGAGGACAACAGACGACATCGAATTGGCAAAAGAACCAGAGGGGAGATGAGGAGTTTTTCTTTTTTACATTACAAGTTATTATAATCTTTCATGCTCTGCCTGAAATGGTGGTGGAAGCAGATTCAATAGTAACTTTCAAAAGGGAATTGGATAATTACTTGAACTGGAAAATTTTGCAGGGGTATGGGGAACGAACTGGGAATAATTGGATTGCTCTTCCAAGAGCACGACGGGGCAAATGGCCTCCTTCTGTGATGTATGATTCTCTGATTCTCTGAAAGGTTTTATGAAAAGATTCATCTAAATGAGGCGGTTATTTGCTGGCTCCACTATCTCATTTTATTCCTGTATACAAGTGTCTGTTCTGCCTTCCCTCAACCTCAAAGCAAATGTTGATATACGGTGTGGTGGCCAAGTGGTAAGGCATCTGTCACGTAAACCGAATATCATAGGTTCGACCCCCAACTGTGTCTGGGAAGATTTTATCATATTTACTTTTACATTTTTAAGGTTTCTCCTTTTTTATCCCTATCAAAACCATTCATAATTTTGAACATTTCTATCAAATCTCCTCTTGACATTCACTGCTCTAAGAAGAAAATCCCAGCTTCTCCAGTCTCTTCCCATAAATGAGGTCCCCCATCCCTGGTACCATTCCAGTAACTCTAGTCTGCACTCTCTCCAAGGCCTTGACTTCTTTCCTAATATGTGGTGCCCAGAATTGAACGCAATACATCAGTGCTTTATAAATGTTTAGCATAATTTTTTTGCTTTTATGCTCTATTCATCTATTAATAAAAGAAAGGAACCCTAATCATTTCTAACATCCTTCTCACCTTGTCCTGCCACCTTCAAAGATTTGTGTGCACACACCCAATGTCTCCCTGTTCCGGCACCCTCTTTAAAATTGTACCATTTAGAGCTGGTTAATAAATTGCAGGGGAGAGCATTGTGAGCAATTTAGGGGCCAGTGATCTCCAGAGGGAGCCGATAAAAGGAAATAATCGGCTCCATTAAATTAGTACCGTTTAGTTTACATTGCCTCTCCTCATTCTTCCGACCAAAATATATCACTTTGCACTTCTCTGCGTTAACTTTCATCTGCCATGTGTCTGCCCATTTCACCGGTCTCTTTCTGTTCATACTCCCTCTTTGTAGCTATTACTATCTGCTCTTACTCTCTGTTCTTTGTATCTTTCCCATTCGCCAGGATCTGTGCTATGTTTAGCTTTTTTGTAATCTTTTTATTTTATTTTAACGCTGTCTGTCTCTTACCTCTTTAGTCGTCCATGCCTGTTTTTTTGTCCAGTAGAGTTCTTGCCCCTCGGGGGTATAAACTGATTCCGTACCATGTTAAATTTATTTTGAACACCTCCCACTGATCTTCTGTCATTTTACCTATTAACAGATTTGCCCAGATTAATGTGGACAGTCTCTGTCTCATCCCGTTGAAGTCGGCCCCACCCAAATCTAGAATCTTAGTAGCTGATTCGCGTTTCTCCCTTTCAAACACTACGTTGAACTCGATCATGTTATGATCACTATTATATAAATGTTCATGCACCTTTAGTCTGTTGAATAAATCTGACTCGTTACTCATTACTAAATCAAATATGGCCTGCCCGTGTGTTGTTTCTAAGGCATATTGTTGTAGAAAACTATTCCGGATGCACTCAATAAATTAATTAACTTTCTGATAGTTGCTGGTCTGCTTAACCCTATCTATATGAAAATTAAAATCCTCCATTAAAACCACTCTGCTTTTCCGACACGCTTGTCTAATTTCTGCTTTTATAATATCTAGCATTTCACAGCTGCGACCAGGGGGCCTCTACCCAACTCCCACTACAGCCTTAAATCTTTTCCTAGCTCTTAATTCTAACCATAAAGTCTCCATTGCCTGCTTATCTCTCATTATAGTCTCTCTTATGATTGAAGTGATTTCACACTTAATCACTAAGACTACTACTCCCCCTCTACCAATTCCCTATCTTTCCTGTAGACGTCCAGCAGAACTTCCACCACCCTGTATTACCGCCAACTTGAGATGAAGGCTGCAATTCCATGAGCCTTTCATCTTCTTTTGTACCTGTCCAGTAGTTTGAAGTAATTATTGTACGTGGAGTTTTAACACTTTCTGCTCCTCCAGAGTTCCTAACTCCTCACCTTTTTGAATAGACTCTGAATTGTATTTCTCAGGTCTAAAGTGGATGATCTCACAGTTCTCCACGTTGAACTCCATCGGCCACAGTTGTGCCCACTCACTTAATCTATCAATGTTCCTTTGCAACTTTCTGCTTCCACCTACACTACTTACTGTGCCGCCTAACTTAATGCCATCAGCAAACTTGGTTATAGGATGGATGTCATCGAAATGTGAAAGAGGGCTGGGACCGGGAATAGATCTGCGGGCTGAGCTGACAGGACATTGGAATTCGGAATGTATAAAATGCAGTCTCAAATGCTCCACTTATCTGCATCAGACTGAAAGTAATTTGTAATACATCATCGATCCATATTGGTCGCTGTAACCTGAGGTTGTAGCTCGGTGTTTCAGTTTGGAAAGGGTTGTGTCTCTGTGGCGCAATCGGTTTACACGGTCGGCTGTCAGTTCAAATAATTGATGGTTCCATTAACGATCGAGTAATCTTTACCTTATTGTCTCACAGCTTCAGGTTTCAACGAATGAACACAACTGTGCTGCAAACATTGCCAGCTGGGCCCGGCTGATATTCCCAACATTTACCCTGCGGTCGGATAGCAAGCACATCAAAAATATATAAAAGCCTGAGACTGGCTTCACGGAAATCAGAATTCATCTTAGCAGACAAGGCCCTGAAAGGCCGGATGGGGGGCTGCACTGGTTGCAGGAGAGCTGGTTCGCTGTGACATGGATATTTCCGCAGTGAGCCAGGCCAGACTCTCTCCATGTTTCCACAATGAAAGTCACACCGTTTATTTTGGAAAAGCAAAATGATATTCACATTCTCACTGGCTTCAGTTGATTTGTGAGAGATCATTATAAGATCCTGCAGGGCTGCCTCGGTTAATAACAACTGTTTTAAGCTGAACTTCAGACACGGCAACAAATCTATCATTTTGTTGCTATTCTCCAGAGCCCGGAATGAGTGAGGCCGCGAAAAGCAGCTCTCTGCAATAACCCACTGCTGGCAAATAGCAGCGAATGTGGCCTCAGACAGCGCATTACAGCCCGTTTCTGGGGAACAAGATACCACTGAAGCAGAGTTCTGCAGAGCCTTGCATCTCTCGCCTATAGGTGACGCCATGGAGATCGATAACATAGAATCATAGAATATTACAGCACAGTAGAGGGCATTCGGCCCATCGAGCCTTTGTATGAGCGAACCAATTAATCCCACTCCCCTGCGGGTCCCCCATAGTGCAGCATGTTTTTTTTATTTCCAAGTGTTTATCTAATTACCTTTTAAATGTTAGTATTGAATCTGCTTCCATTACCCCTTCAGGCAGTGTATTACAGATCATAAAAATTCACTGTATTAATGTTTCCTCCTGTCACTTCTGTTTCAGTTCCAAATACCGTAAATCTGTGAATTCAGGTAACCCACCCTCTGGTCACTGGAAACAGATTGTTCTTCTTAACTCTCCCCAAATCCTTCAAGTTTTTAATCACTTCCCTCAAATCTCCCCTTAATCTTCGCTGCTCCAACGAGAACAACCCAGCTTCTCCAGTCTCTGCACCTAACTGAAGTCTTTCATCACTGGTACCATTCTAGTAAATCTCCACTGCACACTCTCTAAGGGCTTGACATCATTCCTCACTGTGGAGCCCAGAATTGGCCACAATACTCCAGCTTGGGCCTAGTTAGTGTTTATGAAGTTTGAACATAAATTCCTTGCTTTTTCCTCAATTCCCCGATTTATAAAGTCATGGACCGCGAATGCCCTCCTTACAGCCTTCCCAACTTGTCCCACCACCTGCAAATACATGTGAACGTACACCCCCAGGTCGCTCTGTTCCTGCACCCACTTTAAGTGAAACACGTGGTTTATTATGACTCTCCTGATACTTCCTACCAAACTTAATTAATTTGTCAAATTTCATCTGCCATGACCATTTCGCCGGTCTGTCTATGTCCTCCTGAAATCTGCCAATAACATACTCACTATTTATTACATTGCCAACACATCCGCAAACTTTGAAATTTGACTCCCTATACCCAGGTCCAGGTCATTTATATATAACAAGAAAAGCAATAATCCTAATACCCATCGCTGGGGGACCCACTGCAGCGAAGGCAGTGCATTACTGCCAGTGAAGCAACATGCCACACGGCCCAGCGAGGCCTCCTCATACACAGAACACATTGACAATGAAATCCCAGTCACTCGGCCTTCCAGCAACAGTTCGCATTTTGTTTACCTGAGTGTGTAACTGCAGGGTCATTGGATTTTGAATCAGGAGGTCAGAATGACCGAATGGTCGAAGGTGCTCCGTTTAGGTTGTAATTTCTTCTAGAGACGAGTGTTCGAATCCCACTTCTGATATTTTGTCCTTTACTTATACAGAACGATTTTATCTGGATTTTTTGGAGGTAATTTTTCGGCCCAGTTGATTTATTTCTTCCAGAAAACGAAGCCCACTTCCATCCAAGGCAGGTTTGTTTCATTGGTTGTAAGTATGTATTGTGTTGGCAGTCAGCAGAACAGGGCCAATGGAATCAATCCATTGTGCTTCAAACTTGCAGTTCCACATCATAAATTATCAGATAGGGCCAATATCATTCCACAGCAATCTCCAGTGGCTTTGGAAGAAGGTTAATGTAAACTAGCATATTTACTTCAGGACTTAAAGACACTCAATTAGAGTCATTTTTTAGCAATCAATTACTTGTGATCCTTTTAAATATATTTGGGTGTGCCCATGTTAGATACACATGAATTTGTGAGTTGCTAATGTATTGACTCTAAATGATTTTGCATCTCTGTTAGTTTCTAATATAGTTAGATGTGTCTGTATTATTATTTAATATATTGGGTGGGGGATCTGTGTCAGTTATAAATGTATACCTGAGCGCTGCAAATGTCCAGTCCGACCCCATTCTATCTTCCCATTGTCCCCACTTAGGACACGGCAGACCAGCTGTTACATTTGGATTCAACTTTGCTTTCAACTTTGTTGATATTTAGACAATGTGAAGTTCAGACGATAACAACTCTTGTTCCACCAAACTCGCTGCTACCACCTAAGCGTTCCACAGTCTTTCTGATAAAACCTAATTTCCCACTTTGATATCTCCAGAGCATTGGTTACTCTCACTGATAGCTCCTCAGCGTCCCGTACCCTCTTCGATACATTCTGAGCGCCCCTTACTCTCTCTCATGCCTCCCGAGCGCTCATTAACCTCTCTGATACCTCCTGAGTTCCCTTCCCCTCTACAATACCTTCTGAGTGTCAGTTACTCTCTCTGGTAACAATTTAGAGCCCACATACCCATGTGATACTATCTCAGAAACCCTTCAATTCCCTCACAGCCTCTGAGCTCCCCATTGCTCTGGCAATCCCCTCTGAGAAACTCTGAGACTCCCTGATGCCAGGAGCAAATTGTGTTTGGAATGTTGCGGCGCAGGACAATGTGGGCAGAAACGGCTGCCTTTACACCGTGTGTGGGGAAAGTTAAGTAGATCTTGTGCGTGAGAAGAGTGCAGAAACGTTTTGCTTGGAGCTGCGCCCTTGAGGCAAGTTTTCTGTTGTCGGGTAAACTGCTACAGTGAAAGCACAAAATTGAAACAGAAAATGCTGGAAATATTCAATAGATCAGGCAGCATCTGAAGATAAATTTTCCTTTTACCAGGACGTCACTGTCCACTTTCAATTACACTTCACGTAACTTATATCTTACAATTTCAACACCTCCGTGCAAGAAACAGTTTGGGCTGAAATGAGGACTTTGCTGATTTGCGCAAATAGAATGAGGCAGCAAAACAAAACTTCCCAATGCGGATTGGGCAAGGAAAGGACTCAGATACAGGAGTCTTGGATGTGTTGAAAAATATCTAGTCTTAAATACAATAACGGTAGAATTCAAAACAATGCGTGTAGAACACAGATGATTAGCGACCCACCGCCTTACCCTCTCAACCACCTCGCTCCATAAACACAGCTCAGAAAGCTCTTTTATTTACTTCTTTCTCAATGCAAAGCCCTTGACTGAATGCCGGCTTTCAATTATCTGCCACCAGTATCAGAAATAAGAAGAGACACGCGTGGTAGCGTGGCCGAGCTGTCTAAGGCACTGGACTTAGGCTCCAGTCGCTGCGGGGGGGCATGGGTTCGGGACCCACTGCTGCCATAAAATTGTGTTGATTTTGTTGTTGCCCGAAGTAATGCTCGCTGCAAAGCTCAAAATATAAAATATATGATGATATGATATAATATGATGATATGATATGATGGAGCGAACGTTGATCAGGTCAAGCAGCATGTAGTGAGACAGGCACTTCATTAACAATCCCTTTATAAAGCAACATCATGCGCGAAAAATCTGTTCATTTTATTCCTTCCTGGAATGTGGGCCTCACTGGCAATCCCTAATTGTCCTTGACGAGGCGATGGTGAGCCGCCTTCTTGAACCGCTGCAGTCCGTGTGATGAAGGTACTCCCACAATGCTGTTAGAGAGGGACTTCCAGGAATTTGACCCAGCGACGATGAAGGTACGATGATATATTTCCAACTCAGGCTGCTGTGTGACTTGGAGGGGCACATGGAGGTGATGGTGTTCCCATGCACCTGCTGCCCTTGTTCTTCTAGGTGGTAGAGTTCGTGGGTTTGGCAGGTGCTGTTGAAGAAGCCTTGGCGAGTTGCTGCAGTGCATCTTGTAGATGGTATACACTGCAGCCGCGGTACACCACTGGTGAAGAGAGTGAATGTTTAAGGTGGTGAATGGGATGCCAATCAAGCGGGCTGCTTTGTCCTGTATGGTGTCGAGCTCCTTGAGTGTTGTTGGAGCTGCACTCATCCAAGCAATTGGAGAGTATTCCATCACACACTTGACTTGTGCCTTATAGGTGGTGGAAATGCCTTGGGGAGTCAGGAGATGAGACATTCGCCACAGAATACCCAACGTCTGACTTGCTCTCATTGCCACTGTTTTCAGTCGCTCCCAGGCATGGCTCAAGCCGGGGCAGGCAGCTCTCCACCGGTAGTGGCGGATTCTAGAGCGGGTATCCTGGCTGCTGCTGCTTCTGCCTCTTGCACTCCGAGAGCCCAGTAAGCGGTCCGCACCAATCTACCTTCTCTGTATTCGGTGTCACGTGCAAACTGTGGACCTAGTGGTGGAATGCCAGTGTATCTGCATTCGCAGTATAATGCTGTGTGTATGAATCACTGCGGGATCACTGAGCTTTCACAGTGTGTGGTTCTGAGTTTATATCAGGGCAGTGTTTGAATGATTGTATATCCAGTTTTGGGGCAATAATTATTTTCAGAATTAAGTGCGCTTTTCTGATACTTTTGATTACACTGTCAGTTTTTCTGCTGGAGAGTATTTTTTAAATTTTATATCTGAACAATGTTGAAGGGATGTGCTGCGCTCACTGATTTTAGAATAACTCTCTCACCCACTTGATAAAGATTTCTGATGCAGTAACAGAGAGGGTTGATGAGCGCAATGCAATTGATATGGTGTACATGGACTTCCAAAAGGTTTTCGACAATGTGACACATAATAGGCTTGCCAGCAATTTTAAAGCCCATGGAATAAAAGGGACAGTTGTAGCATGGATACGAAATTGGCTAAGTACAGGAAACCGAGAGTTGTGTTGAACTGTTGCTTTTCGGACTTGAGGAAGGTTTACAGTGTTGATCCCGGGATCGGTTCTGCGACCACTGCTTTTGTTGATATATATTAATGACTTGGGCCTAGGAGTTCAGGGCACAATTTCAAAACTTGCAGCTGATGCAAAACTTGGAAGTATAGTGAGCAGTGAGGAGGATAGTGATAGTGTTCATGAGGTCATAGACAGGCTGGGGGAATGGGCGGAAATGTGGCAGGTGAAAGTTAATGCAGAAAAGTGCGAAGTGATACATATTGGTGGAAAGAATGAGGAGAGGAAATGTAAACTAAAGGGTACAATCCTAAAGGGGGTGCATGAAGAGAGAGACCTGGGGGTATATGTGCACAAATCGTTGAAGGTGGCAGAGCAGATTGAGAAAGCAGTTAACAAATAAGCTTACAGGATCCTGGGCTTCATGAATAGATCTATAGAGTACAAAAACATGGAAGTTATGATGATCCTGTGGAAAATACTGGCTCGACTCCAACTGGAGTATTGTGTCCAATTTTGGGCACCAAAATTTAGGAAGGATGTGAAGGCTTTAGAGAGTGTGCAGAAAAAGATGTATGAGAATGATTCCAGGGATGAGGGACTTCAGTTACGAGGATAGACCGGAGAAGCTCAGGTTGTTTTCCTTAGAGCAGAGAAGGTTGAGAGGAGATTTAATAAAGATTTTCAAAATCATGAGGGGTCTGGATAGAGTAGAGATAATCTGTTCCCATTGGCAGAAGTGTCGAGAACCAGAGGACACAGATTGAATATGATTGGCAAAAAACCAAAGGCGACTTAAGTGCAACCTATTTTTACACAGCGAGTGGTAAGGATCTGGAATGCACGGCCTGAAAAGGTGGTGGAGGCAGATCAATCATGGCTTTCAAAAGGGAGTTGAATAAGTATCTGAAGGAAAAAAAAATGCAGGGCTACGGGAATGGGCGGGTGGCAGGGACTAGCTCAAGTGCTCTTGCCGAGAGCCGGCATGGCCTCGACGGGCTGATTAGCCTTCATCCGTACTGTAAACATTCCATTCTATGATTCTATGAAAGGCGCTCTATATATTCAAGTTGTTGTTGTTTACAGTTTGTTATAATATTCGTAACAGGCAAAATCTGAACTTTACAAAATTACAGCTACACAAAATGTCTGGGGCAATTATTTTGAAGGACATCCATTGCACCTTTGCACTGGGCCGAGTAACATATCTTTCTGTTTATTTGTATTTCTTCGGTTTGCTGATAAACGTTTAACTGGTGGCCAGTCCCATTAATGGTCACAAGCAGTAACAGACAGACAGAGCGTGTCTGACCATCCCAAGATGTGCAAAAGGCATCAGTTTAGGACAAATGCATCTAATGACGCTAATTTCTTATTTCTCTTGAAATGCCACTGAATTAACTGACTGGAGGAATTGCTTCAACTCCACGTGATCGGCTCGGCTCATCCTTGGGCCGAGTGGCAAAAGGTGCAAACAAATTCTGCAACTGAATCATGAACATTCATCAAGGAAGGGAAACTGCCCCCTACACTTCCTGTTATATAAGTGGCTCCAGTCCTTTCCGACTTTCATGATGCTTAATCCCCTCTGAGCTGGACTGACGAACCATTTTCAAGAAGGAGGTTCATCGTCTGCTCGGCAGAAAAGTCAATCTGCTGAATGTCCAGCTCTGCCGGATTGCATGTTCTTTCAGTCTTACTGTCCACTTTTCTGCCCCTTTTGCGGGTTAGATCAGCCCTGGCGATCGACGTAAATGTAGCCCGGCAGCTCCAGCTCTTATTTATTCGAGCATTGTACGGAGCTTTAAACAGTATCGCAGCAAGCAGGAAAACCCGAGTGGATTTCAAGCCCAACGCATTAACCCTTCCAGCCATCGCAGCTGCAAGCGGCAGGTGCTGCACAGCCGGAGAGCATTGCTGCATGTATTGCTGTGTTATAATTGTATTTACATTTATTTACGATTTATTTACAAGCAACATAAGTACAAATATATTCACAAAAATTACATTAATAACGAATACAGGTACGCCGCAGTACAATTGTAAATAAAACTGTTGCATTCAAATACATAAACACTAACACAAGTAAACAGAATGTATTTATATTCAACACAACAACTCACAACTACATTTGTTACCAACGCAGATTCACCAAAATACATTTACAACTATCAGAGATAAAAGAACATTTTACTCACTCCAGTTCCTCGGCAAATGTTGCTGTGTCTGTTTTTGCTGTGCTTGTGCTCGGTGTGTAGGAAGGTTTGGCTGGGCCGGGGTATATCGTTTCCCAGGGATGGGCTGTAATACGCTGTCTGAGGCCACATGCACTGCTCTATTATATATAAGTAATGACCTGGACTTGGGTATACAAGGCATCATTTCTAAGATTCTATGATTCTATCGATCCAGCTCTCGTTATAGACATTGCATGATTTTCATAGCTTAAGAATCGATGGCAACATAAATCAGGGCATTCTTCTTAGGCAGTGCCTTGGAACCCGAGGATGACTTGCTTCCACGTTAAAAATTAACTCTCAGGTGATTGATGAGTCCAATGCGGGACCTACAGACACTGTCACAGGTGGGGCAGACGGTGGTTGAAGGGGCGGGTGGGTGGGACGCTTGGGTTAACATGTGCTCCTTGTGCTTGGCTTCCATTTCCTCCCGGCGAAGTGACTTGAGGTGTTCGGCGCCTTCCCGGATGCTTCTCCACCACTTTGTGTGGTCTTGGGCCTGGTTGTCAGTGGCGATGTTGCACTTTTTCAAGGAGGCTTTGAGGTTGCCCTTAAAGCATTTCCTGGGGCTCTCTTGCTGTGTCGCAGTTCTGAGTCGACCGTTTGCTTTGGGAGTCTCGTACCGGGCATACAGACTAAATAGTCCATCAGAGCTGATCGAGCGTGGTCAAAGCTTTGATGCTGGGGATGCTGGCCCGAGCGCGAACACTGATGGTGGTGCACCTATCCTGCCAATGGATTTGCAGGATCTTGCAGAGGCAGCTTTGGTGCTACCACTCCAGTGCTTTGAGTTGCCTGCTGTACATGGTCCATGTCTGGGAGGCATACAGGAGGGCAGGAATCACTATACTCTGTAGACCATGAGCTTGGTGCCGTGTTTGAGGCCCTGGTTTTCAAACACCCTCTTCCTCAGGTGACCGACGGCTGCACTGTCAACGGTGTTGGACTTCGTCATCGATGTCTGCCCTTGTTGACAGTAGGCTCCCGAGGTAAGGAAAGTGGTCCAAGTTGTCCATGGCCTTGTCGTAGATTTTGATAATCAGGGTGCAGTACTGTGTGGCGGGGCAGGTTGGTAGAGGATCTTCGTCTTATGGATGTTTAGTGTAAGGCCCATGCTCTCGTAGGCTTCAGTGAAGGTGCTGATGATGGTTTGGAGTTCGAATTCTGACTGTATGCAGACGCAAGCATCGTCTGGATAATGCAATTAGACGACAGAGAATGGGAGGACCTTGCATCTGGAGTGGAGGCGATCGAGATTTAACAATTTCCCGTTTGTTCTGTAAATTAGCTTCACTCCAGCGGGGAGCTTGCTGAAGGTGAGTTGGAGCATTGCAGCAAGGAAGATCGAGAAGAACGTTGGTGCGATGACACAGCCTTGCCTGACCCCGGTCCGTACTTGAATTGGGTCTGTTGTGGAACCATACGTCAGGATCATGGCTTGCATATTGTCGTGGAGCAGGTGGAGGATGGTGACAAACTTTTGAGGGCAGCCGAATTTGAGGAGGGCACTCCATAATCCCTCACGGTTGACAGTGTCAAAGGTGTATGTAGGTCAAAGAAGGCCATGTACAGCAGTTGGTGCTGATCCCTGCATTTATCTTGTAATTGAGGCACGGTGAAGGTCATGTCCATTGTGCTCTTTAGTGGGCGGAATCCGCATTGCGGCTCTGGGAGGAGCTCTTCAGCCACTGGGGAGAAGGCAATTGAGGAGGATTCTTGTGATGACTTTCCCTGGGGCAGACAGCAGGGAAACTCCTCTGTAATTACCGCAATCGGACTTGTCACCTTTCTTGAAGATGGTCATAATTACAGCATCTCTGAGATCCCCTGGCTAGCACTCCTTCCAGATAAGAGAAATTTGTTCATGAATTCACGGCAGTACTGCTTCTCCACCATGTTTTAGTGCCTCGTTAGGGATCCCATCTGCTCCTGAGCCTTTTTGTTCTTCAGTTGCCGGAAGGCCTTTTCAACCTCTTGCCAGTCTGGGGTTGTGCTGAGGTGGTGGCGGGTAGCATGCTGCGGGATGGAGTTGAGTACATTTGCATCGAAGACAGATTCTCGGTTAAGGACATAAGAACATAAGAATATAAGAAATAGGAGCAGGAGTAGGCCAATCGGCCCCTCGAGCCTGCTCCACCATTCAATAAGATCATGGCTGATCTGATCCTAACCTCAAATTTTCTATCACTCTGCATCCACCCGAACCCATGTGATCTCCCGGGAGAGGCGAAAAACCAGATAAAGACCCAATGGCCAATTTGGGAGAAAAAAATCTGGGAAATTCCTCTCCGACCCATCTAGGCGATCGAAATTCTTCCAGGAGATCACTCTGTCCCTATATTTTCTACAGTACTTACTTTCTGTAAAGGCGATCTCCACCCCAGCCAGGAACAGGAATAAAACCATCTCCTGAAATCTAACAGAATTAGAACACAGTAGGAGCAGAACAAGGCTACACGGCCCCTGGGCCCGCTCCACTACCCACAGGGCCATGACCATTCCGAACCCAGACTCATGTCCAATTTCCTGCCCGCTCCCCGTAACCCTTAATTCCCTTTACTTCTAGGAAACTATCTATTTCTGTTTTAAATTTATTTAATGATGTAGCTTCCACAGCTTTCTGGGGCAGCAAATTCCACAAACCTACCACCCTCTGAGTGAAGAAGTTTCTCCTCATCTCAGTTTTGAATGAGCAGCCCCTTATTTTAAGATTATGCCCCCTAGTTCTAGTTTCACCCATCATTGGGAACATCCTCACCGCATCCACCCGATCAAGCCCCTTCACAATCTTATATGTTTCAATAAGATCGCCTCTCATTCTTCTGAACTCCAATGAGTAGTGTCCCAATCTACTCAACCTCTCCTCATATGACCACCCCCTCATCCCCGGGATTAACCGAGTGAACCTTCTTTGTACTGACTCGAGAGCAAGTATGTCTTTTCTTAAGTATGGACACCAAAACTGTATGCAGTATTCCAGGTGCGGCCTCACCAATACCTTGTACAACTGCAGCAATACCTCCCTGTTTTTATATTCCAACCCCCTAGCAATAAAAGCCAACATTCCATTGGCCTTCTTAATCACTTGCTGCACCTGCATACCAACTTTTTGAGTTTCGTGCACCAGGACCCCCTGATCCCTTTGTACTACAGTACTTTCCAGTTTCTTGCCATTAAGATAATAACTTGCTCTATGATTTTTCCTGCCAAAGTGCATAACCTCACACTTTCCAGTATTGTATTCCATCTGCCAAATCTCTGCCCACTTACTTAGCCTGTCTATGTCCCTTTGCAGTTTTTTTATGTCCTCCTCACTCACTACTTTCCGTCCCATCTTTGTATCATCTGCAAACTTTGATATGTTACACTCGGTCCCCTCCTCCAAATCGTTAATATAGATTGTAAAGAGTTGGGGACTCAGCACTGACCCCTGCGGAACACCACTAGTTACTGGTTGCCAATCTGAGAACGAACCATTTATCCCAACTCTCTGCTTTCTGTTAGAGAGCCAATCCTCCACCCACGCCAGAATATTACCCCCAATCCCGTGATTTTTTATCTTGAGCAATAATCTTTTGTGTGGCACCTTGTCAAATGCCTTTTGGAAGTCTAAATACACTACGTCCACTGGTTCCCCTTTATCCACCCTATATGTTACTTCCTCAAAAAACTCAAGCAAATTTGTTAAACATGACTTCCCCTTCATGAAACCATGCTGAGTTTGCCCTATTAAATTATGTTTATCCAAATGTCCCGTTACTGTCTCCTTAATAATGGACTCTAACATTTTACCAACCACAGATGTTAGGCTAACAGGTCTATAGTTTCCAGCCTTCTGCCTACTACCCTTTTTAAATAAGGGTGTTACATTAGCAGTTTCCAATCTGCCGGGACCTTTGCTGAGTCCAGTGAGTTTTGGAAAATTATTACCAATGCATCCACAATCCCTACCGCTACTTCCCTCAAGACCCTGGGATGCAAGCCATCAGGTCCAGGGGATTTAACCGCCTTGAGTCCCATTATTTTACCAAGTACCACTTCCTTAGTGATTTTAATTGTATTTAGTTCCTCCCCCCCAAGAGCCCCCTGTTTGTCCAGTGTTGGGATATTCTTAGTGTCCTCTACTGTAAAGACTGATACAAAATAATTGTTCAGTGTTTTTGCCATCTCCATGTTTCCCACCATTAATTTCCCGGTCTCATCCTCTAAGGGACCAACATTTACTTTAGCCACCCTTTTTCTTTTTATATATCTATAGAAACTTTTACTGTCTGTTTTTATATTTTTTGCTAATTTACTTTCATAATCTATCTTCCCTTTCTTAATCAATCTTTTTGTTATTTTTTGCTGTCTTTTAAAGACTTCCCAATCTTCCATCCTCCCACTAGATTTGGCTACCTTATATGCCCTTGTTTTTAGTCGGATACTATCCTTGATTACTTTACTTAGCCACGGATGGCTATCTTTTCTTTTACACCCTTTTTTCCTCAGTGGAATATATTTTTTTTGGAAGTTGTAAAATAACTCCTTAAATGTACACCACTGGTCATGTACCGTCTTACCCTTTAATCTATTTTCCCAGTCCACTCTCATTAATTCCGCTCTCATACCTTCATAGTCTCCTTTATTCAAGCTCAGCACGCTTGTTTGAGATCCAACCTTCTCACCCTCTAATTGAATATGGAACTCAACCATGTTATGGTCACTCATTCCAAGGGGATCCTTTACTAGGACATTTTTAATTAATCCTGTCTCATTATACAGGACCAAATCTAAGGTTGCTTGCCCCCTGGTCGGTTCAGTTACATACTGCTCAAGAAACCCATCCCTAATACACTCAATGAACTCTTCCTCAAGGCTGCTCTGCCCAATTTGATTTGTCCAGTTAATATGATAATTAAAATCCCCCATAATTATAGCTGTTCCCTTATTACAAGCCTCAACTATTTCCTGATTAATACTCCGTCCAACAGAGTTGCAACTGTTCGGAGGCCTATAGACTACACCCACTAGTGTTTTTTTCCCCTTATTATTCCTTACCTCCACCCAAACTGTTTCACTATCCTGCTCCTTTGACCCAATATCATTTCTCTGTATTATAGTGATTCCTTCCTTTATTAACATAGCCACCCCACCTCCTCTCCCTTCCTGCCTGTCCTTCCTGATTGTTAAATAACCTGGTATGTTTAATTCCCAGTCATGGTCACCCTGCAGCCATGTTTCTGTAATGGCCACAAGATCATACCCATGTGTCATTATTTGTGCCGTTAACTCATTCATTTTGTTACGAATGCTACGTGCATTCAGATAAAGAACTCTCAAATATATTTTGTAACACTTAGTTCCTGTTTTTTCCCTTTTTAGTACTTTACTTTTTACTCCATACCTTCTGTCCCTTCCTGACACATTCTGTTTTTTAATTCCCCCACTGCTACCTAAGTCTATGACCTTCTCTGTTGTCATTTCTATTATTTGCTCTCTAGAAACCTCCCCCCCACTAATTAGTTTAAAGCCCTCTCTACAGCCCTAGTTATATGATTCGCCAGGACTCTAGTCCCAGCACTGGCCAAGTGGAGTCCGTCCCAACAGAACAGCTCCCTCCTGTCCCAGTACTGGTGCCAGTGTCCCAAGAAGCAAAACCCATTTCTCCCACACCAGTCTTTGAGCCACGCATTTAACTCTTTAATTTTATTTATCCTAGCCAAATTCGCTCGTGGCTCAGGTAATAACCCAGAGATTCTTACCCTTGAGGTTCTGTTTTTTAATTTGACCCCTAGCTGCTCATACTCCTTTAACAGAACCGTCTTCCTTGTCCTATCTATGTTGTTTGTACCAACATGGACCACGACAACTGGATCCTCCCCCTCCCACTGCAAGTTTCTTTCCAGCCCAGAAGAGATGTCCTTAACCCTGGCACCAGGCAGGCAACACAGCCTTCGGGACTCCCGCTCTTGACTGCAGAGAACCCTATCTATCCCCCTAATGATACTATCCCCTACCACTACAACATTTCTTTTTACTCCCTCCACTTGAATGGCCCCCTGTACCACGGTGCTGTGGCCAGGTTGCTCATCCTCCCTGCAGTCCCCGCTCCCGCCCTCACAGGGAGTAAGAACCTCGATCCTGCTGGACAAGAACAAGGGCTGCGTCTCCTTCAACACTACATCCTGGATCCCTGTACCTTCCTCACTCGTAGTCACACCGTCCTGTCCCTGACCACGGACTACATCTGCAGTAATTAACTTCATAGGTGTGACCATCTCCTGAAACATAGAGTCCAGGAACTTCTCCCCCTCCCTGATGTGTCGCAGTGTCCGAAGCTCGGTCTCAAGCTCCATAACATGGAACTTGAGTTCCTCTAGCAGCAAACACTTGTCGCAGATGTAATCACCGTTAGCCTCAATGGGGTTCAACGGCTCCCACATCTCGCAACAGTAACACATCACCTGCTCCATTCTATATAATTAATTTAATTTCTTATTATTAGTTATGAAGACCCTGCCCGGATATATATGATAATATCACACCACTATTCAATAGGACTTACCAACTTAAAGGTATGAAAGAGAAGAGAAGGAAGAAAACCAACCAACCAGCTGATCACCAACCTCCTCCTTGAATACTGTCTGTGGAGCCTGTTTGGTTGACTCGTCTCGCTGCTCCGCCTCCGCAGTGCTGTACAAGCCTGGGAGTGGGGAATAAAACAGAGCAAAAAACACACCCTCACCTCCCACTTATCCGAACTCTCCCACTTAGCAAAACTCCAACAGCACTCAATGCACAAAGCACTCCGTGCACTGCACTAGCCCCTCCCCTTTTATACCCGGATTCTACTTCCGGTTTAAACTGCCGAAGAGTTTAAAAAACCCTTAAAAAATTAAACTTACTTCAAATAATTGACTTCTTAACACACTAAAATTCACAAAATACACTTAAATGATTTTTCTCCCACTTAGCAAAACTCCAACAGCACTCAATGCACAAAGCACTCCGTGCACTGCATTAGCCCCTCCCCTTTTATACCCGGATTCTACTTCCTGTTTAAACTGCCCAAGAGTTTAAAAAACCCTTAAAAAATTAAACTTACTTCAAATAATTGACTTCTTAACACACTAAAATTCACAAAATACACTTAAATGATTTTTCTCCCACTTAGCAAAACTCCAACAGCACTCAATGCACAAAGCACTCCGTGCACTGCACTAGCCCCTCCCCTTTTATACCCGGATTCTACTTCCTGTTTAAACTGCCCAAGAGTTTAAAAAACCCTTAAAAAATTAAACTTACTTCAAATAATTGACTTCTTAACACACTAAAATTCACAAAATACACTTAAATGATTTTTCTCCCACTTAGCAAAACTCCAACAGCACTCAATGCACAAAGCACAAAGGAGATCTTTGAAGTACTCCTGCCAGCGGGATTTCACTGCCTCTCTGTTCTTGATGAGTACCTCTCCATTCTTGGCCCACAGTGGGGTAGGACCTTGGGTGCTTGGGCCGTAGGTGGTCTTGACTGCACTAAAGAATCCACGGACGTTGTGGTTGTTGGTTAGCTGCTGGATTTCCTGTGATTTCTCCACCTACCATCTGTTCTTTTTGTCGCTAGTTTTATGTTGCACCTCGGCCTTCAGGCGGCTGTAGAGTTGCTTTCTTGCTTTCAATTCTGTTCCTGTTTCCAGATCAGGCATGCCTTGCGCTTGTGGGTTATTAGCTCCTGGATCTCCTGGTCATTCTCGTCGAACCAGTCTTGGTTTTCCTGGTCGAGTGACCGAGCGTCTCTTTACAGGTGCTTATTATGAAGGTCTTGCGTGCAGACCAGGCTCTCTGGAAACTCTGTGCCTCTGAATCACTGGGAGCCGTCAGGTTGATTGTGGGTTGCAGGCTGAATAGGGCTTTCTTAGCAGGGTCTTTGAGTGCTCCAGCGTTGATTTTCCTGTGGCATAGCTTCTGTTGCCGACGCTGTTCTGTGGCTATGTTGATGGTGATGACAGATTGGATTAGGCAGTGGACTGTCCAGCAATCGTCAGCTCCTGTCATGGCGCAGGTGATGCGGACCTCCTTATGGTCCCTCGCTCGGATGATGATGTAGTCCAGCAATTGGCAGTGCTTGGAGCGAGCATGTTGCCATGAAGCCTTGTACTTGACTCTCTGATGGAACAGGTGTTGGTTACGTTCTAAGCATTTCATCAGGAGGAGGCTACCTTAGGAGTTGGCTTTCCCTATTCCCTATCTGCCGATCGCACCTCCACAGAGGTCTGTGTCCTTTTCAACTCTGGCATTGAAGTCATCAAGGAGGATCAGCTTGTCGCCCGTTGGGACTCGGGACTGGAGTAGAATTCCTCTTTGGTGCCGTCTGTGACTTCCAGTGTTGGGATGTACGCACTGATGACTGCAGTGCGCTGGTTCTGGGCAAAGGTGAGCCGTAGAGTCATCAGGCGTTCATTTATTACACCAGGGGAGACTCTGAGACGTTCAACTAGCTCATTTATTATTGTGAAGCCTACCCCATGGAGGCGGCGTTCTTCTTCAGATTTGCCTTTCCAGAAGAAGGTTTAACCACCACCTTGCTCCTTGAGCTGGCCTTCCCCTGCCTGCTGGGTCTCGCTTAGGGCAGCGATGTCTATGTCTAAATGGCTGTGTTCCCTGACAACGATAGCTGTACAGCATTCCGGGTTGTCGCTGTTGGGGTTGGCCATGCGGATCCTGATGTTCCAGGTCTGGAACATCATTTTAAACGTTAGAAGATGCCTGTGCGTGAATTTTTCTAACATGTGGTGGCCGTTTCACTCCAGCTACCAAATGGGCATGACAGAACAAGGTCTTGGTGCAATGGCAAGGCGATCAAAGATGATTGGAGGCCAGGCTCTGCTACATCGGCCTAGCACACACAGCACACATGTAGGATCTTTATAGACATACAAACTTCGCTTATTGGGTTGAAATTTGATCAGAGGTCACAGCCTCCCCCACCCCCATGCGCTCATGCCCTTTGCGAGGGAGTTTTTCAGGTTTAATTTACAGACTGGTTGAGTTGGTAATCAGGGGCGATGGAACCTTCAGTGGCCCCGGGTGAGACAGGGTTAAATCTGCCCGGGCCCGACCCTGAATGTGCGAATGTGGCAGAAAACAGAAAGGGCGGTGCAGGAGGTGGGTGGTGCTATGAACTGACAGCAAACCCCCTCCACAAGTAAAATTTGTCTCAGTCACAGAATCGAATGTCACTTCCGGGGTGATTGTTGCGTCACTTTCTGCCTCCATGTCTTCTCACTGCCTTTGCTGATTCATTGTCCAACTCTGAGGCATCGCGCCAAACTAATGCAGAAACTCTGCTGCTGCCCAAGCATGGGCTCCTGCTGTCTCGGTACATTAATGTCCTAACAGTTCATTAACTGACCGAGTGGAGCAGTGTGGCACTTTAGAGGGCAGATAGGGAAGGCAAAATCAGAGCTAATTCGGTCTCAAGTGCTCTGGTTAGTAAGAATGGCCAACACATGGCTTAATTATGGATACCTCTTGAGTGTATTTGCTTCCACCAGCTGGCTCGTTGTTCTCGGGGTATGATTCTCGCTTCGGGTTTATTGGTTGGAACTTCAGAGAAGTCCCGGGCTCAAATCCTGGACAATCCCTCATTTTACTCTCGGCTTTTGACCTTGAACTGCCGTTGAAAATTCAGAAAGCATGTTCCCAAATCAATCTGGGTGAATCTCAAGCGCAAGGGTGTTTGCAAATATTCTGAAATAAAGGCACCTCAACGACCTACACTTTATGTCAACGAGGTTTGCTGGAATTTGAATTTGGATTGGATGGACAGAAGTGGTGTCAAAGGCTGTCTGATTGGATGTGGCTGGCCATGAAATCATACACTGGCTGAACGGCAATGCGGCCAGTGGCTTGTTGCTCTAGTGTTGTGATTCCCGCTAAGGTATTTCACTGACTGATATGCGAGAGGGCTTAAGTTCAAATCCCAAACGAGTGCAATATTGTAGTGGAAAGCCATCAGTTTATGGCGCAACATAACACATCTCATCTTGCGCTTGCTGCAACATTGATGTATTAACAATGATGCACACATTTAATCCTTCATTACTATGACTGGAGCTGCCTGTAATTTCAGGCTCCATAATCATATTTGATAGAAAGCTGCCATACAGCGATTCTGCTTTGTCAAAAGTTGGACACGAAATGAAAAAATTATCGTTCCTTCCGGGTTTCCATAGCTTCCCAGCTTCCTGTTCTGTACACAGGGGTGGTGGATGAACGAGACTTGGTGCGAGTAAGGACTCGGGCAGCCAGGATGATCTCAGATTTACGGAGGATATAACGTGGGAGACCGGCCAGGCGTGCATTGTAATTGTGAAGTCTAGAATTAAGAAAGGCATGGATGAGCTTTTTAGCAGCAGATGAGCCGAGGCAGGGATGGAGTCGGGCGATGTCCCGGAGGTGCAAACAGGCAGTCTTGGTGATGGAGCACATATGTTGTCAGAAGCTCCTCTCGGGGTCAAATATGTCACCATGTTTGTGAATAGTATGCTTCAACCTCAGACAGTTACGAGTGAGCGAGGGATAGAGTTGATGGCGAGGGAATGGAGTTTGTGGCGGGGTCCGGAATCAATGGCTTTGGTCTTCCGCGTATACCATTAGAAGAAATATCCACTCAACCAGTACTGGATTATGTAGAAGCAGAATGACAAAACAGAGGCAGTGGAGGGGTGGAGAGCGGCAATGGTGAGGTAGAACTGGGTATCAGCATATATGTGGAAACTGACGCTGTGGTTTCGGATGATGTCACCAAGGGAAAGCTTATTGATGAGGAATAGAAGGGGACCAAGCATAGATCCTTGGGCTCACTAGAGATAATAGTGTGGGAGTTGGAGGATAACGCATTGTAGATGATTCTATGGCTATGTCTGAAAAGATAAGAATGGAACCAGGCGTGTGCAGTCCCATCCAGCTGGACGGCGGCCTGGAGGTGCTGGAGAAGCATGGTGTGGTGAACTATGTCAAATGCTATAGCGAGTTCGAGAAGGGTGAAGAGGGATAGTTTATCGTTTGTCACAGTCGCATAGGATGTCACTTGTGACTTTGATAAGATCAATTTCGGTACTGTGGTGGGGCGGAAACGTGATTGGGGGATTAAAGCATGGAGTTCCGGTATAGATGGACACGGAATTGGGAGGCGACAGCATGTTAATGGTTTTGAAGAGGAAAGGGAGGGTGGAGATGGTGCGGTAGTTTGCACGGTTGCAAAAACAGCAATGAAAATATAAATAATAATAAAAAAGCATCGTTTAGAATGAAATGCGCCATTGTGAGTAATGAGACCGAATGAGCTTTGGCATGAACTTAATGTTAAATAAACTCCGTTCTTTTCTCTGTTGGACATTTTAATCGAATTGTGTAGAGCGACCGCAATCAAACCTGAGAATACTTTAGTAATCAGCTTTGCATTGACTGGGAACCGAAGCCCGGGTCTCTGCGTGGCAGGCGAGAATGCTACCCCTGAAACACCAATGCTCACCTTACCTTACGTTTCAATTCTCCAGTCGCATTCGTGTTTCTGTTAATGAAAGAATAAAAGGCAAATCAAAATACTGCACAGTTCTCCAGGTGTGGTCTCACCAAGACCCTATACAATTGTAGCAAAGTTTCAGGGAGGGAGCAGAGGCTGATGCTGATCTGTATCACGTGGGAGCAGAACACAATATTCCTGCTGTTTATCTTCATTATCCTGCAGGATATTCCATACTCTTAATATCGGAGGGTTTAGTTTATTGCAATGATCGCTGTGGCTCTTTTCAATTTTAAGAATTTGCTGCAAATTAAATATCACCAAACCAACGAAATGGTTATGTAACAATCAGTGCAGCGTCAGATATTTCTGAATTCAGCATGGCCAATTGGTTAAAGGCAATGCAGAAAGCATTTCACGGTTCTGCCTCGGGAAGTTCAAAGCTTGTTATATTTAAATATTAATAAATCCAATTTGATAGAAAAGTTTAAAGCCTTGGTTGATCTTAGCTCTGATTACCCTAAAGAGTGAAGAGAGTTAATAGAAAAATCCTACAGAATCTCAAGTCCAAAGTCGCATTTTCCTCCCAAGCATGCTGCACTTAGCTCATGGCACGGCTCAAATTACTGATACATACTTGGAATGAAATTCATTGGTCGGACTGTGTGTTAGAGCATGGATGTGGGAATAATGGACAGCTCGTGCAGAGAGCCGGCACGGGAAGGATTGGCCCAATGACTTTCATCACCACATTAAGAATTATATGATTGTATTACTCCAAGCGTTGAAAGGTTTTCTACCAGCGGCTCATTGCTCCAGTGGTATGATGCTTGCTTGAAAAGAATCTTTAGTCAAACATCAACAATTTCCTCACCCTGGAGACATTGCAGAAGTCTTCAAATGAGTAATTGTTAGAAAATAAGCGCAGAGCCTAATTCCATTGTATCGCAAGAAACTCACGAGTTTATTTTTAACAGCGGGAATTCAGTCCCAGATGTGCAGAAACTGCGACGTAAATATGAAAATCCGTCTATTCCCAGAAGCCAGCTCCACAGTTTCCATATTGTCAATGTGGGAGCACAGGCAGAAGAGGCGGTAAGGACGACTTTATTAATCGTTGTTTCTATCCTTTGGAAGCTAAAATATTGAAATAAAAGGGATTTTCGGACGACCCTCTTTGGATAATAAAGGTAGATGGAGGTTGGTGAGAGGTTAAGGTGATGGACTGTTCATCCAGTTGGAAGACACTTGGCCTGAAAATCTTACAGTAACCAAGTAAGACAATCTTACCTCTCGCTGTGTAAAATTCTCTCACTTTCTCAAACTAATGTTTCACCCAGTTCTAATGGAACAGAGATCTCGGATTACAGATAGATCTTTCCCGGCTTCCTTCCTTCCTTCCATTCCATTGCCTGCCGCGTTTCCTACATTAAAACAGTGAATATACTTTAAAAGTACTTCATTGGCTGCAATGCACTTTGGAACGTCCGGTGGCCATGAAACGCGTGGCGGAATTTTGAATCTTTCTGTCTTTCCTTGTTCGCACTTTCCTGCCTTATTGGGCAAGGAGCCTGATTTTGATGTTAACTCTGTGATCAAAAGCTTATCAGTTCCAGTCCTAACCTTGGCTTTTTGCACATTTATTAAAATCTATTTGATTGAAACTATCCAAAATATAATAAAATCGTCCATTTAAAGCCAGTGAGTTATAACAGTCGTTTCAATGGTGAGGGGAATCTTTAGAGGAACAACTCCTGCGACATCAGAAATAGAATCAGTGCCCAGCTCTGCTGTTCGGGGCAACATAGAAACATAGAAGATAGGAGCAGGAGTAGGCCATTCGGCCCTTCGAGCCTGCTCCGCCATTCAATGAGATCATGGCTGATCATCCAAATTCAGTACCCTGTCCCTGCCTTCTCCCCATATCCCTTGATCCCTTTAGCCTTAAGAAATATATCCAACTCTTTCTTGAATATACGTAATGAACTGGCCTCCACCGCCCTCTGTGGCAGAGAATTCCACAGGTTCACCACTCTCTGGGTGAAGAAATTCCTCCTCATTTCAGTTCTAAATGGCTTACCCCTTATCCTTAGACTATGACCCCTGTTTCTGGACTCCCCAGCCATCAGAAACATCCTTCCTGCATCTAGTCTGTCCAGGCCTGACAGAATTTTATAGGTTTCGATGAGATCCCCTCTCAATCTTCTAAACTCCAGTGAGTATAAGCCCAATCGACACAATCTCTCCTCATACGTCATTCCTGCCATCCCATGTATCAGCCTGGTGAATCTTCGCTGCACTCCTTCCATGGCAAGTACGTCCTTCCTCAGGTAAGGCGACGAAAACTGCACACAATACTGAAGGTGCGGTCTCACCAAGGCCCTGTACAACTGCAGCAAGACATCCTTTTTCTTGTACTCGAACCCTCTTGCTACGAAGGCCAACATGACATTTGCCTTCTTAACCGCCTGCTGCACCTGCAAGCTTACCTTCAGCGACTGGTGCACAAGAACACCCAGGTCTCTTTGCACTTCCCCTTCTTCCAATCTATTGTCATGCAAATAATAATCTGCCTTCCTGTTTTTGCCACCAAAGTGGATAACCTCACATTTATCCACATTATAGTGCATTTGCCATGTTTCTGCCCAATCATCCAACCTGTACAAATCGTACTGGAATTTCACGACATCCTCCTCACAGCATACCCTCCCACCCAGCTTTGTGTCATCTGCAAATTTGGAGATATTACATCCAATTCCCTCGTCCAGATCATTAATATATATTGTGAACAGCTGGGGCCCTAGGACCGATCCTGGCGGTACCCCACTAGTCACTGCCTGCCACTCGGAAAATGACCCGTTTATTTCAACTCTTTGCTTTCTGTCCGCCAACCAGTTCTCTATCCAAATCAATACCAAGGCAATCCTCGCCTCGTCCTGTTTCATTTTCACATCGATGGGAGAAGCTGAGAGCGATCTCCAATCTACACTGGCTTTACACCGCTTGAAAGATTGACAGGAAAAGCAAATGTTGAGGAATGATAGAATCATAGAAAGTTACAGCACGGAATGAGGCCATTTTGGCCCATCGTGTCCGCGACGGCCAACAAAGAGCTATCCAGCCTAGGAAGCTGGAAAAATGGTTTACTTTATCATTTGAAAATTCATTTAATTTCTTATTTTTATTGATTTTAGATGAGCGCAGTTTTCTGATTGGCACCAAGTCTGTACAATTAATTTCTGTTAAACTTTATTTTGCTCCCGCTCTTCTTAAAGAACAATGTGTCCCTCGCCATGGGCCTTAAACCTTTCAATTATGGCCAACCTCCTGTAATCGCTGCGTTCATCCACTAGCGCCCTTTTCATTTGTCTGTTAATTGGTTCAATGGCACACTTCAAAAGACCTGTTAAGATTAAGGCGGAATGCTTTCGATCTAACTGCACCACGCCAGCCAGCCAAAGTTTCACATTCCAACCCTCATTGGCAGCTAGGTGATGCTGCCCATCGTTCACGCATCACAACAGTTTTGGGAAAAGCGCCAACCAGCAAGACAATAAAATCCAGTCCTTCAGTTAACAAGCCCGCTATCACAAGATTCCCCAAGAAAATTTTGTGAACAATCGGGCCACTGTCCTTGTCTGTCGAGCAGTCCCACAGATCTAAAGGTATCGACTGGTTCTAAGGCACTAATGTAAATTGGTGCGAATGGGTCCTGTGCCCAAACCAGCGGTGGTAGCAGATCAAACGTAACATCGTAAGCAGCTGAAAGTGAATGTTGGATTAGACAACACCGCAGGAAAGTGACAATGAAATGGAAGGAGGAAAGTAACGGAGGGCTGGTGATTGTGAAAGGATGATAATGTTGGCGGGTTTGTATTATGGAGCATCAACACAGGTATGTGAGAGCGCAGGGTTTTGAAGGAATAAATAGGTTTTCATCACCAATAAGACACATTTCTTCAGGTGGTAAATACTGATGTGTCCCAGCGGTCTATCAGAGAACAGACAATATAAAGCCAGCTGTGCTGTAATAAGGATTCCAACCGTGGTTGCTGTGGTTAGAACGCAGATCACCAGTCACTTTACGATAACAGCGGCACACATCAGTTGCGGGGTGTTTGCTCTCACCACAGCATAGTTGCGCACGGCACGGATAGCTTTGCTGCTAAATATGAATAAAATGCAATTGTTGTTTACAGCTGTTTCAGTCATAGGAACATAGAAACAGGTGGTGGCCATTTAACCATCGAGCCTGCTCCGCCATTCAATTACATCATGTCGTAACTCCATCTACCTGCTCTGATTCCATAAATCTTCATATCCTTGCCTAACAAAAATCTATCAACCTCAATTTAGAAATTGTCAATTGACCCCCGGCCTCAAAAGCCTTTTGTAGGAGAGAGTTCCGGATTCCCACTACCCTCTGTCTGAAGAAGCCCTTCCTTACATTATCTCTGAACGTGATAGCTGTAATTTTATGGTTATTCCCCATTCTGCTGGACCCTCCCACCAGAGGAAATAGTTTCTCTCTCTCTCTCACACTTATTTGACTGCAGCTCTGACCGAAGTCCACATCCCAGGACATTAACTGTTCCTCTGATCCTATCCCACTAATTTGTATTTTGAGCCCATGCCTCTTTCCCTGATGATGCTTTGCGCCCTGTGTCTGCAATTGGATTTGTTGTAGATCACTGGCAGCTGGCGGCAAAGCGAGCGGGATATGGGCGCTCACAGGGAATGCTGCTTCTCATGGCTGCCTCACCCCCCGCGGGAGCTGGCGGGGGTTTGAAAGCATTCATGTGTCACACAGTTAGGATTTAAGAAGTGTTGTCTCAAAGTACCACCATATGAAGGAAGCGCCTCTTTATGGGGGTTTTTGAGACACAACATGATTTTGGGAACTCGCCTGACTCCAGATCATAAGACGACGTGTCTGGGTTGCGGCTAAATTTTTTTACCAGATTGTGTGTGAATAACTCGAAACCCCTCACAATAAACACTGTCACTTTTCACTGTTTAGCGGACGAGTTTCTCGGAGTGATGTGCCTGATCCTCTCATTCATTCGTTTGTACAAACCTCGGGAAAGGACGGAGGTGGAAATGATTTACAGGGAAATTATCAAAACATATCTTCAAGTCTCGCGTTCACCCATAAAGAAGCTCAAACTTACAGATTCAAAATCTTCGAGTGTAATCGGCTCTGTGGGTCAATGGATAGCGCGTTGGCCTTCTAATTAATGGTGGGAAGGTTGTGGGTTGGAGTCCCGCCAGAGTCGCTGCACAGTCAGGTTTTAGTGATGAACTTTTGCAGCAAAACCACAACTCGTTCATTGATGTCCTTCAAGGAATGGAAATCGCCAATGAGTCCGTTTGAATTGTGATTAATTAACATGTCAGCTTCAATCTGCGCACCTCATGTCAGCTTCAATCTGCGCACCTCATGTCAGCTTCAATCTGCGCACCTCATGTCAGCTTCAATCTGCGCACCTCATGTCAGCTTCAATCTGCGCACCTCATGTCAGCTTCAATCTGCGCACCTCATGTCAGCTTCAATCTGCGCACCTCATGTCAGCTTCAATCTGCGCACCTCATGTCAGCTTCAATCTGCGCACCTCATGTCAGCTTCAATCTGCGCACCTCAAGTCAGCTTCAATCTGCGTACCTCACGTCAGCTTCAATCTGCGGACCTCATGTCAGCTTCAATCTGCGCACCTCATGTAAGCTTCAATCTGCGCACCTCATGTCAGCTTCAATCTGCGCACCTCATGTCAGCTTCAATCTGCGCACCTCATGTCAGCTTCAATCTGCGCACCTCATGTCAGCTTCAATCTGCGCACCTCATGTCAGCTTCAATCTGCGCACCTCATGTCAGCTTCAATCTGCGCACCTCATGTAAGCTTCAATCTGCGCACCTGCTGGAAAATTTTTATTTACTCCACGAGTGTTGTGTCGACAAACCCTGTGCCTTCTGTCCTCTGGAGCTCAAACATTCTCTGGAGAAAAGAGAATCCGACCTTCTGGAACGGTAAAAAGCCATCATTTGAAGCTGGGAATCTCTCCCATTCATACTTCAGATGAGGGACTGTCAAAATTGGCCGGTTTCACGCCAGATTCAGAATATAAAAAGTGTCGCCCAGATAATTAAAAGACCTTTGCAGGACTTGAACCTTCAATCTTCTGATAACAGAAAAATTTGCAACCGAAGGCAGACGCCTTATCCATTCGTCTATGCGGTCGCTGATGCCACTGAATCTCTTTTTATGGGGCGAATTGTGAGCAGGTTCAAGGAAACAGCTCGAAAAAAGAAGTGGATTGAGGAAAAGATAAAAATATTTCCACTGAATAAACAGGTCCTCTGTGAGCTGGATTCGCACCAGCGCAGTGAAACTCAATGCAAATTGGAGGATGACATCGGCGGCTTGTTGGTCCAGGGTTATGATTCTCGCCTTGGGCAGTTTAGCATTAAAATGCTGAGAGATCCCGTGTTCAAATCCCAAACGAGCCCTGACACATTTTGTTAAACTCAACAACTCGGTCATCAAAGCTGAAATCGCTCTGCTTCTAAAAAAACGGCATGATCCGAGATTGTGAGCTCTGCCATTTCAAACAGACACAGAATGATCCGGGACTGTGAGCACTCCCGGTTTAAACAGACCCAGAATGATCCGCGACCCCGCCCATTATAGACAGGCCTGATTTTCAAAGCTTATGAAATCTATGGCAACATAAATCGAGCTGTTTCTAAAACGATGCCCGGTTTAGTCTTCGATGCCAAGTTGAAAGTTTGCTCCATTATCATTTTTCCCTTCATCTCCGCCATTTTACTCCAGCCAAATGAACTGAGTTTAGGTGTCAGCCGTGGCTCAGCGGTAGCATACTCAAGCCTCACTCCAGAGACTTGAGTGCATAATCCAGGCTGACACTCCAGGGCAGTACTGAGGAAGTGCTGCACTGTCGGCAGTGCCGTCTTTCCAGTAAGATGATAAACTGGGGCTTCAGATCCCATGAGAGAATGCTGAAAAGAACGAGGATTTCTCGCGCATTATTTATCTCTCAACCAAAGACCCCAAAACAGAAAATCTCGTCTTTAAGTTTGATAAATATTTTTGAAATTCCAAAGGAGAAATATATGTTCCTGCTCCCTAATCATTTGCCTCTGTTGCCGCTAGTCTTTCATTCGGTGCCAATCTCAGAGGAAGGAAGAAGGAAGAGAGGGTTCTCAGTCTCCGATTCGCGATCTCATCTCCACTTTCATTCAAGGTGGGTTGAGAAATGTCTTGGAATATTTTAATTTTAACAAGATATGGGCAATGCAGGGGCACAGACCAGCAACACCAGTGCAATTTCCACGAAAATGTATTTCAAGTAAGGTTCAGTGAAATGCTTGGAAAGTGTATCAGCATCAAACGTGCAATACAGTAACGACGAGGATGGGATTCGGACCCACGCGTGCAGAGCACAATGGATTAGCAGTCCATCGCCTTAACCACTCGGCCACCTCGTCTCTCCAATGCACGGCTTTCAGACATTCCATTTCTTGCTTTTTACATCTAATTAGAACTACCCTGAAAGAAATTCAACTTCACCGCTTATCCTGCCCGTGCACACAGATCTACAATGTTGAAAATGTACAATCAGCTTAATGTAAGCAACAGGCCTTCTGTTACTTCAGATGAGGGACTGTCAAAAATGGCCGGTTTCACGCCAGATTCAGAATATAAAAAGTGTCGCCCAGATAATTAAAAGACCTTTGTAGGATTTGAACCTTCAATCTTCTGATAACTGAAGAATTTGTAACCGAAGTCAGACGCCTTATCCATTAGTCTCTGCGGCCGCTGATGCCGCTGAATCTCTTTTTATGGGGCAAATTGTGAGCAGGTTGAAGGAAACAGCTCGAAAAAAGAAGTGGATTGACGAAAAGATAAAAATATTTCCACTGAATAAACAGGTCCTCTGTGAGCTGGATGCGCACCAGTGCAGTAAAACTCAATGCAAATTGGAGGATGACATCGGCGGTTTGTCGGTATCGGGTTATGATTCTCGCTTTGGGCAGTTCAGCATTAAAATGCGAGAAGTCCCGTGTTCAAATCCCGGACGAGCCCTGACACATTTTGTTAAACTCAACAACTCGGTCATCAAAGCTGAAATCGCTCTGATTCTAAAAAGACGGCATGATCCGAGATTGTGAGCTCTGCCATTTCAAACAGACACAGAATGATCCGGGGCTGTGAGCACTCGCGGTTTAAACAGACCCAGAATGATTCGCAACTGACCGCGACCCCGCCCATTATAGACAGGCCTGATTTTCTATGCTTATGAAATCTATGGCAGCATAAATCGGGCTGCTTCTCAAACTATGCCCGGTTTAATCTTGGACGCCAAGTTGAAAGTTCACTCCATTATCATTTTTCCCTTTATCTCCGTCATTTTACTCCAGCCAAATGAACTGAGTTTAGGTGTCAGCCGTGGCTCAGCGGTAGCATACTCAAGCCTCACTCCAGAGACTTGAGTGCATAATCCAGGCTGACACTCCAGGGCAGTACTGAAGTAGTGCTGCACTGTCGGCAGTGCCGTCTTTCTAGTAAGAAACTGGGGCTTCAGATCCCATGAGAGAATGCTGAAAAGAACGAGGATTTCTCGCGCATTATTTATCTCTCAACCAAAGACCTAAAAACAGAAAATCTCGTCTTTAAGTTTGATATATATTTTTGAAATTCCAAAGGAGAAATTTATGTTCCTGCTCCCTAATCATTTGCCTCTGTTGCCGCTAGTATTTCATTCGGTGCCAATCTCAGAGGAAGGAAGAAGGAAGAGAGGGTTCTCAGTCTCCGATTCGCGATCTCATCTCCACTTTCATTCAAGGTGGGTTGAGAAATTTCTTGGAATATTTTAATTTTAACAAGATATATGAGCAATGCAGGGGCACAGACCAGCAACACCAGTGCAATTTCCACGAAAATGTATTGCAAGTAAGATTCAGTGAAATGCTTGGAAAGTGCACCAGCATCAAACGCGTAATATAGTAACGACGAGGATGGGATTCGAACCCACGCGTGCAGAACACAATGGATTAGTAGTCACTCGGCCACCTCGTCTCACCAATGTACGGCTTTCAGACATTCGATTTCTTGCTTTTTACATCTAATTAGAACTACCCTGAAAGAAATTCAACTTCACCGCTCATCCTGCCCGTGCACACAGATCTACAATGTTGAAAATGTACAATCAGCTTAATGAAAGCAACAGGCCTTCCGTTACTTCAGATGAGGGACTGTCAAAAATGGCCGGTTTCACGCCAGATTCAGAATATGAAAAGTGTCGCCCAGATAATTAAAAACCGTTGTAGGACTTGAACCTTCAATCTTCTGATAACTGAAGAATTATGCAACCGAAGTCAGACGTATTATCCATTAGTCTATGCGGACGCTGATGCCGCTGAATCTCTTTTTATGGGGTGAATTGTGAGCAGGTTCAAGGGAACAGCTCGAAAAAAGAAGTGGATTGAGGAAAAGATAAAAATATTTCCACTGAATAAACAGGTCCTCTGTGAGCTGGATGCGCACCAGTGCAGTGAAACTCAATGCAAATTGGAGGATGAAATCGCCGGCTTGTTGGTCTTGGGTTATGATTTTTGCTTTGGGCAGTTCAGTATTAAAATGCGAGAGGTCCCGTGTTCAAATCCCGGACGAGCCCTGACACATTTTCTTAAACTCAACAACTCGGTCATCAAAGCTGAAATCGCTCTTATTCTAAAAAAACGGCATGATCCGAGATTTTGAGCTCTGCCATTTCAAACAGACACAGAATGATCCGGGACTGTGAGCACTCGCGGTTTAAACAGACCCAGAACGATTCGCAACTGACCGCGACCCCGCCCATTATAGACAGGCCTGATTTTCAATGCTTATGAAATCTATGGCAACATAAATCAGGCTGCTTCGAAAACGGTGCCCGGTTTAATCTTGGACGCCAAGTTGAAAGTTTACTCCATTATCATTTTTCCCTTTATCTCCGTCATTTTACTCCAGCCAAATGAACTGAGTTTAGGTGTCAGCCGTGGCTCAGCGGTAGCATACTCAAGCCTCACTCCAGAGACTTGAGTGCATAATACAGGCTGACACTCCAGGGCAGTACTGAGGTAGTGCTGCACTGTCGGCAGTGCCGTCTTTCCAGTAAGATGATAAACTGGGGCTTCAGATCCCATGAGAGAATGCTGAAAAGAACGAAGATTTCTCGCGCATTATTTAGCTCTCAACCAAAGACCCAAAAACAGAAAATCTCGTCTTTAAGTTTGATAAATATTTTTGAAATTCCAAAGGAGAAATTTATGTTTCTGCTCCCTCATCATTTGCCTCTGTTGCCGCTAGTCTTTCATTCGGTGCCAATCTCAGAGGAAGGAAGAAGGAAGAGAGGGTTCTCAGTCTCTGATTCGTGATCTCATCTCCACTTTCATTCAAGGTGGGTTGAGAAATTTCTTGGAATATTTTAATTTTAACAAGATATGAGCAATGCAGGGGCACAGACCAGCAACACCAGTGCAATTTTCACGAAATTGTTTTTCAAGTAAGGTTCAGTGAAATGCTTGGAAAATCCATTAGCATCAAACGTGTAATACAGTAACTACGAAGATGGCATGCAAACCCACGCGTGCAGAGCACAATGGATTAGCAGTCCATCGCCTTCACCTCTCGGCCACCTCGTCTCACCGATGCAATGTTCTCAGACATTCCATTTCTTGCTCTTTGCATCTAATTAGAACTACCCTGAAAGAAATTCAACTTCACCGCTTATCCAGCCCGTGCACACAGATCTACAATGTTGATAATGTACAATCAGCTTAATGTAAGCAACAGGCCTTCCGTTGCTTCAGATGAGGGACTGTCAAAAATGGCCGGTTTCACGCCAGATTCAGAATATAAAAAGTGTCGCCCAGATAATTAAAGAACCTTTGTAGGACTTGAACCTTCAATCTTCTGATAACTGAAGAATTTGTAACAGAAGTCAGATGCCTAATCCATTAGTCTGTGCGGCCGCTGATGCCGCTGAATCTTTTTTTATGGGGCGAATTGTGAGCAGGTTCAAGGAAACTGCTCGAAAAAAGAAGTGGATTGAGGAAAAGATAAAAATATTTCAACTGAATTAACAGGTCCTCTGTGAGCTGGATTCCCACCAGCGCAGTGAAACTCAATGCAAATGGGAAACGACATCGGCGTCTCGTTGGTTTAGGGGTATGATTCTCGCTTTGGGCATTTCACGATTAAAATGCAAGAAGTCCCGGGTTCAAATCCCGGACGAGCCCTGACACATTTTCTTAAACTTCAACAACTCGGTCATCAAAGCTGAAATCGCTCTGCTTCTGAAAAAACGGCAGGATCCGAGATTGTGAGCTCTGCCATTTCAAACAGACACAGAATGATCCGGGGCTGTGAGCACTCGCGGTTTAAACAGACCCAGAATGATTCGCAACTGACCGCGACCCCGCCCATCATAGATAGGCCTGATTTTCAAAGCTTATGAAATCTATGGCAACATAAATCGGGCTGTTTCTAAAACGATGCCCGGTTTAATCTTGGACGCCAAGTTGAAAATTTACTGCATTATCATTTTTCCCTTTATCTCCGTCATTTTACTCCAGCCAAATGAACTGAGTTTAGGTGTCAGCCGTGGCTCAGCGGTAGCATACTCAAGCCTCACTCCAGAGACTTGAGTGCATAATCCAGGCTGACACTCCAGGGCAGTACTGAGGAAGTGCTGCACTGTCGGCAGTGCCGTCTTTCTAGTAAGATGTTAAACTGGGGCTTCAGATCCCATGAGAGAATGCTGAAATGAACGAGGATTTCTCACGCATTATTTATCTCTTCAACCAAAGACCCAAAAACAGAAAATCTCGTCTTTAAGTTTGATAAATATTTTTGAAATTCCAAAGGAGAAATTTATGTTCCTGCTCCCTAATCATTTGCCTCTGTTGCCGCGAGTCTTTCATTCGGTGCCAATCTCAGAGGAAGGAAGAAGGAAGAGAGGGTTCTCAATCTCCGATTCGCGATCTCATCTCCACTTTCATTCAAGGTGGGTTGAGAAATTTCTTGGAATATTTTAATTTTAACAAGATATGAGCAATGCAGGGGCACAGACCAGCAACACCAGCGCAATTTCCACGAAAATGTATTTCAAGTAAGGTTCAGTGAAATGCTTGGAAAGTGCATCAGCATCAAACGTGTAATACAGTAACGACGAGGATGGGATGCAAACCCACGCGTGCAGAGCACAATGGATTAGCAGTCCATCGCCTTAACCTCTCAGCCACCTCGTCTCACCGATGCAATGTTCTCAGACATTCCATTTCTTGCTCTTTGCATCTAATTAGAACTACCCTGAAAGAAATTCAAGTTCACCGCTTATCCTGCCCGTGCACAAAGATCTGCAATGTTGAAAATGTACAATCAGCTTAATGTAAGCAACAGGCCTTCCGTTACTTCAGATGAGGGACTGTCAAAAATGGCCGGTTTCACGCCAGATTCAGAATATGAAAAGTGTCGCCCAGATAATTAAAGGACCTTTGTAAGACTTGAACCTTCAATCTTCTGATAACTGAAGAATTTGCAACAGAAGTAAGATGCCTAATCCATTAGTCTATGCGGCCGCTGATGCCGCTGAATCTCTTTTTATGCGGCGAATTGTGAGCAGGTTCAAGGGAACTGCTCGAAAAAAGAAGTGGATTGAGGAAAAGATAAAAATCTTTCAACTGAATTAACAGGTCCTCTGTGAGCTGGATTCGCACCAGCGCAGTGAAACTCAATGCAAATGGGAAATGACATCGGCGGCTCGTTGGTCTAGGGGTATGATTCTCGCTTTGGGCATTTCACGATTAAAATGCGAGAGGTCCCGGGTTCAAATCCCTGATGAGCCCTGACACATTTTCTTAAACTCAACAACTCGGTCATCAAAGCTGAAATCGCTCTGCTTCTAAAAAAACGGCATCATCCGAGATTGTGAGCTCTGCCATTTCAAACAGACACAGAATGATCCGGGACTGTAAGCTTTCCCGGTTTAAACAGACCCAGAATGATTCGCAACTGACCGCGACCCCGCCCATTATAGACAGGCCTGATTTTCAAAGCTTATGAAATCTATGGCAACATAAATCGGGCTGTTTCTAAAACGATGCCCGGTTTAATCTTGGACGCCAAGTTGAAAGTTTACTCCATTATCATTTTTCCCTTTAGCTCCGTCATTTTACTCCAGCCAAATGAACTGAGTTTAGGTGTCAGCCGTGGCTCAGCGGTAGCAAACTCAAGCCGCACTCCAGAGACTTGAGCACATAATCCAGGCTGCCACTCCAGGGCAGTGCTGAGGTAGTGCTGCACTGTCGAGAGTGCCGTCTTTCTAGTAAGATGTTAAACTGGGGCTTCAGATCCCATGAGAGAATGCTGAAAAGAACGAGGATTTCTCGCGCATTATTTATCTCTCAACCAAAGTCCCAAAAACAGAAAATCTCGTCATTAAGTTTGATAAATATTTTTGAAATTAAATTGCCCGCAAAGGAGAAATTTATGTTTCTGCTCCCTAATCATTTGCCTGTGTTGCCGCTCGTCTTTCCTTCGGTGCCAATCGCAGAGGACGGAAGAAGGAAGAGAGGGTTCTCAGTCTCCGATTCGCGATCTCATCTCCACTTTCATTCAAGGTGGGTTGAGAAATTTTTTGGAATATTTTAATTTTAAGAAGATATGAGCAATGCAGAGGCACAGACCAGCAACACCAGTGCAATTTTCAGGAAATTGTATTTCAAGTAAGATTCAGTAAAATGCTTAGAAAGTGCATCAGCATCAAACGTGTAATATAACAGCGACGAGGATTGGATTCTAACCCACGCTTGTAAAGCACAATGGATTAGCAGTCCATCGCCTTAACCTCTCGGCCACCTTTTCTCACCGATACACTGCTCTCAGACATTCCATTTCTTGCTTTTTGCATCTAAGTAGAACTACCCTGAAAGAAATTCAACTTCAGGTGAGGGACTGTCAAAAATGGTCGGTTTAACGCCAGATTCAGAATATAAAAAGTGTCACCCAGATAACTCAACGACCGTGGTAGGACTCGAACCTTCAATCTTCTGATAACTAAAGCATTTGGAACGGAAGTCAAACGTCTTATCCATTAATCTGTGCGTCCGCTGATGCCGGTGTAACTCTTTTTACGGGGCGAATTGTGAGCAGGTTCAAGGAAACTGCTCGAAAAAAGAAGTGGGTTGAGTAAAAGATAAAAATATTTCAACTGAATAAACAGGTCCTCTGTGAGCTGGATTCGCACATTTTGTTAAACTCAACAACTGGGTCATCAAAGCTGAAATCGCTCTTCTTTAAAAAAAACCGGAATGATCCGGGACTGGGAGCTCTGCCGTTTTTAACAGACACAGAATGATCCGGGACTGTGAGTACTCCCGGTTCGAACAGACCCAGAATGATTCGCAACTGACCACGACCCCGCCCATTATAGACAGGCCTGATTTTCAATGCTTATGAAATCGATGGCAACATAAGTCGGGCTGTTTCTTTACCGAGCGGCCGATTACGATGCCCGGTTTTTCCTGGACGCCAAGTTGTGTGTCGAGGGTGTGGGTGTATTGACATCCTGAGAGACAGCGACAGCCCCATGACACAGAGCGATGGCAGCAACTCACAAATGTGGCCATTCAGGCCCATAAATAGGCTGACCCTGATTCACAGTAGCTAGTCAGTCAGGCGGGTCGGAAGGTCTGCACTCAGCAAATGAAGGGCTGGGGAATAAGACAGTCTCCCAATCAGACGGATAAAGCGGGAGACAAAGTGAGAGACAGAGACTGGAGCTGGCTGTGAGTCAACCCCGCAGAGAAGCACGTTGTATCCTTTCCCTTTTTACCCTGATTTGTCAGTAATAATTTAAAATCATTTCTGGTCCGGTCCCTTCCTTTAATCCAGTGCAGCGGCAGTGACAATAACATTGTGGATTTATCGGGTACAGCCGAATCCAAGTCGGATCCCCAGCACCGAGGAGAAATTCCCTATTTCCCGGTCAGTTTGTTTCAAGCAGCAGTTAACAGCAAAAAGTGTTATTAATAGGAGTAGTGGGACTGAGAATGACTTAAACAGTCGGCACCCTGTGAAGCAGAGCTCCGAGTATCTGTTTAAATAAAGTACTGAACAGATCGAGTGGGAGAGTTACCTGGACTCCGTGTATCACGAGGTAGTCACACCAATTAGATTAATTAATTCAGATGTAGTCCGTGGCCAGGGTCAGGATGGTGTGACTAGAATTGAGGCAGGTACGGGGATCCAGGAGGTAGTGTTGGAGGAGCCGCAGCCCTTGCACTTGTCCAACAGGTTCGAGGCTCTTACTCCCTGTGGGGACAGGAGCAGGGACTGCAGGGAGGATGAGCAACCTGGCCACAGTACCGTGGAGCAGGGGGCCATTCAAGTTGGGGTAGTTAAAAGAAATGTTGTAGTGGTAGGGGATAGTATCATTAGGGGGATAGATAGAGTACTTTGCAGCCGAGAGCAAGAGTCCCGAAGGCTGTGTTGCATGCCCGGTGCCAGGGTTAAGGACATCTCCTCTGGACTGGAGAGAAACTTGGAGTGGGAGGGGGAGGATCCAGTTGTCGTGGTCCATGTTGGCACCAATGACATTGATAGGACAAGGAAGGAGGTTCTGCTGCGGCAGTTTGAGCAGCTAGGGGCCAAATTAAAAAGCAGAACCACAAGGGTAATAATCTCTGGATTATTACCTGAGCCACGAGCGAATTTGGCTAGGACAAATAAAATTAGTGAGTTAAATGCATGGCTCAAAGACTGGTGTGGGAGAAATGGGTTTTGCTTCCTGGGACACTGGCACCAGTACTGGGGCAGGAGGGAGCTGTTCCGTTGGGACGGGCTACACTCGGCCAGTGCTGGGACTAGAGTCCTGGCGGATCATATAACTAGGGCTGTAGAGAGGGCTTTAAACTAACTAGTGGGGGGGGGGGGAGGTTCCAAGAGAGCAAATAATAAAAATGACAACAGAGAAGGTAATAGACTTAGGTAGCAGTGGGGAAATTAAAAACCAGAGCGTGTCAGGAAGGGGCAGAAGGTATGGAGTAAAAGGTAAAGTAATAAAAAGGGCAAAAGCAGGAACTAAGTGTCACAAAACATCTTTGAAAGTTCTCTATCTGAATGCACGTAGCATTCGTAACAAGATAGATGAGTTAATGGCACAAATAACTACATATGGGTATGATCTTGTGGCCATTACAGAAACATGGCTGCAGGGTGACAATGCCTGGGAATTAAACATACCAGGTTATTTAACGATCAGGAAGGACAGGCAGGAAGGAAGGGGAGGTGGGGTGGCTATGTTAATAAAGGAAGGAATCACTGTAATACAGAGAAATGATATTGGGTCAAAAGATCTGTATAATGAAACAGTTTGGGTGGAGGTAAGGAAAAATAAGGGGAAAAAAACACTAGTGAGCGTAGTCTATAGGCCTCCAGACAGTGGCAACTCTGCTGGACGGAGTATCAAACAGGAAATAGTTGAGGCTTGTAATAAGGGAACATCTATAATTATGGGGGATTTTAACTATCATATTAATTGGACAAATCAAATTGGGCAGGGCAGCCTTGAGGATGAGTTCATTGAGTTTATTAGGGATGGGTTTCTTGAGCAGTATGCAACTGAACCGACCAGGGGGCAAGCAACCTCAGATCTGGTCCTGTGTAACGAGATGGGATTAATTAAAAATGTCTAGTAAAGGATCCCCTTGGAATGAGTGACCATAACATGGTTGAATTCCATATTCAATTAGAGGGTGAGATGGTTGGATCTCAAACAAGCGTGCTAAGCTTGAATAAAGGAGACTATGAAGGTATGAGAGCGGAATTGAGTAGAGTGGATTGGGAAAATAGATTAAAGGGTAAGACGATACATGATCAGTGGTGTACATTTAAGGAGTTATTTTACAACTTCCAAAAAATATATATTCCACTGAGAAGAAAAGGGTGTAAAAGAAAAGACAGCCATCCGTGGCTAAGTAAAGAAATTAAGGATATTATTCGACTAAAAACAAGGGCATATAAGGTAGCCAAATCTAGTGGGAGGATAGAGGATTGGGGAAACTTTAAAAGACAGCAAAAAATAACAAAAAGATTGATTAAGAAAGGGAAGATGGATTATGAAAGTAAATTAGCAAAAAATATAAAAACAGATAGTAAGAGTTTTTATAGTTATATAAAAAGAAAAAGGGTGGCTAAAGTAAATTTTGGTCCTTTAGAGGATGAGACCGGGAAATTAATGGTGGGAAATATGGAGATGGCAAAAACACTGAATGAATATTTTACATCAGTTTTTACAGTAAAAGACACTAAGAATATCCCAACACTGGACAAACAGGGGGCTAAAGGGGGGGGAGGAGCTAACACGATCAAAATCACTAAGGAAGTGGTACTCGGTAAAATAATGGGAATCAAGGTGGATAAATCACCTAGACCTGATGGCTTACATCCTAGGGTCTTGAGGGAAGTGGCGGTAGGGATTGTGGATGCATTGGTAATAATTCTCCAAAACTCCCTGGACTCAGCAAAGATCCCGGCAGACTGGAAAACTGCTAATGTAAAACCCTTATTTAAAAAGGGCAGTAGACAGAAGGCTGGAAACTATAGACCGGTTAGCCTAACATCTGTCGTAGGTAAAAGTTTGGAGTCCATTATTAAGGAGACAGTAACAGGACATTTGGATAATCATAATTTAATAGGACAAAGTCAGCATGGTTTTATGAAGTGGAAGTCAAGTTTGACAAATTTGCTGGAGTACTTTGAGGAAGTAATGTATAGGGTGGATAAAGGGGAACCAGTGGACGTTGTATATTTAGACTTCCAAAAGGCATTTGACAAGGGGCCACACAAAAGATTATTGCTTAAGATAAAATATCACCGGATTGGGGGTAATATTCTGGCATGGATAGAGGATTGGCTATCTAACAGAAGGCAGAGAGTTGGGATAAATGGTTCATTCTCAGACTGGCAAACAGTAACTAGTGGTGTTCCACAGGGGTCAGTGCTGGGTCCCCAAATCTTTACAATCTATATTAACGATTTGGACGAGGGGACCGAGTGTAACATATCAAAGTTTGCAGATGATACTAAGATGGGAGGGAAAGTAGTGAGTGAGGAGGACATAAAAAACTTGCAAGGGGACATCGACAGGCTAAGTAAGTGGGCAGAGATTTGGCAGATGGAATACAATACTGGAAAGTGTCAGGTTATGCACTTTGGCAGGAAAAATCGCAGAGCAAGTTATTATCTTAATGGCAAGAAACTTGAAAGTACTGAAGTACAAAGGGATCTGGGGGTCCTGGTGCACGAAACTCAAAGGGTTAGTATGCAGGTGCAGCAAGTGATTAAGAAGGCCAATGGAATGTTGGATTTCATTGCTAGGGGGATAGAATATAAAAATAGGGAGGTATTGCTTCAGTTGTACAAGGTATTGGTGAGACCGCACCTGGAATACTGCGTACAGTTTTGGTGTCCATACTTAAGAAAGGACATACTTGCTCTCGAGTCAGTACAAAGAAGGTTCACTCGGTTAATCCCGGGGATGAGGGGATGGACATATGAGGAGAGGTTGAGTAGATTGGGACTCTACTCATTGGAGTTCAGAAGAATGAGAGGCGATCTTATTGAAACATATAAGATTGTGAAGGGGTTGGACCGGGTGGATGTGGGGAAGATGTTCCCGATGCTGGGTGCAACTAGAACTAGGGGGCATAGTCTTAGTACCAGATAAGGGGGGTTTACACTGTTATTATAGGATGGAAAGTACCATCCCTCAAACTCGGTCATTTCATAACCCGCCGTCCTGAGGGCGGAACAATTCATTCCAGTAAAAGGGTTCTGACGGATCGCACCCCTGGTGGCAGTACTGTTCCCAACTGCCTCCTCACACGGTACGTTAGTCTGGTTCTGGTGGTGCATCCATGTTAGCATTTGAGTCACATTAAAGGCCACCAGACGAATGGGTATTCCACCCCTACTATGTATCGGGATGTGGCTACAGACCCAACAGCTGGACTGCCCCCTTTACTTAGCATACTCTATAAACAGAGCTATTTACGTGTAAATCACGCTTACATCGCGGCCTGCCCAGGGTTACCGTAACAATGCATATTATCGCAACTAAACATATTACGGTCTTCATCTTCAATTTTAAGTAGGTACTGCCTGTCTGAAGCTGGCTTATTCTTTCTCTGGCCCTTCCGATACCACTCTTGTACTAACGCGTTAAGACAAAAGCATATAAGCACAACCGATGCAATAAGCCACAAAACAAATGCCCACAGGCAAACAGATCAAAGTATCAGGCATTAATCAGCTGATGTTGACCTGGAAAATAATACAAGGGGTGTATCATTAGTAACTTCTATGCACACCCTTTTTGAGGTTTATTTGTTTGTTTTTCCTCACACTAGATTAAACTTAAAACTTAAAAATTTAACAGAATCAAGGCCAGCACAGGCTGAGAGTACAATGGGTGTAGGATTTCAGCAGGCCAGAACAATCCAAACACCATACCAGACCTCGTAAAACTGCAGTCACCTTTCCAAGGCCGAGCACGAGTTCTGTGACCTCGAGACGTAATCCTTATGCTTTAACTAAACATTATCAATTCTCAATCTGCGTTTTACGCCCCTACAGATTGAGTCCTTAACACAATAACTTAACAACTTTAATCTTAATTTTATGCTGGTTACATTCATTTAGTCAGTCTTTTCTTTCGTGGTTACACTCTCCCCGGTAGTCTCCTTCTCAGGGGGCTCCAGGGATGACTTGGGCTCATATATCTTTAGCTCTGTCCAATGTTTCCACACTCCCTTTCCCCGTATGTCTAGACAGGCGCAAGTATCTCCACTAATAATAACTTCGTAAGGCCCGGTCCATCTGGGAGCAAAGCCTGATTTGATTGGTAATACCTTTAGCATTACCCTAGTTCCCGCTGTAGGGACTTCTTGTAATGGGAAGGGGAGTTCCTTCTCGTCCTGCTCCTTCTGGTGGTACCTTACTTGCTTCCGCATTTCTTTTAATTGTTTACTCATTTCTTGGACATATCACCGTAGCTTGTCCTTTAAGGGGCCTACATCCACCCCTCCCGTAATTATGCCTTCTGGCAATTGCATTGCTCGTCCTGTCATAAGTTCATACGGGGCAAGGCCTGTAGTGCGATTACAGGTGGCTCGTAATTTCATCAGAATGATAGGTAACACTTCCACCCATGTTTTTCCCGATTCCTGCATGGCCTTAGCCAACGCATTTTTTAATGTTCGGTTCATTCTTTCTACCATTCACGAGCTCTGGGGATGGTAGGGTATATGAAACTTTTGCTTAATTCCCATTAACTGGCACATATGTTTGACCACACCTCCTGTAAAGTGGGTCCCTTGATCGGAATCTATCTGAAGTGGCATTCCCAAACGGGGGAATACCTCTTCTGCCAAGATTCTAGCGACAGTAGTAGCAGTGCAATTACTGGTGGAAAATGCCTCCACCCATCTTGCAAACTGGTCAATAATTACCAAGCAATACGTCTTACCCTTTGACATGGGTAGGGGCCCCGTAAAATCAATTTGCAAGTGCTCCCATGGCCCTCGAGGCCTGGGTTGGTGCCCGAGTCTAATTTTAACTGGTCTTCCTGGATTATGCTGAGCGCACACGATGCATCGTTGACAATGCTTAGCAATATCCCGTCCCATACCCTTCCACCACCACTCCTTACCTAAAGTCTGTTGCATCGCCTCCTTTCCAGAGTGGCTTAATCCATGGTGTAATTCACGTAGGGTATTCTGTATACACTCGGGGGCCATTACCTTATTATTTACTCGCCATACTCCGTCAGCTTTTGGTCCGGCTCCTTGTGCTTTCCATCTCTGCCTTTCACTAGGTAATATATCCTCATGTAGCTCGGCAATACTAATTTCATTTCCTGGCCTATCTACACTGGCTACAGGTTCCTCGGGTTCTCATTCTAAGGCTAACTACACTGGCTACAGGTTCATCGGGTTCCCATTCTAAGGCTAACTCCGCGGATTGTTTCGCTACCTGCTTTCCCTCCTTCCGTTCCAGGTTTGCTTCTTTCCGTTCCAAGACCAGGGCTGCCTGAGCTGCCCTGTCAGCTGCCTGGTTGCCCATATAACCCTTCCATTCCGGGCTGTCTCTGGCTGGTTCTTTTTGGTGCGCTTTAATCTTTATTACTGCGACCTGTTCAGGCTTATTACTAGCTTCCAGGAGGGCTTCGATTCTTTCCTGATGTCTTATGGGGGTTCCCCCAGTAGTTACAAATCCCCATCTGCCCCATGCAGTCATGTTGTCATGGACTACTCCGAACGCATATCGGCTGTCCGTATATATATTTACCATTTTATTCTCGGACTCTTCCAGTGCTACTGTCAGTGCCACTAGTTCTGTCACTTGGGCTGACAAGCCTCCTTCAAGCCTCCCTGATCGTACAGTCCTCATCTGATAATTTACCACAGCCCAGCCCGTACGAGGCTGTCCGTCTATATATTTTCGGGACCCATCCACGTACAGTGTCTCTTCAGCCCCTGGTAACGGAGTGTCTTTTATTTTGTCTCCCTCTAAGCCAGCATCTACATCTCCACAATCATGGGACACTCCCGAGCCCAATACTCCTTCAGCTGGGTTTTCCCCTGCGTCTCTGACCATTGTTACTGCTTTACTGGGAGGGAGGAGAACAGCCTCCCATTTCGCTCGTCTCAAGTGTGAGACTGATCGCAATTTTCTAGTGTTTAACATTTCTACTAGAGTATGCTTTGTGTGGAGAACGATATCTCCTGTCATTACAACGGGCTCGCTAATTTTTACGGCCCAAGCTGCACAATCTAGAGCGGCTATGCAGCGTGAGAGTCCCGATACTACTGGCCCTTCTGCAGTGGAATAGTATGCTTTGGGTCTACATTTATCTCCATGCTCCTGGGTGACTACGGCTGAATAAAATCCTTCCTCATTATCACAGTGTATGTGGAAGGGTTTATTCATATCCGGGAGTCCTAGTCCTGGGGCTGAAATCAGATCTCATTTAAGTTGGGTATAAGCTTGTTCCTGCTCAGGGCCCCATCCGATGGGTTCCAGGGCGGGCTTACCCCCTTTTGCCAATCGCTGTATGGGTTCCGCTGTTTTAGCGAACCCCGGGATGAAGTTTTGGCTGTAATTAAAAAGCCCCAGTACTTTCCGTACTCCTCTTACTGTTACAGGTCTTGGCATAGTTTGTATTGCCCCTTTTCTATCTGCGGGCATCTCTTTTAACCCTTGTGAGATAAGGTGCCCTAAATAAATATAAGACCTGGGTTTTTCCTATCTGTGCCTTTTTGGGGCTGACCTTCATTGTTCTTACATACATAAAATCTCATGGGAATATATCGTCCATTTATTTCTACAATTTGTGGAATACTACGGAAGGTGGTGAAGTTTTCACCACCTACCCCTATTATTACTGCACTTTTCTTTGTGGTGGGAAGGGGGAGGTCGGTTATAGATATTGCTGCTCCAGTGTCCACTAACATCTCACACTGTCGGACCCCTATTAGTGCAGACACATATATTCGTCCCCCTTGGGTTTTCCCACTTACATCCCTCACACTCCGTCTGGAGGTGGTCTATCTGGAATTGTTTTCCCTTAAGGCTTACCGCCACCTTTTCTGCCTGTTCTATCAATCCTGCCAATTGATGAACCAACAGTACACCTGCTTTCTTAGTCCTTTCCTTTTTCTGTGTGCACCACCATGACCGCTGTTGGTCCAAACTTTTTCACACATCCCACCCGTCTTTCTGCATTTTCTCAATTAGGGAACATCTATCTGTCATATAAGTATCGATAAGGGAGCTCGGGGCCCCCCGCTTCAGATCCTTACTCGACATTATGTCCCTTGGTCACTATCTCCGGTCCCCGTAAATCTGAGAACACAAATACCTTTCTCTCGGGGTCCCGTCACGTGTAATGTAAAGGTTGGTCCGGCTCCTTTACTTCTCCTCCAGTTCTCCTCCTAGGCTATACCTAGGTTCCCTGGAATCACATAAATTAATGCAGTCTCAGAGTTGTTAGTATCCTAGCACAATTTTACATATGCCATCTCACCTCTCTCTTGTTCTTTTTGAATCACTCGAGCGTGTGTCCACTTGATTAGGGCGGCCAGTCACTCGGTGACCCTGCTCGCAGCGCCAATTTGTTGTAGCTAATTTGGGGCTAAGCGGGCCAGGTGGTATTCGAGGTCGATGCGATACCTAACAGAAGCTTTTTAGAGTCAATAAAACTCCAACTACGAGTTGGATAGCAAAGTAAAAGAATGCTTTATTGCAGAGCTCTGGGAGAAACCGTTACACACGCCTTGTGTGATCACCAAGTCTCTCGTTTTACACACACAAGGCTCCTACCTTTATACAGGAGTCAAAACAACTTAGACGGTTGATTACATAATCACAGCGATCCCCCGTGACATCTAAAACGGTTATCTATTCTTGAGCAAACGGTTATCTATTCTTAAGCAAGCGATGGCCATAGGTTAAAACCTTTTGGGACCTCTGGCCGCAGATGAGACAAGCAGAAGTAAACAATGGTTCCAGACTGTTCATCGTTGCAAGGTGACCACAAATGTTCAGTAATAAAACTGCAGCTGACAATTACCTCACCCCTGCCTACGTGCAAGCTCGGGGGCCCCTTGTTAGCCAGTTTTAATATCAAGTATCCCGACAGTCTTTGCAAAGTCCTTAATACTGAAATTCTCCTTAACAATACCCAGTCTAAAATTGCCTGATCTCTAGTTGGTTCCTCGACTTACTGGTCCAGTAAACCATCCCGTATACACTCCAGGAATTCCTCCTCCACAGTATTGTTACTAATTTGATTAGCCCAATCTATATGTAGATTATAGTCACCCATGATTCCTGCTGTGCCCTTATTGCACGCATCTCTAATTTCCCGTTTAATGCCATCCCCAATGTCAGCATTACTGATTTGAAGGTCTGTATACAACTCCCACTAATGGCTTCTGCCCCTTGGCATTTCTCAGCTCTACCCATACAGATTCCACATCATCAGAGCTAATATCCTTCCTTACTATTGCGTTCATCTCCACTTTAACCAGCAATGCTACCCCACCTCCATTTCCTTTTTGCCTGTCTTTCCTGAATATTGAATACCCCTGGATGTTGAATTCCTAGGCTTGGTCACCCTGGTGACATATCTCCGTAATCCCAATTATATCATATCCGTTTGCATCTATTTGCACAGCTTAATCATTCACCTTACTACGAATGCTCCTCGCATTAAGACACAAAGCTTTCAGGCTTATTTTTTTAACACTCTTAGACCTTTTAGAATTATTACTTACTGTGGCCATGATTGATTTAAACCCTTGATTTCTCTGCCTGCCACTTTTGCTTTTCTCCTTCCTGTCTTTTGCTTCTATCCTTGCTTCCCTTTCCTCTGCCTCCCTGCACAGGTTCCCAACCCTCTACATTTTTAATTAAAACCCTCCCCAACAGCACTAGCAAACACTTCCCCTAGGACATCGGCACAGCAGGAGGCCATTCGGCCCATCGAGTTGATGCCGGCTCTCTGTGTAGAGCAATCCAGTCAGTCCCATTCCCCCTCTCTATCTACGTAGCCCTGCAAGTTTATTTCCCTTCAAGTGCCTATCCAGTCTCACCTTGAAAACATTGAGTGTCTCCGCTTCCACCACTTGCATCGGAAGCGAATTCCAGGCCATCACCACTCGCTGTGTAAAAAAGTTTTCCGCTTCTACCGACATGTTGTCAGCATCCACCTCCTGAGTAAACACCGATACAAAGTGCTCACTGAGTATTCTAGCCTTGCCCTGCACCTCTAAGCATATATCACCTTATTTTCCCCTAACAGGCCCCACCCCGCCTCTTACAACCTGCTTACTGTTTACATGCCGGTGGAAGATTTTTGAGTTCCCTTTTATGTTAACCACAATTCTACTCTTATATTCTCTGTGCCAATCTTATTTTCATCTTCACTTCCCCTCTCAACTTATTGTATTTGTTCTGGTTCTCCCTTGAAGTATTCACCTGTCATTCATCATTAACCTTTCTGTTTCATCATCTTCTCCATCTGCCTCATCATCCCTGGAGCCCTTGCTTTGGTTCCATTAATTTTCCCACTTGTTAGAATGTATCTAGCCTGTACTTGGAACATCTCCTCCTTAAAGATCACCCATTGTTCTGTTACTGTTTCTCCTGTATGTGTTTGGTACCATTATATCCTGGCTGGATCCTTTCGTATCCCCTTGAATTTAGCCCTATTCCACTTTAGATGCTCCACTCTAGATTGTTCCTTGCTCCTCTCCATTGCTAATCTAAATCTTATGATACGATGATCACTCATACCCAAGTGTTCTCCCACAGACACCTGGTCGAACTGCCCCAACTCATTCCCCAGCACCAGATTCAGAAACACTTCCTTCCTAGTTGAGCCAAGAACATATTGGTCATGAAAATCCTCCTGATCACATTTCAGAAATTCCTCCCCCTCGTTTCCCTTTGCCCTAGCATTATCCCAATCGATATTTGGGTAATTAAATCCCCCCAATATCACCACGTTATAGCTCTATAGCATCAGTTTAGGACAAATGCATCAAATCAAATGTTCACCCGAGAGACAGAAAAGAAAACAGAGAAAAGTGTAGAAGGAGATAGGGAAACAAATCTAAATACAGAAAATATAAATATTTCCTATCCTTGATTTTTCTCGATTCCAACCCAATAATTCAGTGACGGATAAATAACTTCAGTGTACATCGTTCTGTTCGAGAATCGGACCAAAGAAAGAGACACAAAATAACTTAAAACGGCTGAAACCAGGGACCTTCCGATCTTCAGTCGAGCGCTCTCCCAACTGAGCTATTCTGGCCTCCCGTTAATGATGTTTCGTGTCTCTCTTTTGGAAGAAAATCTAACCCCGGGTGGACTCCGCTCATTTCTCACTCCGTGGGAATGGGACCCGACCAGATCTCGGAGCTCAGGTTATGTTAATGATCTGTTGAAGTGTTTATAAACACAGAAAGCTGACACACCAGGGGAGACCTCATTGGTTTGGACACGGAGCGAAATATACTGAAGGTTTTTGTTGTAACATTTACAGAGCACACTAACTCCGAGCTGCAGGGGAAATTATATGAAGTTCAATGTTCAGCAGCGAGATGCTGGAGAGATAAGAGTCCCGAATCAGGGAGAGATTTCCTGAAACCGCTGTTGAATTACATTTATATCAAACACTCACTGAAGCACTGCAGGAATTCAGAGCTGGGGACCGCCTGTGAAATAAGACTTAAAATAAAATAATACAACTGCTTAAGGTGGGGCTCGAACCTACGACGCTGAAATTAAGAGTTTTATAATCTACCGACTGAGCTAACGGGACCCACCGCACCGCGCACTCTCTGTCTGTTATTGCAGAGCAACAGCTGTTGGTTCCACCCCAGGGGCCCGTCTTGTTCTGCAAACCAAACTTCTTCTTCTTCTCAATCACAGGCTTTGTCAGTAAACCGACACACACAAGCACAAGAGAGCGATGGATTCCTCTCACTGATCGATAGTAAAACTCAGATGTTCTGCTCTTTTCACCTTCTGAACTTTCACATCCATTTTGCTCAGTATTTATTTCGCTTTCCTTTTTATTATGTTCGTGCTTTTCTTTGTAAACATTTCATTGTGATTATTTATGAGAGGGAAGACATGAACAGAGGAGATGTACTGGAATGGTACCAGGGATGAGGGACTTCAGTTAAGTGGAGAGACTGGAGAAGATGGGGTTGTTTACAGCAGAGACGGCTAAGAGGAGATTTGACTGAGGTGTTCAAAATCATGAACGGTTTTGACATCGTAAATAAGGAGAAACTCTTTCCAGCGGCAGAAGGGCAGGTAACCAGAAACCACTAATTGAATCTGATTGGCAATAGAACCAGAGGCGACATAAGGGACCATTGTTTCATACGGGGAGTTGTTGTGATCTGGAATGCACTGCCTGAAATGATGGTGGGAGCAGATTCAACAATAACTTTCAAAAGGGAATTGGATTAATACTGGAAGGGAAATCTTTACATGGCAATAGAAAAACATCAGGGTATTGGAACTAATGGAGAGTATTAACAAAGAGGCAGCACAGGCGCGATGGAAAGTCCCAGGCTTCATTTCTGCCTGCACTGAGATCGATTATCTCACCCAGTGTGCTGCCCGGCTCCACAGAAAGTAGGAAGGGCCGAGGTTCCTACACTGGCCTGTGCTTCATCAGCTGATCTCACCCGGCATGATACTGAGCTGCACAAAGCACGACGGGCCCAGGCTTCATCACCGGCCTGTGGTGTGTTAGATCATCGCATGATGTGTGCTACTGAGCCGTACAATCAGTAAACTCTCTGTATTCATCCCCGGTTTGTATTGAGTTAGCAGATATCACCCGGTGTGGTACTGAGCCCCATACAGAGCAGGTTGGGCCCAGGATCATTCCGCGGCTTGTGGTGTGTTCGCTGATCTTATTTGGCGAGTTGGTGAGCCTATAGAACAGGAAAGGTCCAGGCTTCATCTCTGGGCTAAGCTGAATTCTCTGACCTCACCTGCTGTCTGGGCCTTTGTTCGGCATATCTGGGTCCTTGTAGCAACTGTCCGAGTAGTAGGTCATGGTCTGCGCAGGAGTTGTTCAGGTCTTTGCAGAAGCTTCCTGGGTCTGTGTAAGAACTTATTGGGTCTGTGTTGGAGCTACTGGGTCTGTGTAAGTGCTGTATGTGTCAGCGTAGGAGCTGTCTGAGTCTGTTTGTTATATCTGGGTCAGTGTACGAGCTGTCTGTTTCAGGGTTGGAGCTGTCTGGCTCTGTATGTTATATCTGGGACTGTGGAAGTGCTGTCTGTGTCAGCGTAGGAGCAATCTGGCTCTGTATGTTATATCTGAGTCTGTGTGTGTAAAAGCTCTCTGTGTCAGGTTAGGAGCGGTCTGGGTCTGTATGTTATAGCTGGGTCAGTGTAAAAGCTGCCTGTGTCAGCGTAGGAGCTGTCTGGTCCGTATGTTATATCTGGGTCTTTGTAAGAGCGGTCTGCGTCAGGGTAGGAGCTGTCTGGGTCTGTATGTTATATCTGGGTCAGTGTAAAAGCTGTCTGTGTCAGCGTAGGAGCTGTCTGGTTCCGTATGTTATATCTGGGTCTGTGTAAGAGCGGTCTGTGTCAGGGTAGGAGCTGTCTGGGTCTGTATGTTATATCTGTGTCTGTGTAAGATCTGGCTGTGTCAGGGTAGGAGCTGTCTGGTTCTGTATGTATATCTGGGTCTGTGTAAGAGCTGTCTGTGTCAAGGTACGAGCTGTCTGGTCTGTATATTATATATGGGTCTATGTAAGGGCTGTCTGTGTCAGGATAGGAGCTGTCTGAGTCTGTATGTTATATCTGAATCTGTGTATGAGCTGTCTGTGTCAGGGTAGGAATGGTTTGGCTCTGTATGTTATATCTGAGTCAGTGTCGGTTCTTTGTAGGTTTTTGTAGGAGTAACCAGGCTTTATGAAGAAGCTGACGAAAGGCAATCAACCAGCAATATCTACTGCTTCTCTCTCCACAGATGCTGACAGACCTGCTCAGTATATCCAGCATTTCCTGCTATATTTCAGAGTTCCAGCAACAGCAGCATTTTGCTTTGGTTTCTATTAAGAAGATGTCTGGGTCTGTGTAGGAATGTCTGGTTCTGTGCAGGAGCTGTCTGGATTTGTGTATGAATGTCTGGGTCTGTGTAGGACTGTCTGGGTCTGTGCAGGAGCTGTCTGGATTTGTGTATGAATGTCTGGGTCTGTGTAGGAGCTGTCTGGGTCTGTGTAGGAATGCCTGGGTCTGTGTAGGAGCTGTCTGGGTCTGCGTAGGAATGTCTGGGTCTGTGTAGGAGCAGTCTGGGTCTGCATATGAATGTCTGGGTCCGTGTAGGAACATTCTGTGCCTTTCTTGGAACTGACCGTGCCCGTGCAGGAAGTGTCCATATCATTGTAGGGACTCATGTACAGGTGCTGGCTGTGTCATTGTAGGAATAGTTTTTTCTATGTAGGAGCGAATGGGTCAGTGCAGCAGTTATTTGGTCTGTACAGGTGCTCCCCGGATCAGGGTAGGTGCTATCTGGTTCTGTGTGGGGAAGTCTATGCCTGTGTCGGTGCTCCCTGTGTCAGTGTCGGAACTCCCTGGGTCAGTGTAGTTCAGTCGGTTCCTGTGATGGTGCTTCCTGGATCAGGGTAGGTGCTGAGTGGGTCTGTGTATGAAAGTCTGTGCCTGTGGTGGCGCTCCCTGGATCAGGGTAGGTGCTGAGTGGGTCTGTGTAGGACAGTCTGTGTCTGTAGTGGTGCTCCCTGTGTCAGGGTAGGAGCTCCGTGGGTCTGTGTAGGAAAGTCTGTGCCTGTGATGGTGCCCCCTTAGTCAAGGAAGGAGCTCCCTGGGACTGTGTATGAATGTCGGTGCTTGTGATGGTGCTCCCTGTATCAGGGTAGGAGCTGCCTGGGTCCGCCTAGGAAAATCTCTGCCTGTGATGGTGCTCCCTGTGTCAGGGTAGGAGCTGTCTGGTCCCGTCTAGGAAAGTATGCGCCTGTGATGATGCTCCCTATGTCAGGGTAGGTACAGTCTAGGTCTGAGTAAGCTTATTGGTCTGAATCGAAGCTGTCTGGGACACATAGGAACTGCTTTGATCTTTATAGACAAAAAAATCTGTCTGATGGGGCTGAGATTTTGTCAGAAGACCACAGCGTCTCCGTCCGCACCTGTGCTTTGTAAAGCAGTTTTTTAGGTTTTAATTTACAGATGGGTTAATTGATAATCAGGGGTGGTAGGAGCCTCAGCGCCCCGGGGTGAGACATGGATGAATCTGCCCGGGCCCGGTCCTGAATGTGCAAATGTGGCAGAAATCACGATGGGTGGGGGAGGAGATGGGTGGGGCTATGAACTGAACCCCCTGCCCAAACAAAACTTGCCACAGTCACAGAAACGAATGGTCACTTCCGGGGCGATTGTTGCGTCACTCGCTGCCTGCATGTCTTCTCACTGCCTTTGCTGAAACATTGCCCAAATCTGAGGCCTCGCGCCAAACTAATGCAGAAACCTGCTGCTGCTCTCGTGATGGGCAGCTGCTGCCTGGATACATTACCGTCCTAACAGCTCATTAACTGACTGAGTGGAGCAGTGTGGCACTTTAGAAGACAGGTAGAGAAGGCAATGTCAGAGCTGTCTCGGTCTCAAGTGCTCTGCTTATCAAGAACGGCCAACACATGGCTTGATTATGGAAAGGCTTTAAGTATGCATACGCGTACCAGCGGCTCATTGGTCTTGTGGTATGATCCTTGCTTTAGCTGTGACTGAGTATAAAGTTTGCGGGAGGGCCCGCGTTCAAATCCGGGACGAGGCCTCACTTTGCTTGCGACTTTTGAACTTGAATTCCCTTTGTAACATTTGGAAAGATAAAAGAGAAGTTTCCAAATCAATCCACGTGAATCGCAAGTGTTTTGGGAAGAGGTCAGGGCAAATATTTCAGATCAAAGGCAATCTCTACGGTCTACACTTTCTATCAACGAGTTTTTCTGGAAGTTGAATGCGATACTCAACCAGTTCTGGATTTTCATCTCACTGAAGTAGATAAATGAACGAAAGACTTGCATTTATTGGGCGCCTTTTACCACATCCGGACGTCGCAAAGAACTTTACAGCCAATGAAGTACTGTTGTACATCGCTGTTGTAATGTAGAAAATGCGGCAGCCTATTTGCGCACAGCAAGCTCCCACAAACAGCAATGTGATAATGACCAGATCATCTGGTATTTTTTGTTATGTTGACTGAGGTATAAAAATTGGCCAGAATGATTGATGCCCCAGCTTTATTCAGTATACAGACAGTCATTAAGATAAATAATGATTGACACTGGGAAGGACACAGTTTTCACACCTACCCACAATGATCACAAGATCCTTACCCGTGAGAAAGGCCATTCAGCCCATTCTAATACAGCCCTCCAGAGCATTCGTAGTCTTCACCTCATTGTTTAATCCAGTTTTTTCCTAAATCATTCCGGGGTTTTCACCGCCACCGCTCTTCCTGGAGTCCATTCTAAGTGTTGATCATTGTCCTAATGAGTTTAGTTTTACTTTTGAGGCTGTTTCTTCTTGTTATTTCTCCCACAATCTAATCTGGTATTCCACACGAGTTACTTTCTTGTAGATCTCTGCATTGCCATGTCGCACATGCCTCCGTTCCAGGCTAAAAATTTCCATCCAGCGGGTAGGGTTAAAATCCCTCCCCCCGTGTATGTTTGTTCGAAAGGATCGAGGTGTGTTTGGTACCGCTGCTCCCTCCTCTGGCCGCTGTGCAGTACTGCACCACCTTGTACTGCTGCTCCCTCCTCTGGCTGCTGTGCAGTATTGCACCACCTGGTACTGCTGCTCCCTCCTATGGCCGCTGTGCAGTATTACACCACCTGATACTGCTGCTCCCTCCACTGGCCGCTGTTCAGTATTGCAGTACCTGCTCCCTCTGCTGGCTGCTGCGCAGTACTGCTGTGTATGGTTGAACCTAATGCAACTTCGACCTTCTCTGCTTCGAGCTCTGCCAGAACTGGAAGAGGAGAACAAAGGGTGGGGATGCGACCTTAAAGAGTAGAAGGAGTGAAAAGACGATTTCTTGATCCAGTCTGCTGACAGCTAATGTAGGCTAAAGTTATCTGAGAAGGAAGAGAACAGAATTCACAAACTTAGAGCGTGAGTAGTCTTTTCAACCTTGTACCTGCTCCGACATTACATTAGACCAAGGCTGGTCTTCAACTCAACTACATTTTTCTGCCGTTTCTCCATATAACTTGATGCCCTTACCTAATAACAACGTGTCAATCTCAGTCTTGGAAGCAACAATTGACCCCCATGGACTTATCGGGAAGAGAGTTTCAAATTCCTACAAACCTTTATGTGTAAAGATGTTTTCTGATTTGACTTTTGAATGGAGCGGCTGTAGTTTAAATTTTTTCCCCCTTGTACTTGATTCCCTAGTCAGAGGAACTAGTTTAACTCTATTTACACTATTAAACCTTTTAACACTTTAAACACCATGATCAGCTCACCAATCAATCTACTACATTAAAGACAACAGAAGCCAAGTTTATACAATTAATCCTTTAAACATAACCCTGTAAACCTCGGTATTAACCTGGTAAATCTGCACTGCACCACTCCAAGGGCAATATATCCTTCCTGCGTGTGGTGCTTAGAACAGAACACAACAGACTTGACTGTTCCAATGCACGCCTGGCCGGCCTCCTACGTTCTATCCTTCGGAGAACTGAGGTAATCCTGCCTGCCCGAGTCCTTACTCGCACTAGTCCCGTCCAGCCATTAACCCTGTGCTTACTGACCTGGATTGGCAGGGCAACAATTTCTGTGTGAATAACTGGGCGACTCTGATATTATAGGCACGTGGCAGGCTATTGAAACCCGGAGCCAACGAGGACTTTTTCATTATCAGTCTAACTTTAGACAAACCAGAATCGCTGAATGGCAGCGTATGATCAATTATCATTATGGAACCTGACATTAATGGGAACGCGAATCATAATAATGATGCATTAAAGGCGTGCATCATTTTTAATATGTAAATGTTGCAGCAAGCACGAGGCGAGATGGGTTGCGCTGCGCCATAAACTGATGGTGTTTCACTACAAATTGGGAAAATATTGCTCTTTTCCGGGATTTGTACATGAGACCTCTCACATATCAATCAGTGAAACCCTTTAGCGAGAACCACACCACCAAAACAACGAGCCGCTGGCAAAGTAGCCGTTCAGCCTGCGTAGAATTTATCTGCCACCATTTCAGACAGCTTGTGTCCATTCCAACTCAGTTTCTATTCGGGGAAATTCCTCTGATGCATCTAGGTGAGCGGAATTAGTCGAGGAAATCACTCTGGCCCTGTATTCCTCGCAGCACAGAGCTGTTGTACGAGGCGAATCTGCCCCAGCCAGAAACAGGTCCAGCTCTCACATGAAGAAGTTCAGCGAATCGGTGTCCACTGCTCGAGCCTGGAGATTGTTCCAGAGTTCCACTATTCTCTGGGAGAAGAACTACCTCCAGACATCTGATCAAAATCTGGCCTTATACAACTTAAAAGAGTCACCCCTGCTCCTCTCTCAAATATTTAATTGGAACAAATTGTGAACTGGAACAAAACCTACTCTTCATCATCTTATAAACTTCGATCATATCAACCCTCAGTCTAGGCTTCTGTAAAGTGTCGACACGCAACTCGTTCAGCCGATCTTGACAACTAAGCTGTTTTATACTGGGAATTAGTCTAGTGGTTCTCCTCTGCACCCTTTCCAAAGCAGGTTGGCCTTTACCTCAAGAGGGCTGAAATACTAAAGAGGAGGAAGATATTCTCCAGTTTACAAAGTTCTAGTTGGGCCAAATCTGAAGTATTGTGTTCTGTTCTGGGCACGGCACGCAGGAAGGGCATATTGGCCTTGGAGTTGTGCAGTGCAGATTTACCAGATTAACACCAAGACTTACAGCGTTAAATTATGAGGGTTGATTGTATAAAGTTGCTTTCTGTTCACTTGAGTTTAAAAGATTGAGGGGTGATCGGTTGAACATGATAAATGGATTATTAGTGTAGATAGAGTTCAACTAGTTCCACTGGTTGGGAAATCAAAGACAACGGTCATAACCTCAAAATTAGAGCCGGGCCATTTAGAAATTAAATTCGAAAGCAACTTTTCTCCCAAAGGTTTTTAGAAATCCAGAACTCTCTATCTGAAAAGGCTTTGGATGCTGGAGGTCAATTGTAGATTCCAAACTGAGCCCTACACGGTGTTGTTTGGTAAGGGAATCAAGTTATATGGAGGAAAAAAAGAAAAATGGAAGAGAACTGCAGATCTTTTCTGTCCTTAAGCCAATTTCTTATCCAAGCTGCCACTGAACTACCTACTTCATGAGTCTCAATTTTATCAACTAGCCTTCTATGTGGTACTTTGTCAATCGCCTTCCATAAATCCATGATTCACCGTTGAAGAATGCACCTGACATTCATCATACAGCCTCTTGTTTGGTTTCATCATCTTCTCTATCTCCCTCGTCATCCAAGGAACCCTTGCTTTAGTTCCCTTACCCTTCCCTCTTGTTTGCATGTATCTAGCCTGTACTTGGAACATCTCCTCCTTAAAGATCACCCATTGCTCCTTTACAGTTTTTCCTATCATCCTTTGGTTCCATTTTAATCTGGCTGGATCCTTTCGCTTCCCATTGAAGTTAGCCCTATTCCAGTTTAGAAGTTCCACTCTAGATTGTTCCTTGCTCCTCTCCATTGCTAATCTAAATCTTATGATACAATGATCACTCATACGCAAGCGTTCTCCCACAGGCACTTGGTCGACCGGGCACACGTTATTCTCCAGCATCAGATCCAACAAAGCCTCCTTCCTACTTGGGCCAAGAACATACTGGTCAAGGAAATTGTGCTTGTAGCTCACCAACCTTATTCACCACACTTTGTGTGTTTACGTACATGCATTCTAAACCCATTTTTTTATTTTTCGTAGTCTTTCTTAGACTGCTCCTATCTAATATTGTACTACTTCCGACTCTGGTACTACTTTCTTCTCTAGTACTATCCAACACACTCACTCTTTTATGCACCTTATTCCTCTTTTCTGCTCCTATATTCTGGTGCACATCCCACTGCCAAGCTAGATTAAACACTGCCCAACAGCACTCGCAAACCTCCCCACGAGAATGTTGGTTCTGGCTCTCTTGAGGTGTAACCCGTTCAGCTTGTACAGGTCCCACCTTCCCCAGAAATGGTCCCAATGCCTCAGGAATCTAAAGCCCTCCCTCCTGCACCATCTCTCCAGCCACGGATATAGGACAGGAAATGGTGAAACCTCGTGGCCAATGTCTTCACTCAAATGATTTTTCGCTGTCACAGTAAAATAACGCAATATTTTCAGTACAGTTGACTATTCTAGAGTGTATTGTAGAGGATGCGGAGACAGACGACAAAGATGAGCTATTCATTTTGCAATATCTTATTTGATAATACAGGTAGTAGATTCAAAACTAGTCTTGTGAAGAGAGTCTGATATTGTTGACTTGAACTAGTCAGCAATGCTCGCACAGCAGTTGGATGCCTGTGTCCAGTTGGAAAGCTGTCTGAAAGAACATGCAGTCCGGCAGAGCTGGACCTCCAGCAGATTGACTTTTCTGCTGAGCAGACGATGAGCCTCCTTCTTGACAATGGTTCGTCGGTCCAGCTCAGAGGGGATTAAGCATCATGAAAGTGGAATGGGACTGCGGCCACTTGTGTGACCGGACTTGTAGGGGGCAGTTTCCCTTCCTTGAAGAATATTAATGATTCAGTTGCAGAATTTGTTTTCACCACTCGCCTCTCGGCCCAAGGATGAGCCGAGCCAATCACGTGGAGTGAACGCTATTCCGCCCTCAGTTAATTCAGTGGAATTTCAAGAACAATAAGAAATCAGAAAATAAAAACCGCATCACATACTGGATAAGGTGTTTAAGTTTGATGTGTATTATAAAGTTATCAGAAAATTGTAGTTTCCAGTCTGCCACGGTCGGTTTGTACACCGGGTTCCAACCTGGATCGGACCTGTTTTACACCGGACCATTTCTAACTATCACTGACCTCATGTAACGGAAATATCTAAATTCCATTTGTTCAGAGAAGCTGACTGTACATTTTCAATGCTGTGGATCCGGCCAGGACTTGCAGTGAAGAGGACTTTCGTGCAAATTTTTTCTGTTTGGATGTCATCTTTTTTTACCTCCGTCATTTCACTCCAGCCGAACGAACTGAAGGAAGAAGGAATAAAGATCTCCGATTCGCGATCTCTGTTTCACCTTCATTGGAGAAGGTGAAGAATTCCAATGCTCCCTGTTAATTTAAACAAGGTATGAACAATGAAGCGGCCAAGACCAGTGGTTTGGACGCGATTAGAATTTAAAGCTAATTTTAAGTAAGATTCCGTCAAATGCTGGGAAGGTTTATCAGCATCAAACATTCAACACAATAAATAAGCCCAATGGATTAACATTCCATCCTCTTAACCTCTCGTCTCCCGTCTACGACAACACAGCCATTCCATTTCCTGCTTTTTGCATCCAAACAGAAATATTCCGCAAGAAAGTCCCCTTTACCTCTTGTCCTGCCTGTGCACCCAGATCGACAAGGCTGAAAATGTAGAATCAGCTTCTGTAAGCAAAAGGCATTCCATTAATTCAGGAAGGCAGTAATGTGCCTGATCGAAAGATGAGGTGCGCACCCCTTTTAATCAGACCAGACAGGCTGGTCACACCGGGTTGATTCCTGGCCAGTACAGAACCCTGTACGGTTTGAATTTGGCACCCATAGGACCAATTCACAAGCCAGCTTCTCACACCCTTTCAGCGCTAGAGGAAGCAGGACTGACTAATATTCAGGGCAGAGGGTGTGTCAAGTAAATTGACGCTGAATGTAAGTTTATCCCAATTCAGTCGAGCTCATGGGTGCAGAAAGCAAAATGTAAAGGTCCTGCATTGGCCGGAATCGAACACGGATGCAATAACTCCAATGAGACACCGAGCAGAATACACCTGGGAGCCTTTAACTTTTCTCAGTTGGTTGGTTTTCAGTAGCTTAAATGAAGCTCTGTGATTTCGAAATATATGGGAAAAATGACACGAAATCTCATGTTTTTAATGGAAAGTATTTATGTTTTCTGAAATGTCGATCAGCTGTAAGAAGCTGAGTTTTGACTAAAAGCGAGCGGGGCTGTTCCGGGATTTCAACCCGGGACTTCTCGCAGCTATGAAGCACCAAAGCAAGAATGTGAGCAAACCCGTTTTAAACAGACATAGAATGATCCGCTACTGACAGCAATCCCAATTACAGTTAGCAATTACCGTCAGATGCTTTTTCCATTAGTCCAAGAACATTTCTTGTGCAATCCGGTTGTTTTGCTTCCAAAAGCCAGCCCTGCTTTCTAAATGCATGTCTGTCATGCGGTCTCGCAGTTCTAAATGTATCGACTGGTTTGAAAGCATCAATTCAGATTGCTGTGAATGGGACATGTGCCGCCAGGGACAGCGGTGGTAGCAGAGCAAACTTAACGGTTTAAGTAGTGAAAGTGAATGTTAGATTAAGGTAATGCCGCAGGAAAGTGACAAAGAAACGGAAGGAGGAAAGTAAAGGAGGGCTATAGATTGTGGACGGAAGAAAAAGCTCGGAGAAGAGGCGGGTTTGAATTATGGAGCATCAAGCTCAGGCATGTGAGCGCGCAGGGTTTGAAGGAGTAAATAAGTTTTCACCATCAATAAAAAAAATGCTGTTTGATGTAGAGAAGATTGATTTCTTGCTGTCTTCTTTCAGCAGGTGCCGCAGCGAACAGAGGATATAAAGCGAGCTATACATTGATTTAGATTCGAAGTAAGGTTGCTGTGGCCACAACGCAGAGCACTGAGCACTGAACGATCCTGGCATCACACATCAGCTGCACCAGCTCTGCTCTAACCACAGCCAACTCACGCACGGCACTGCTTAGAAAAGATCGATTTTTGGTGAAGACCCCAAAATCAGCACTGCCAGAAATTTTGACACCAGTGAAATTCGACCCACGACCAGCATCGAATGGAGTCTTAATCCATAATGGGAACTAGTGCAGCCGCAGCTACAGTTAAAAGGATTGTATCCCTTTCACACGAGAAGAAACTCACCCCTGGAGAGTCATTCGGACAAAGAAAAAGGCCTGGGTGGGAGTCGAACCCAGGGTCTACCTATTTAATAAAGAGGCATTTTAACCAGCTAAGCCACGAAGCCAAATCCCACCTCAATTCTGCCGCCTCCTCTCACTGATATCTATCACCTACCTGTCACTGTCTGTTTGAGGCTGAGGCCGTTTTTTATTGATTCACCTCTCCTGCCTATTCCGCCATGTATCCCGATGTTGTCTGTATCTCACTGTGTTTGTCTCAGTTTCAATCTGTGGGTTGATTCTGAATGAATACCTGTGTTTGTGTCTTACATGAAATAAATGAGGGGTCAGACTATTCTTGCTCTGAGACTGGGGAACTAATGAGCCAACATTTCTAACAAGATTTTGATTATTGTGATGCAACAATTACAATATTCGAACTTGAATGATTTAGGTTCAATTCTGTGCAAAAACACCTGTGATCCCAACGGAGGAAGGAGGGAGAGAGGCAAGAGAGACACAGGAAAGATCACCTTGGAAATTACTGACCCCGAATCTACTTTAAGTCCCCCACTGTATGTAAACACATTTAATGTCATATTCACATATTGATGCATTTGAGCAATATAGGACATCTATCGCTGTCTCTGGTGTAAAATAACTGCTTTATATATTTGATCCCACCCGCTGTGTTTAGTCTCTATCCTGAATATTTATCTGCAACGTAGAACCAGTTTATAATCTGGAGACAAGGTTCCTGCAGCCGGCGGGCAGGGAGCACAGGCTAAGGCTGATCTGTGTCTTGTGGAAACAGAACACAATGTTCCAGCTGTTTATTGTCTATACCCTGCAGAATATTCCATACTGTTCTCAACATCTTACATTACCGTTAAATATCGGAAGTTTTGTATCATTGTAATGATAACTGCGATTTTTCTGGTCTTGCTGAACTTGCAGCAAATTAAATATCACGAAACCGTCATCACCAATAATAAACAGGGTCAGCGATTTGAGAATTTAAATTGTTGGAAGAGAGCTAAAATAAAAACCCTGCAGATCCTGCTGTCCAGATGCACATTTTCCTCCCAAGCATGCTACATTTAGCTCATCACAAGGCTTAAATTACTAATATATAGGCGGAATGGAATATCTTGTCGGACTATGGGGCAGAGCAGCGGAGTGGGGCGCGATCTGTTAACTCACTGGGCGGAACTTGTTCTTCTCTGCTCTGAATCCAGCTTAAAACCGACCATTGAAACCGATGGTCATTCGGACTAATCCATTGTGCTCTGGACTCGTGGGGACGAATCCCATTCTCATCATTGCTGGCCACACTGGTCTTTTCAGTCTGTGCCTCTGCGCTGTTCATGCGAATACTAAAATAAACACGGACTCATTGCATAAACATAGAACAGAAATCGCGAATCACAGATACACCTTTTCCTCTCTCTTCCTTCCTCTGAGATTGAAACCAAATGAAAGACTAGCGGGAAAACAAATGATTAGAGAGCAGAAACATAATTTTAACGTTTAGGAACCAATGCAATTTCAAAAGATTTTATCAACATTAATGACCAGATTATCTGGGGTTTTTTTTTCTTTCGTTGAGAGATAAATAATGGGCAGTGCACTGGGGAGAAATCGTCATTCTTTTCGAAATAGTGCCCTGGTATCTGAGGCCTCGGTGTTACGTCTTTTAAGAAAGACGGTACGGTCGACAGTGCAGCACTCCCACAGTACTGCACTGGAGTGTCAGCCTGGATTATGTGCTCAAGTCTCTGGAGTGCGGCTTGAGTTTGCTGCCGCTGAGCCACGGCTGACACCTAAACTCAGTTCATTCGGCTCGAGTGAAATGGCGAAGACAAAAAAATGGCAGTGGATTAAATCTTCAACTTGGGGCCCAAGAATAAACCGCATCATTGTGTACCTGTTTAAAAGGGATGTGCTGTCAGTCCCGGATCATTCTGTGTCTGTTTAAAAGGGATGTGCTGTCAGTCCCGGATCATTCTGTGTCTGTTTAAAAGGGATGTGCTGCCAGTCCCGCACCATTCTGTGTCTGTTTAAAAGGGATGTGCTGCCAGTCCCGCATCATTCTGTGTCTGTTTAAAAGGGATGTACTGTCAGTACCGGATCATTCTGTGTCTGTTTAGAAGGGTGCGCTGTCAGTCCCGGATCATTCTTTGTCTGTTTAAAATGGATGTGCTGTCAGTCCCGGATCATTCTGTACCTGTTTAAAAGGGATGAGCTGTCAGTACCGGATCATTCTGTATCTGTTTAAACGGGATGTGCTGCCAGTCCCGGGTTATTCTGTGTCTGTTTAAAAGTGATGTGCTGTCAGGCCAGGATCATTCTGTCTCTGCTTAAAAGTGATGTTCTGTCAGGCCAGGATCATTCTGTTTCAGTTTAAAAGGGATGTGCTGGCATTCCGAGATCATTCTTTATCTGTTTAAAGGGGATGTTTACTTTAAATGCATCATACAACCTCCTTTCTGTTTAAACAAGAAAAGATGTAGTACGGTGCATATCAGGCGAATTGTTCAAGGCAAAATCAAACCAAATATACTAAGTTGAGAGGGGATGTGAAGATACAAATAAGAATGGCAAAGGGAGTATGAGAGTAGAATGGCGTGAAACATAAAATGGAACCCAAAAATCTACTACTGGCATGTAAACAGTAAGCGGGTAGTAAGAGGCGGGGTGCGGCCTATTAGAGACAAGGAAGGCTTGCCATAATTATCCAATCTTCCATAGATGCGGGGGAGGTGCTTGAGGACGTGAAAGTGGCAATTGTGACACCATTTTTCAAGAAAGGGTTTAAGGATGAACCAATAACTACAGGCCGGTCAGTTTAACATCAGTGGTGGGTAAAGATTTAGAAACAATAATCAAGGAAAAAACTTGACGGGCACTTGGAGAAGTTTAAGCTGATTAAGTAGCGCCAACACAGATGTGTAAAATGCAGAACATGCTTGACTAGTGTAATTGAATGTTTTGATGAAGTAACAGAGAGGATTGATGAAGGGAATGCAATGGATGTTGTCTACATGGGTTTTCGGAAGGCGTTTGACAAAGTACCACATAAAAGGCTGGTTAACAAAATTGAGGCTCATGGAATAGGTGGGTCAGTGGCAGCTTGGATAATGAATTGGCTTAAGAACAGAAAACAGAGAGTTGTGGTAAATGGCTGTACTTCAGATTGGAGGATGGTAGACAGTGGTGTTCCCCAAGGGTCAGTGCTGGGGCCACTGCCTTTTTTTATATATATAAATGACCTGTATATTGGAATACAGAGTAGAGTTTCTAAATTCGCAGATGACACCAAACTTGGGGGTGTGGCAAACAGTGATGATGATGCCAATCGACTACAACAGGACATAAAAAGGCTAACAGAACGGGCAGACAAGTTGCAGATGGGAATGGGGACTGTCCAAAGCTTAGAAGTCTAAGCATGAGTCAGGCCTGGTTAGTACGTGGAGGAGTGAACGTCAGGAAAAACCAGGTGCAGAAGGTCACGGAAGGAGCCCCGTGAGGGGCAGCTGGTGAGCAGGCCCGGGCGTTGGGCTGAAGATTGTCGGACAGGAGGAATAGTGGAAATGGAATGGCGGCGCGCACAGACACAGTGGCTTTGCTTCGCCCAGGATGGTGCTATTTACATTTAATGTTATTTGTACTGGACTCATGGGAGCTTGCAAGATTACGTTTCGTTGTTCATATACTTGTGCATTGTACAATGACAATAAAGTTGAATTATTATTATTTGGCAGAACGAACAGGGAGAGGGAATATACACTTAAAGGCACAGTTTTAAATAGTGTGCAGGGACAGAGGGACCTGGGAGTTAATGTGCATAGGTCCCTGAAGGTGGCAGGACATATTGAGAGAGTGGTTAACAAAGCATTTGTGATCTTGGGCTTCATATATAGAGTTATTGAGTACAAAAGTAGAGAAGTTATGCTGAGTTTTTATGGAGCGCTGGCTAGGCTACAACTGGAGTATTGCGTCTCATCTGGTCACCACACTTTAAGAAGGATGTGAAGGCCCTTGAGAGGGTGCGAAGGAGATTTACCAGAATGGTTCCGGGGATGGGGGAATCTTAGCTACAAGGACAGGTTGGAGAAGCTGGATTTGTTTTCATTAGAGCAAAGGAGGTTGATGAGTGATTTGATAGAGGTGTACAAGATAATGATGGGTTTCGATAGGCGAGACCGGGAATGTCTTTTCCCTCTAGTTAATGGTACAAGGACTAGGGGACTTAAGAGTATAGGCAAGAGATACAGGGGAGTGTGAAGAAGCAAAATTACGCACTGGTGATCACCTGCAATTCACTGCCGTTGGAAGTGGTGGAATCAGAGACACTGAATGTTTTCAAGGGGAGTCTGGATAGGCATTTGAGGGAAATAAACTTGCAGAAATACGACGATAGTGCGAGGGAATGGTACTGACTTGATTGCACTACAGAGAACCGGCACTGGCTCGATGGGCCGAATTACCTCCGTCTGTGCGATTATGACCCTATGATTAAATCGGGTGAGTGCACAGTCACGGATCATCAATTGTATAAGTCTTTTTAACAGGAATGCGAATTTAGCTGTGATGACCCTTGTGGTGTATGTGCCTTTAAGAGTAATTGTGGTGTATGTGCCTATAAGAGCCCCAGGTGTGCGTAATGCCGGTAATTGCCACTTGGGCTATATAAGCCTGTGTATTGTGTATATCCTTTAGAAACCCCCCCCAGACTTGCTTAGTAAATACCTATGAACCAACTCCTGCCTTCAGTGTCTTTATCTACACACGGACACTACAGTGGCGACGAAGTGGAAACGGACTTACCTGCAATTCGGCAGCACCTCAAGGACATCGATTCCTCCAGCATCCAGAAGATTCAAGGAAGCAAAAGAAACTGTGGTTTCACCAGCTGGCCAAGCTGGTGGCAGGTACTGCGCTAATCCTTCCTGGGCGTCAGGCTGGAGCTCCAGCGGCGGGCTCTACAGCTGAGACAGGCAGCGAAATCGGAGGCAAGCAATAATGGACTGGGAGGGTGCACTTGGGAGACGGCCGGCGCGGCAAGCAGGTCAGCGTTTAGACCTCCATCGGGAACGAGTCTCCAACAGTGAATAAACGGAAACCACAGTAAAACAGCGTTGTTATCGGTAGCAGTGGCGGGAAAGCGCGGGAAGTGCCATATCGTTGCTGCAGAGGAAAAAAAAAAGAAGCGCGGGAAGCGCCATATCATTTTTTTGAAATGCCTAAATCTGGTAATATTGAGGTTTTTGATGGCGAAATAGAAGATTGGACCACATACGTGGAAAGAGTAGAGGTTTATTGCACTGCAAATGGAATAGCAGATGAAAAAAAAGCTGCAGTACTTCTGAACTTAATGGGCGCGAAGACATACGGGCTGTTAGGATACTTAATCACTCCAGCCAAACCAAAGGACAAGAATTTTAAAGAAATTGTTGATACCCTGCAGGAGCATTTAAAACCAACACCGCTGCTGATAGCGGAACGATTCAAGTTCTTCAAGAGAAATCAACACAAGAATGAAAGTAACGCTGATAACCTAACTGAATTAAGAACGCTATCAAAGTACTGCCAATTCGGAGCAGGACTATCGGATTATCTTCGAGACAAATTTGTTTGCGGTCTCTTAAGTGAAGGAACACAAAAAAGGCTGCTTTCTGAAAAATATTTAACATTGGACAAAGCTTTCAGTATGGCTGTATCATACGAAGCAGCAGCAAAAGGAGCTGCAGAGATACAACGAGAGACATAGGACTTCAGCACCCATGAAATGACACAGGAGTTCGGAAGATGTTAGCGCTGCAGCAGATCCACCCATAACCAGAGGGACTGCTGGTTCAAGGGCAAAGCATGCAGGCAATGCGGTAAGATTGGACACATTGCACGGGTGTGCCAATCTGGACAAAATAAATCCACTGACAGAAAACAAAGAATCAATAAAGAAAAGTACAGGAAGGTACAAATGATGACGGACAATAGCTCTGAAGACCAGAATAGCGATAGCGACTCCGGAAACAAGAGACTAAGCTGTCTCAAATTACATAATGTACTTGCCAAAGAGGATTACCAAACCATTTGGGTTACCCTCACAATAGCAGGGTCCCCATTTAAAATGGAGCTTGTGGTTTATGTGCCTTTAAGAGCAATTATGGTGTATGTGCCTTTAAGAGCCCCAGGTGTGCGTAATGCCGGTAATTGCCACTTGGGCTATATAAGCCTGTGTATTGTGTATATCCTTTAGAAACCCCCCCCAGACTTGCTTAGTAAATACCTATGAACCAACTCCTGTCTTCAGTGTCTTTATCTACACACGGACACTACAGTGGCGACGAAGTGGAAACGGACTTACATGCAATTCGGCAGCACCTCAAGGACATCGATTCCTCCAGCGTCCAGAAGACTCAAGGAAGTAAGAGAAACTGTGGTTTCACCAGCTGGCCAAGCTGGCGACAGGTACTGCGCTAATCCTTCCTGGGCATCAGGCTGGAGCTCCAGCGGCGGGCTCTACAGCTGAGACAGGCAGCGAAATCGGAGGCAAGCAATAATGGACTGGGAGGGTGCACTCGAGAGGCGGCCGGCGCGGCAAGCAGGTCAGCGTTTAGACCTCCGTCGGGAACAAGTCTCCAACAGTGAATGAACGGAAACCACATTAAAACAGCATTGATATCGGTAGCAGCGGCGGGAAAGCGCGGGAAGCGCCATATCTTTTCTGAAATGCCTAAATCTGGTAATATTGAGGCTTTTGATGGCGAAATAGAAGATTGGACCACATACGTGGAAAGAGTAGAGGTTTATTGCACTGCAAATGGAATAACAGATGAAAAAAAAGCTTCAGTACTTCTGAACTTAATGGGCGCGAAGACATACGGGCTGTTACGAAATTTAATCACTCCAGCCAAACCAGAGGACAAGACTTTTAAAGAAATTGTTGATACCCTGCAGGAGCATTTAAACCCAACACCGCTGTTGATAGCGGAACGATTCAAGTTCTTCAAGAGAAATCAACACAATAATGAAAGTAACGCTGATTACCTAACCGAATTAAGAAAGCTATCAAAGTACTGCCAATTCGGAGCAGGACTATCGGATTATCTTCGAGACAAATTTGTTTGCGGTATCTTAAGTGAAGGAGCACAAAAAAGACTGCTTTCTGAAAAAGATTTAACATTGGACAAAGCTTTCGGTATGGCTGTATCATACAAAGCAGCAGCAAAAGGAGCTGCAGAGATACAACAAGAGACACAGGACTTCGGCACCCATAAAATGACACAGGAGTTCGGAAGATGTTATCGCTGCGGCAGATCCACCCATAACCAAAGGGACTGCTGGTTCAAGGGCAAAGCATGCAGGCAATGCGGTAAGATTGGACACATTGCACGGGTATGCCAATCTGGACAAAATAAATCCACTGACAGAAAACAAAATAATCAATAAAGAAAAGTACAGGAAGGTACAAATGATGACGGACAATAGCTCCGAAGACCAGAATAGCGATAGCGACTCCGGAAACAAGAGACTAAGCTGTCTCAAATTACATAATGTACTTGCCAAAGAGGATTACCAAACCATTTGGGTTACCCTCACAATAGCAGGGTCCCCGGTTAAAATGGAGCTAGATACAGGATCAGCTCTAACCGTAATAAATCAACGAGATTACGAGAGGCTATTTTCGCATATACCTCTAAAAGACACATCCATTATCTTAAAAACATATACGGGGCAGAAAGTCTACCCCAAAGGAAAAATAAGGGTGCCTGTGGTATACAACGGCAAAGAAATACAAAAGTTGTATTTATACATTCTACAAGATGGTGGTCCACCGTTGTTGGGACGTGAATGGATAAGGAAGATACATTTAGACTGGCACTCCATTCAGGCACTGACGGTGACCAGTAAGGAAAAAAACAATGATGACATCATACCTGAACGATTAAAAGACATCTTGGCCAACGCCAAAGAAGTGTTTCAAGAGAAACTAGGAACCTTGAAAGGCATCACCGCCTCAATAAAAGTGGAAGATACAGCAATTCCAAAAATTTTTAAGGCAAGACCGGTGCCATACGCAATACGTCCGGCAGCCGAGGCAGAGCTGAAGAATTTGGAAAAGGCAGGCGTATTATCCAAAATAGATTGGAGCGAATGGGCAACACCCATCGTTCCAGTCTTGAAAAAAACATTGAAAAATAACTCTGAGGAACAGAAAAAAATTCGCATCTGTGGGGACTTTAAGGTGACTGTAAACCCGGTCCTTCACACGGTACAGTATCCTCTTCCGAGGATAGAAGATATTTTCGCCCCACTATCCGGAGGGAAACGTTTCACAAAAATTGACTTGGCACAGGCATATCTACAGATGGAGGTTGAGGAGACCTCTAAAAATTATCTCACAATAAACACACACAAAGGCCTGTACCAGTAAAATCGACTGGTTTTCGGAATAGCATCAGCTCCAGCTATCTGGCAAAAAGCTATGGAGCAAGTCCTGCAAGGGATTCCGGGGACTCAATGCTACCTAGACGACATCCTTATAACAGGAGAAAACGACAACGAGCACCTTGCCAATTTGGAACAGATGCTCACTAGGCTGAAAGAACGGGGCCTACGAGCAAATCGCCCCAAGTGCGAATTTTTCCAAAATCAGATATCATATTGTGGCCACATAATTAATAAGGAAGGCTTGCATAAGTCACCTGAAAAAATTGAAGCAGTTATAAAAGCCCCAGCACCTGAAAATGTTTCACAATTAAGGTCATTCCTGGGATTAATAAATTACTATCATAAATTTTTACCGAACTTATCAACTATTCTACACCCTCTTAATGATCTTCTACAGACAGGAGTGATTTGGAAATGGAACGAAGACTGTAAACGTGCCTTCCATAAATGTAAAGACTTAATCACATCCGAGAAAATTTTGGCTCATTACAACCCATCACTACCAATCAGACTGGCGTGCGATGCATCCCCTTACGGCAGAGGAGTGCTATTGTCCCATAGATTCCCTGATGGCTCGGAACGGCCGATAGGTTTGCGTCACGCTCATTGAACTCAGCTGAGCGTAACTCTGCCCAGATAGACAGGGAAGCACTCAGCTTGGTATGGGGAGTGAAGAAATTCAACCATTACCTACACGGACAAAAATTTACCTTGCTGACTGACCATCAACCCCTCATCTCCATATTCAACCAAAAAAAGGTGTCCCCATTATGAGGACACAAAGACTACAGAGGTGGTCCCTTTTTCTAGGGGCACACCAATACAACATTGAATACAAAGGGTCAAAACAGCATGGGAATGCTGACGGTTTATCATACCTACTGTTGCCAACGATAGAAGAGGCACCTACAGTAGACCCAGTAGAGATATTCCACTCTACCATAGTGGAATGTCTACCGGTGACAAATTCTGCCATTGAAAGGGAGACAAGAAATGACCCTACTCTCTCACGGGTCTACGATTTAACAGTGAAGGGATGGCCAGCACATGGCGAACCACTGTTGCCAGCATTCTCGCAAAGAAGAGAACAGCTGTCAGTGTGCCGAGGAGCCTTGATGTGTGGATCCAGAGTGGTGATTCCACCCAAACTCCAGGATAAAGTGCTAAAGGAGCTTCACGAGGGGCATCTGGGTGGAGTGAAAATGAAGAACCTAGCTAGGGCGTTTGTATGGTGGCCAGGTATCGATGGAGACATCGAAGACATGACCAAGAGCTACCTAGGATGCCAGAAGGTCCAAAATGCTCCACCACAGGCCCCTCTACATCCATGGGAGTGGCCCTCATCTCCCTGGCAAAGGGTGCACATCGACTTTGCTGGTCCATTTATGGACTCAATGTTCTTAATCGCCGTTGATGCACACTCCAAGTGGCCGGAGGTAATAAAGATGTCCTCCACCACCACGGAAAAAACAATCACAGTATTAAGGACCATATTTGCCAGGAATGGGCTGCCGGAGCAGATATGTTCTGATAATGGACCGCAATTTGTGTCCGAAGAATTCAGAAAGTTCTTAAAGAACAATGGGGTAAAGCACTACACGTCCGCCCCATACCATCCCGCCACCAATGGATTGGCTGAAAGGTTTGTGCAGACCTTCAAGAAGGCCATCAAGGCCATGGGTAATGAAGACATAAAACTTCAGCGCAAGGTGGATAACTTCTTATTTGCATATAGGAATGCAACGCATATGGTTACTAACCAAACTCCAGCCATGATGTTCTACAATAGAAACCTAAGATGCCGGTTGGATTTTGTCAAGCCCAACATCCGAAGGGACGTGGAGAACCGGCAGTTTCAGGGCATGAATGAAAGGCCAACTAGGGCCTTCCAGATAGGCCAACTGGTTTTGGCCCGGGACTACCGTACCGAGAAATGGCAGCCTGGAACTATCTGCACACGATTAGGACCACTGATGTATACCGTGGACATCGGAGACAGCATAATAAGGCGCCATGCTGACCAAATCATCAAGTCATCCGAAAAGGGACAACCTACTCCATCACTCTATACATCTAACGATGAAGTAGAGATACCCATATCTACCTCCGATCTGGTGAGACTGGAACCCAATGAACCCGACACTGGCATTCAAGCCAAATCAGCCTTGCCAGAAGAACCTACTACACCACCAGAAACTACTACACCCCCGAGGCGTTATCCGGACCGAGTCAGGAAGCCTCCTGAGAGACTAACTTATAATTAATTAATACAGCAATGTATATTATTTTGCATATAACATGTAATTAATCATTACTTAAAATATGATGTAATAGTTAGCTGGAAAGGGAGGAATTGTGGTGTATGTGCCTTTATCTGGAATTGTGGTGTATGTGCCTTTAAGTGTAATTATGGTGTATGTGCCTTTAAGAGCCCCAGGTGTGCGTAATGCCGGTAATTGCCACTTGGGCTATATAAGCCTGTGTATTGTGTATATCCTTTAGAAACCCCCCCAGACTTGCTTAGTAAATACCTATGAACCAACTCCTGTCTTCAGTGTCTTTATCTACACATGGACGCTACAACTCTGTTGTTAAGGTTGGCGGGGTTCAGGCCGCGACTTGAACCCGGGATTAGAACCCGGTATCTCTCGCATTTATTTAATCAGCGAAATTCTCTGAGAGAGAATCAGACCTCTGGGGTTTGACTTTGGTGCGAATCTTCCAGTTAGCCAGATTATTGCAGAATCGAGTCCTCTCCCGGTCGTTTAAGTAACTGGGTGAAACCTTTTCTTCCCTGTTCTGAATCTGCCTTCAAACCGACCATTTCTGACAGTCCTTCACCTGAAGATACGGAAGGCCATTTGCTTATATGAGCTGCTTGTACATTTTCAACATTGTAGGTCTGTGTGCACGGGCAGGACAAGCAGTGAAGGGGACTTTCTTTCAGAGTATTTCTGCTTCGAAGCAAATAGCAGGAAATAGAAATTAGAAGATAGCAGCAGGAGTAGGCCATTCGACCTCTCGAGCCTGTTCTGCCATTTAATGAGATCATGGCTGATCATCCAATTTCAGTACCATGTCCTTGCTTTCTCCCCATGTCCCTGGCAAGTGTTGAGCGCAGTGTAATCCATTGTGATCTGCACACGTGGGTTTGAATCCTGTTCTCGTCGTTATTCCATTACACGTTTGCTGCTGATAAACATCCCGAGCATTTTACTGAATTTTGCATAAAATAGGCTTTGTAATCGCAATCTCGTCAAAATCGCACTGGTGATTCTGGTCTGTGCCCCTGCACTCTTCATATATTGTTCAAATTAAAACAGACCACTGGAGTTCTCCAATGAAGGTAGAGCGGGAATCGGAGATTGAGAACCATCTCTACCTCTCTTCCTTCCTCTGTGATTGGCACCAAATGAAAAACTAGTGGGAACAAAGCCGAATGATTAGGGAGCATAAACATAACTTTATCGTTTAGGAGAAAATGAAATTTCAAAAATATTTATCAAACTTAATGAGGAGATTTTCTGTTTTAGTGTCTTTGGTTGAGAGATAAATAATGGGCAGGACAATGGGGAGAAATCCGCATTCTGTTCGGCATACTCTCATGGGATCTGAGGCCTCGGTTGAACGTCTTCCTGGAAAGACGGCACCACCGACAGTGCAGCACTACCTCAGTACTGCACTGCAGTGTCAGCCTGGATTATGTGCTCAAGTCTCTGGAGTGGGGCTTGAGTTTGCTGCCGCTGAGCCACGGCTGACACCTAAACTCAGTTCATTCGGCTGGAGTGAAATGATGGAGATAAAGGGAAAAATGATAATGGAGTCAAACATCAACTTGGCGCCCTAGAGAAATCGCGCATCGTAATCGGCCGCCCTTTATAAAAACCGCCCGAGTTATGTTTCCATCGATTTCATAAGCAATGATAATCAGGCCTGTCTCTAATGGACGGGGTCGTGGTCAGTCAAAGATCACTCTGTGTCTGTTTAAACCGGGTGCGCTCACAATCCCGGATCATTTAGTGCGTTAGTCTATTTTAAAGAAAAGCGATTCCAGTTATGATGACCGAGTTGGGGAGTTTTATCTAAATGCGGCGGGGCTCATCTGGGATGTGAACCCAAAAGCTCTCGCATTTTAATTTGCGAAATATCCCTAAGCGAAAATCATGCCCCAAGACCAAGGAGCCGTCGATTTTTGTCTGAAGTTGCATTAGGTATCTCTAATAGTTCTCTTCTAACCCAGTTCGCAGAGGTCGAGTTCATTAATTTGAAATATGTTTATCTTTTCGTAAATCGACTTCTTTATATGAGCAGTTTTCCTCAATCTGCTCACTATTCTCCCCATAACAAGAAGGTCGGTGACAACCTAATTGTGGATATGGTGTTTGGGCGATTGTCTGTACGTAACTTCTGTCCTAGTAATTCTCAACATCATGTTCAGGTGAATCGTTGTTTGTGTTCAACATGATGTCGGAAACGTGTACAGATAACTCCTGAGTTTACACATCTTCTCGCTTGTGCCAAAGACTTAAGTCACTGCTTTGAAATCGAATCTATTTCCTGCACATTATTCTTCGCCTGATAGTTGCTGGTTTAACAGTTAAAACTGGCCCCACCTTCCCTCCTGTCAATAAGTAATACTGAAGGGCTCCTTTAATACTCAAATCCCTTATTGGAACACCGTGGGCCTGAGGAACCTAAGTGCCCACGTGGAACAGCTAATAAGTAGATGGTTTGCGGAAACACCATTGTACCTTCTGCTCCGGTCGAAGTATCACACCACAAAAACATTAGCTGCTCTAGGTGAGGCTCGAACTCACAACCTCAGCATTTCTCCAAGTCTGTACTGTTATATAAGTACTGCGCGCTAACCGATTGCGCCACTAGAGCTGTGCTTGATGGGCATTAGTTATCCGTGCTCATTTACTTGCACATTTAAGGTTGTCTAATCGTGCGGGGGTGCAATGTTGTTTAATTGAGGCGCATTGGCTGGGTTTATATGAAAGAGTGAAACAGGAGTTACTCTCATGTGTTAGCGAGCTGGTGAATTTACCAAAGGCTGCAGCAGATCCTGGTGTCATAAACACTGAACATTTTTACCCAACTCCTAAAATACAGTCTGCAAAATGAGAACCGATGAAAATTCATCACATGCAAAACAAAAAAAGTTTTAAAATTTTGCCCATGATTCGTTAACCATGTGGGTTACTGGTTGATTAATGACGATAACAACAAACTTCTCACACAGTCTAATGAGATGTATATAATAAATAAACAGTTTTCTTAATTTTAACTCCTCGACATGGAATGGAATCGGTATCGCAGGGTAAGAGTATTTATAGATTACAATTGTTGTTCTGAGCTGTTTCTCTAATTATTTAATGAGCAGCAGTTTCCGAAGGTTATCACTTCCGTCTAAAGTACAACATGTCCCTGGTTCAATCGTGTTTTGCAGGTAGAGTTTAATAAAATACATTAAGGGCCACGCAGTATTCTACTTTTCTCTATACAGTTCTGTACATACTCAAAATCTACAGATATACCGACTGTGTGAGAGATCATTACAGGTCCCTGCAGCGCTGCCTTTGTTAATAGCAACAGTTCGGAGCCGCATTTCAGAAGCGGCAACAAACCCATGAGTTGGTTTGCTGGTCCCCAGCTCCCGGAGTGAGTGTGGCCGCGACAGCAGCAAAGTTCAGGCCGTGTGTCCGGTCCCGCTTTCGCCAAGCGCCCGCTGCCAGTGGAAAGCAGCGATTGCAGCCTCAGAGAGCAAAAACTGCCCATTGCTGTGAAACAAGAAATCACTGAAGCAGAGGAGCACATAGATTTGCATCTGCAGCGTGTAGGTGAGGATGTAAAGTTTGATTTCGATCGACCCGTTGTTGTTGGAACCGCTGAAATTGAATCTCTCTCCGGTAGATGTTGCAGCTTAACGTATGAAAAGTGCCCTCGAGGTGCAATCGACAAATTTGGAGCTGCTGTGTAGTGGGACAAGTTAAAGGATCAGCACAGTTAATGCCGAGAACAAATTAAACAGTAGCTCAGGTTGATGAACCTTGCACGAGTGAGAATCCTGGATGGAGATTTAGAGGAAGCGACAGTGGGAAGGGCTGTACTGCGATTCTAATACTTCTCCAAGCACATTCCAGGCAAGTCATCGACATTAAAAAGAGGGCTTAGAATCGGAATGGAACTGCGGGCACACGTCTCAGTCAAAATGCAATGGACAATACATGACAAATCTATTTGATTTTACGTTTGATAACCAGTTGATTGGGCCTGTATTCTAGACAGAGTGACTCTTAAGTCTAGGGTTATGAATCTCGCTTTGTGGATTGTAGATTGAAATTTGCGAAAGGTCCCACGTGAGCTTCTTTTTAACGTCGACTTCTAATATTGGACTTGCGCTCAAAACTTGTTCTAATCCGCCTAAGAAATTATCGTTCAGGACACAAATCATTCTCCATTAATCTCCAGCGGCTTAGGAGGAAGGTCAATGCAAATGTCATGTAAACATCATGGCTTTAAAGACAAACAATTAAAGTATTGTTTTATCAAACAATCACAGGTGATGGTTGTAAGTACATTTGTGTGTGTCCATATTAGATACGAACGTATTTGTGAGTTGCTGTTGTGTTAGATGTAAATGCATTTGCACTTCTGTTCGTTACAAATATATTTAGATGTTTCTGCATTATTTATTTTTCTATTCGGTGGGGGAATCTGTGTCAGTTATACATGTATTTCTGAGCGCTTCAAATGTCCAGTCCGGCCCCATTCTACCTTCTCATTGCCCCCACGTGGGACACGGCAGACCATCTGTTACATTCGGATACAAATTTTGCTTTTATTGATACTTAGAAAATGTGAGGTTTAGAAAGTAATAACCCTGCATCCATCAGCCTCTCTGATATCCCCTGAGCATCCCGTACTCCATCTGATAGTCCCTGAGCGTCCCTTACCTGCTCCAGAACGTCTTGAGTATCCCTTACCCTGTCTAGCACATCCGGAGGGTCCTTTACCCTGTCTGGTACATCGTGAGCGTCGCTCACCCTATCTGAAACATCCAGAGTGTCCCTTACACTGTCTGGTACATCGGGAGCGTACATTACCCAGTCTGGTACATGCGGAGCGTCTCTTACCCTATCCAATGCATCCGGAGCGTCCCTTACCCTGTCTGATACATCCGGAGCGTCCCTTACCCTGTGAGATATATCCGGAGCGTCCCTTACCCTGTTTGGTACAGCTAGAACGTGCCTTAAACTGTCTGGTATATCCGGAGCGTCCCTTACCCTGCATGGTAAAACAAGTGCGTCCCTTACCATGTATGGCAAATTCGGAGCGTCCCTGAAACTGTCTGGTACATCCGGAGCGTCCCTTACACTGTCTGTTACATCCGGAGTGTCCCTAACCCTGTCTAGTAAAACAGAAGCGTCCATTTCACTGTCTGGTAAATCCGGAGCGTCCCTTAAACAGTTTGGTATATCCGGGCCGTCCCTTCCCCTGTCTATTACGTCCAGAGCGTCCCTTACTCTCCTTGATAAATCCTGAGCATCCATTTTCCTTTTTGATAACCAGTTTGCCAAAATTGCATATTTTACCCCTCATCCGCAGCTATGTAGTGCTTCCCGTCGCTCACGCTCATCAACTGTTTAGGGAAAAGCATCAACTACCAGGTGAACAAAGCCAATTCTTCAGTTAGCCTCCCCAGTGCACTTCATTTCCCAAGGAATGTTCTTTTACAATTGGGCTGCTTTGGTTCCAAAGGCCGGCCCTGCTTTCGCAGAGCTTGTCTGTCGAGCGGTCCCGCAGGTCTAAATCTATCGACTGGTTTCAATGCACCAACTCAGGTTGGGGCGAATGGGACATGTGCCCCAGGAACAGCGGTGGGAGCAGAGCACATTTAGCGGTTTAAGTAGGTGAAAGTGAATGTTAGCAGGAAAGTTACGATGAAATTGAAGGAGGAAAGTAAAGGAGGGCCATGGACTGTGCAAGGAAGAGAAATCTGTGCCATGACTCGGATTCGGACCGAGGTTGCTGCGGCCACAGCGCAGAGTACTAACCGGTATACGATCACGGCGCCACACATCAACTACTGGAGCTCTGCTCTGACCATCACAAAGTAACACACGGCACTGCTTAGAAAAGATGGAGAATAGGTGAAGAGTTACAAATCAGCACCGCCAGAAATTAGGAAGTGGTGAAATTCGACACAGGCCCCGCAGCGACTGGAGCCTTCATCCAGAATGGCAACTAGTGCAGCCGCAGTTACATTTAAAAGAATTTTAGCCTTTTCAGACGAGAAGCTCTCCCCTAGAGATTCATTAAAAAAATGGCCCCGCTGGGAGTCGAACCCAAGATCGTCTTTGGCCAGCTAAGCCACGGGGCCGAATCCCAAAACAATTTCTCATCTCTACTCATTGATATCAACCAGTTACCAGTCACTATCTTCTGGACTCTCAGGCCATTTTTTATTTCTCCCGCTCTCTTGTCTATTCCTCCACGGGTCCCGATGCTGTCTGTATCTCCCACTTAATTTAACTCAGTGTCAATCTGTGAGGTGATCCTGAATGATTACCCTATGTTTGTGTCTTATATGAAATAAATGAGGGGATCAGAAAATTCTTCCTCTAACACTGGTGAACTAATGAGCCAACATTTATAACAAGATATTATTATTTGTGTTGCAGCAAATACAATATTCCATCTTGAAAGATTCAGGTTCAATTCTGTGCAAAGGAAACTTTGACCCCCAACGTGCTTGCAATTGGCCGCCTTTTAATTTGACGTCACAAACGCCACCATTGCACCTCAAGGTGATTAATATCTAAGAAACAGAGAAGTCATGCAGTGAAAGAGCATTTGTAGAAAGGGTTGTGAGACTGTGGAATGCACTGGCCCAGCAGAGCAGCAGATTTAAAACAAGGTTTAAAAACCAGCTGCGTGTGGGAGGAAGGGGAGAGGGAGGCAAGACAACCACAGAAGATCTCAACAGAAAATGCTGGAAAAACTCAGCAGGCCAGGCAACATCCGTGGAGAGAGAATTATTGTCAACGTTTCAGGTCGAAACACTTTGCCAAGACTGAAAAGCACAGGAAATGAAACAGATTAAAATGCCAGGTTGGGAGAGAACAAAAGAGAAGTGAAGAGACATTAGGAGATATAAAAATCGGGACGAGATGGTGATAGGAGTAGTGGAGACAAAAGATGGCTCTAGATTAGGTGTGAAATGCGCTGGCAGAATGGGAGACAGCTGCCATGTGGAAGAGAAAAAAAGGGGGGAGGGCAAAAATAAAGGTGTGGATAAAAAATATAAGTAAAAATGTAATGGGGCCGAGGTTATAATCTGAAATTTTTTAACTCTATGTTGAGTCTGGAAGGCTGTAAAGTGCCTAATCGGAAGATGAAGTGCTGTTCCTCGATCTTACGCTTTGCTTCCATGGAACAATGCAAATGGCCGAGGATGGTGAGGTCTGAGTGGGAATGGAGCGGTGAATTATAATGACAGGCGACTGGAAGTTCGGTGTCATCCTTATGGGTGGAACAGAGGTGTTCTGCACAGCAGTCAGCCAATCTGCATCTGGTCTCCCCAATGTAGAGGAGGCCACATCGTGAGCAGCGAATACAGGATACTAGATTGCAAGAAGTACAAGTAAATCGCTGTTAACCTGGAAGGGGTGTTTGGGGCCCTGGACAGTGGGAAGGAGGGAGGTGTAAGGGCAGGTATTGAATCTCCTGCGCTTGCACCGGAAGGTGCCGGTTGAAGGGGAAGGGTTGTTGGGGGTGATGGAGGACTGGACTAGGGTATCACGGAGGGAGCGGTCCCTAGGGAATGCTGAAAGGGGAGGTGACAGGAAGATGTGTTTGGTGGTGGGATCACGTTGGAGATGGCGGAAGTGGTGGAGGATGAGCCATTGAATGTGAAGGCTGGTGGGGTGAAAGGTGAGGACAAGGGGAACCCTATCATGGTTCCGGGATGGAGGGGCAGGGGTGAGGGCAGAAGTGCGGGAGATAGAATGGACACGGTCGAGGGCCGTGTCAACCAAGGTAGAGGGGATTCCTCGGTTTTGGAAAAAGGAAGACATGTCGGAAGTACTGGTGTGGAAGGTGGCATCGTTGGAGCAGATGCGGCGGAGATGGAGAAACTGGGAGAATGGAATAGAGTCCTGACAGGAGGCGGGGTGAGGAGGAATTGTAGTCCAGGTAGCTGTGGCAGTCAATGGTCTTGTCGTGAATTTTGGTCAACAACCTATCCCCAGAGATGGAGACCGAGAAGTCGAGGAAGGGAAGGGAAGATTCGGAGATGGACCATGTGAAGGTGAGGGAAGGGGGGAAATTGGAGGCAAAATGAATGAAAATGTCTAGTTCAGGGCGAGAGCAAGAAACGGCACCAATACAGTCATCAATGTACCGGAAAAACTGGTGAGGGAGGAGACCCGAGTAGGACTGGAACAAAGAGTGTTCCACATGTCCCACGAAAAGGCAGGCATAGCTAGGACCCATGCGGGTACCCATAGCAACACCTTTGATTTGGAGGAAATGAGTGGAGTCAAAAGAGAAGTTGTTATCGTACAGGGAAGATCATCTTGGAATCCAATGGCACCGAATCTGATTTAAATCCCCCACTGTATTTAAACACATTTAATGTCATATTCACATTTTGAAGCATTTGAGCAATATTTGAGTTTTAACATAGAAACATAGAAGATAGGAGCAGGAGTAGGCCATTCCGCCCCTCGAGCCTGCTCCACCATTCAATGCAATCATGGCTGATCATCCAAATTCAGTACCCGGTCCCTGCTTTCTGCCCATACCCATTGATCCTTTTTGCCTTAAGAAATATATCCAACTCCTTCTTGAATATATTTATTGAATTGGCCTCTACTGCCTTCTGTGGTAGAGAATTCCACAGGTTCACCAAACTCTGGGTGAAGAAATTCCTCCTCATTTCTGTCCAAAATGGCTTACCCCTTATCCTTAGACTGTGACCCCTGGTTCTGCACTCCCCGATCATCGGGGACATCCTTCCTGCCTTTAGTCTGTCCAGTCCTGTCAGAATTTTATAAGTTTCAATGAGATCCCCTCTCATTCTTCTAAACTCCAGCGAGTATAAGCCCAATCGACCCAATCTCTCCTCATACGTCATTCCTGCCATCCCAGGTATCAGCCTGGTGAATCTTCGCTGAACTCCTTCCATGGCAAGAACATCCTTTCTCAGACAACGTGACAAAAACTTCACACAATTCTCAAGATGTGGTCTCACCAAGGCCCTGTACAACTAGAGCAAGACATCCTTGTTCCTGTACTCACACCCTCTCGCTACGAAGGCCAACATACAATTTGCCTTCTTAACTGCCTGCTGCACCTGCATGCGTACCTTAAGCGACTGATGCACGAGGAAACCCAGGTTTCGTTACACTTCCCCTTCTCCCAATCTATTGCCATTCAGATAATAATCTGCCTTCCTCTTTTTGCCACCAAAGTGGATAACCTCGCATTTATCCACGATATAATGCATCTGCCATGCTTCTGGCCAATCACCCAACCTGTCCAAATCATCCTAGAGTTACTCGGCATCCTCCTCACAGCACACACGCACACCCAGCTTTGTGTCATCTGCAAATTTGGAGATATTACATCAAATTCCCTTTTCTAGCTCAGTGATATATATTGTGAATAGCTGGGGTCCAAGGACTGATCCCTTCGGTACCCCACTAGACACTGCCTGCCACTCGGAAAAAGGCCCGTTTATTCCAACTATTTGCTTTCTGTCTGCCAACCAGTTCTCTATCCAAGTCAATACCTTACCCCCAATCCCATGTGCCTTAACTTTACACGTTAATCTCTTATGCGGGACCTTATTGAAAGCCTTCTGAAGGTCCAAATACACCACATCCACTGGTTCTCCCTGATCTATTTTACCAGTTACATCCTCAAAAAATTCCAGTTGATTAGTCAAGCAGGATTTACCTTTTGTAAATCCATGTTGACTTTGTCCGATCCTGCCACTGTTTTCCAAGTGCCATGCTATTACATCTTTTATAATGGACTCTAGCGTTTTCCCCACTACCGATTTCAGGCTTCCCCGTTTTCTCTCTACCACCTTATTTGAATAGTGGAGTAACATTAGCTACCATCCAATCCATGGGTACTGTTCCAGATTCCATCAAATGTTGGAAGATGATCAGCAATGCATCTACTATTTCTCGGGCGAGTTCATTAAGTACCCTAGGATGTAGATTATCAGGTCCTGGGGATTCATCGGCCTTCAATCTCATCAATTTCCCTAACACCATTTCCCTACAAATGCTGCTTTCTTTCAGTCCCTCCCCTTCGTCAGACCCTCTGTTCCCCGACATCTCTGGGATGTTATTGTTTCCTCCTTTGTGAAGAAAGAATCAAAATATGTATTTAATTGGTCAGCCGTTTCTTTGTTCCCCATTTTAAATTCCCCTGATTCTGACTGCAAGGGACCAACGCTTGACTTCACCAATCTTTTTCTCTTCACATATCTATAAAAGCTTTTACAGTCAGTTTTTATGCTCCCTGAAAGCTTACTCTCATATTCTATTTTCCCCTTCTTAATTAATCCCTTTGTCCCCCTTTGTTGAATCCTAAACTGCTCCCAATCCTCAGGTTTACTGCTTTTTCTGGCCAATTTATATGTCCTCTCCTTGGATCTTATGCTATCCCTAACTTTCCTTGTTAGCCATGGTTGAGTCACCTTTCTGTTTTATTTTTATGCCAAACTGGGACGAACAAATTCTGTAGTTCATCTATGAATGTTTGCCATTGCATATCCACCGTCAACATTTGAGTGACATTCTCCAATCAATCCTACCCAACTCGCGCCTCAGACTATCATATTATGATCGCTCCGACCCAAGGGGCCTCGTACAAGAAGATTGCTAATTAATCCTTTCTCGTTACATAATACCCAGTCTAAGATGGCCTGATCTCTGGTTGGTTCCTCGACATATTGGTCCAGGAAACCATCCCGTAAACACTCCAGGAATTCCTCCTCCACAGTATTTTTACTAATTTGGTTAGCCCAATCTATATGTAGATTAAAGTCACCCATGATGACTGCTGTGCCCTTATTGCACGCTTCTCTAATTTCCCTTAACGCTGTCTCTGATCTACAATATCTGCTTTATGTATGTGAAATTATCATTGCTGAGATTAACCATTCTGTGCAGGATTAGTGGCTCTTTGCTTTGGAAGTGTGTTTTACGTTCTGGGACTTCACATCAATTAAAGTGCAAGCGGTAGTGGGTTCGAATCCCAGACGCGCCCCAATACTTTAATAGAAGCACTTTCCTCGGCCAGGAGATTTTCAACAAGTCTTCAAATAATAACTGCCTGAAAATCAGCGTGTGTTCAGTACATCGCAAGGAAACGGCAATTTTATTATTTAAAGCAGGAATTCAGTCCCAGAAGTACCGAAACTCTGAGGTAAATATGTAAATCCATTTGTTTCCAGAAGCCTGCTCCACATTTTCCACATTGTCAATCTGGGAGGACGGGCAGGACATGCGTGCTGTAAAGGGCCTTTATTAACGGTTGTTTCAACCGTTTGGAAACAGAAATACTGAAATAAAAAGGACTTTTGGATGACTCCATTTGGATAATAATGTTAGTTCGAGGTTGGTGAGAGGTTAAAGTCCCAGGACTGTTAATCAGTTGGAAGATACGTGGCCTGAAAATGTTACAGTCCCCAAGTTAGACGATATTTTCTCTCCCTTTGCTAAAATTCTCCCAATTTCTCAACCTAATATTTCACCCAGCTCTAATGGAAAGAAGATGGAATCGAGAGCGCCTTCCTCCTTCCTCCCTTCCTTCCCTCCTTGCTTCATTCCCTTCCTCCTTGTTCGTGGCTTCCGGCCTCATTGGACAATGAGGCTGACTTTGATTTTAACTCTGTGATCGACATCTTATCAGTTCCAGTCCTAACCTCGTCTTTTTGCAGATTTATTCCAGTCTATTTGATGGAAACTCTCCAACATTTAATAAAACCGCCCATTAATGCCTGTGAGTTATAACAGGCTTTTTCAAGGTGAAGGAAATATTAGAGGAACAGAACAACTCCTGCACCAATCGAAATAGAGTCAGTGCCCAGCTCTGCTGTTCAGGGCAATCCTCACCTCCTCGTTTTTCATTTTCACGTTGGTGGGAAAATCTGAGAGTGAACTCCAATCTACACAGGCTTTACGCTGCTTAACAGACATAAATCAAAGAGCAGGGATAAACGGGTCGTTTTGAGGATGGCAGGCATTGACTTGTCGGGTACCACAAGGATCGGTGCTTGGGCCCCACCTATTCACCATCTATATCAATGATTTGGATGAGGGGACTATATGTAACATTTCCAAATTTGCTGGTGATACAAAGCTAGGTGACAGGGTCGATTGTGAAAAGGAAGTGAGGAGGCTTCAAGGGGATCTATACAGGCTCAGTGAGTGGGCTAGAACATGGCAGATGGAAGATAATGTGGATAAATGTGAGGGTATCCACTTTGTTCGAAAAAACAGAAAGGTGAACAATTGGGGAACGCAGATGATCAAAGGGACGTGGGTGTCCTTGTATATCAGTCACTGAAAGTGAATGTGCAGGTGCAGCAAGTCAATAGGAAGGCAATTGGTATGCGGGCCTTCATTACAAGAAGATTTGGGTACAGGAGTGAAGAAGTCTTACTCCAAATATATAGGGCATTGGTGAGGCCACACCTGGAGTACTGTGTACAATTTTGATCTCCTTTCCTATGGAAGCATATACTTGCCATAGAGGGGCTGCATCGAAGATTCATGAAATTGATTCCTCAGATGGCAGGACCATCCTATGAGAAGAGATTGAGTAAACTAGGCCTATATTCTCTTGAATTCAGAACAATGAGAGGGGATCTCATTGGAGAATGCAATATTATTATAGGGTGGATGCTGGGAGAATATTTTCCAAGGCTGGGGAGTCTAGAACCAGGGGCCACAGTCTCAGGATAAAGGGTAGGCCATTTAGGAATGAGATGAGAAGACATTTCTTCACACAGAGGGTGGTGGATATTTGGAATTCTCTAGCCCAGTTGGATGTGGAGGCTCTTCCATTGGGTATATTCAAAATAGAATTCGATAGTTTTCTGACTAGTAAGGGCATTAAGCGATATGCCGATAGGGCCGGTGAATGGATTTGAGGCAGAAATCAGCCAAGATCTCAATGAATGGCAGGGCAGGCTCGAAGGGCCGAATGGCCTACTCCTGTTCCTATTTCTTACCTTCTTATGTTCTTACACCGCTTGAAAGATTAACGGAAAAAGCAAATGATGAGGGAGCTGGAAGAAAGGGTTAACTTTATCCTTTGGAAATGAATTTAATTTCAAACATTTACCGATAACAGACCAGTGCAGTTTTCTGATTCGCAACGAGTCAGTACATTTTATTTCTGTTAATCTTTATCCCTGCTCCCACTCTTCATAAAGAACACAGGGTCCCGTGCCACGGGCATTCAAAAACATTTCAATTATGGCCAACCTCCTGTAATCGCTGCTTTCACCCTCTAGCGATCTTTCCATTTATCCTCTATTTATTTCAATTACACACTTCAAAAGACTTGTTAAGATTAAGACAGAACACTTCCGATCTAACTGCAACATAACAGCAGGCCAATAGCTCATATTATATTTAAACCCCCGTTGGCAGCTAGGTAGCGCTGCCTGTCGCTCATGCACTGCAAAAGTTTTGGGAAAAGCGCCAGCCAGCATCAAAACAAAGCCCACTTCTTCAGTTAACAAGATATCACAAGATTCTCTAAGGAAATTTCGTGAACAATCCGGCCGCTGTCCTTCTAAAGTCCAGTCCTGCTTTCGCAGCACTTATCTGTCAAGTGGTCACACAGATCTAAGTGTATCGACTGGTTGTACACTGGTGCCAATGGGACATGTGCCCCCATGAAGCGCGGTGGTAGCAGAGAGAACTTAACCACGTAACCACATGAAAGTGAATATTAGATTTAGGTAATACCGCAGGCAAGTGACAATGAAATGTAAGGAGGCAAGTAAAGAACGGCTACTGATTGTTGAAGAAGGAAAAGCTGGGAGAAGAGGCGAGTTTCAATTATGGAGCATCAAGCTCAGGCATGTGAGAGCGCGGGGTTTAAAAGGAGTGAATAGGTTTTCACCGCCAACAAAACATCATTTTTCATGTCGTAAAGATTGATTTTTCAGTCTGTTCCATTAGCAGGTGCCGCAGAGGACAGAAGCTGCAAAGCGAGCTGTGACGTGATTTAAGTTTGAACCGAGGTTACTGCGGCCAGAATGCAGGGCACTAACCATGATACCATCACAGCGCCACACGTCGGCTTCACGTATTTTTTCTGACCACAGCATAGTTGCGCACGACACGGATATTTTTGCTGTTAAATATGAATAAAATGCGCCGTATGTTTGCAGCTGTTGATGTTTTTGTCCTGTTACTGTCATAGGAACATAGAATCAGCAGGAGGCCATTCAGGCCCTCGAGCATGCTCCGCTATTGAATTAGATCATGGTAGATCAGTATCTGAACTCCATCTACCTGCGATGATTCCATAAACCTTCACATCCTCGCCGAACACAAACCTATCGATTTCATTTTGAAATTATCAATTGACCCCCAGCCTGAACAGCTGTTTCGGGAATAGAGTTCCAGATTCCCACTGCCCTCTGTGTGAAGAAGCGCTTCCTTACATCATCACAGAACGGGGTTGCTCTAATTTTACGGTTATGACCCATTGTGCTGGACCCTCCCAACAGAGGAAATAGATTCGCTCTCTCTTACACCTATTTGTTTACAGCTCTGACCGAAGTTCACAGCCCAGAACATTAACTGTCCCTCTGATCGTGTCCCGCTAATTTGGATTTGGAGTTCATGCCTGTTTCCCTGATGATTCTTTGCGCCCTGTCTCTGCAATTGGATTTGTTGCAGATTCCTGGCAGCAGGCGGCAGAAGCAAGTGGGATACGGGTGCTGATAGGGAATGCTGCTTCTCAAGGCTGTCTTACAACCCGCGGGAGCTGGCGGGGGTTTGAAAGCCTTCATGTGTCACACAATTAGAATTGATGACGTGGTATCTTAAAATACCACCCTATATCAATCAAATCAAATCAAAATCAAATCAACTTTTATTGTCATTGTAAGTGCACAAGTGCAGTACAACGAAATGTAGGCTTGCGGCTCCCGAGAGTGTACATTTGAGACGCAACAGGATTTCGGGACGATTGCAAAATACTGCAGATGCTGGAAATCCGAATTTCGGTAACCCGGCTGACTCCAGATCATAAGACCGCCTGCTCGAATCACGCCCAGATCGCGGCGACTTTTATACCTGTACAAATCTAAACCGCTCACAATAAATACTGTCAGCTTTCAATGTTTAGTGGACGATTTTCCCCGAGCGATGCATCTGATCCTCTCATTAATTCGTTTGTATAAACTTTGGGAAAAGACGGAGCTGGAAATTATTAACATGGAAATCATCTGAACATATCTTCAAGTCTCCCGGTCGCCCACAAAGAAGCTCAATCTCACCGATTCAGAATCACTAGCTGTAATCGGCTTTGTTGCACAATGGGTAGCGCATTGGACTTCTAGTGTAATGGTTGTGAAAGGTCATTTAAAATTTGAGGGTTTGAGTCCCGCCAGAGTCGCTGTTCAGTCAGGTTTTGGTGATGAACTTTTAAAGAAAAACCACATTGATGTATTTCAAGGACTGAGAATCGCCAATGAGGTCAGTTGAGTTGTAAACAATTATCATGGCAGCTTCAATCTGCGCACATTCTGCAACTGTACAAAGACATCATTTGAACCTGGGAACCTCTCCCATAGAAACCAATGAAACCCCTCGAACGAGATTCAAACTCCGAGACAAACAAGCCGCTGGTAAACGAAGGTGTATGATTTCTTTCAGACTGCTTCTGTCCTTCCAATCTCGAGTTCCTATATAATGTCCCGCAATATCAAGTGGTACCCGAAATATTTCAAGTCAACAATATCATCCTTACTTCACCGGTTTCGGTCTGAAAATTCGAATTTGACTTTGTAAATACGTCCCCTGCCGTCTCAGTCATTGTTTCTTTCTTTCCCCTTTCCTGCTGGTGCGGCAGGTTAGATCAGACTTGGCAGTTGAAGGAAGCCTGAGACGTCCATCAGTGGAAAACACAGAGAGACAAGACACAGAGACGTGAGACATTGAAAGATAGCGTCTAGCGGTATGATTCTCGCACAGAAAAATCCATTGATTTAAATGCGAGAGGCGAGGACCCAAATCCCGGATGAGCCCCCGCTCTTTAGTCAAAAATCCCCAATTCCCTCAGTTTGGCGACATTGCAGAAGATTTAAAATAATAACTGTTAAAAATTCCGCGATTTTATAATTAAAAGCGGGAATTCAGTCCTAGATGTGCGGAAACTGTGAGGTAAATATATAAATCCGCTTGTTTACAGAAGACTGCTCCACATTTTCCACATTCTCAATCTGGGAGAGCGAACAGCACATATCTACAAGTCTGCCGCTCACCCACAAAGCAGCACAAACTCATGGATTCAGAAACAGCTCATAGATGAAGAATGAAAGATAAACACAACCAGAGAAACCTGCAAAACTGAAGTCAATGGGAATCAAGGGGAAAACTCTCCATTGGTTCGAATCATACCCAGCGCAAACGAAGTGCTGGGTCCCCACCTTCAACATTCACTCCCTCCACCACCGGCGCACTTTGGCTGCAGTGTGTACCATCTACAAGATGCGCTGCAGCAACTCGCCAAAGCTCCTTCAAGAGCACCTTCCAAACCCGCGACCCCTACCACATAGAAGGACAAGGGCAGCAGACGCATGGGATCATCACCACCTACAAGTTCTGCTCCAAGCCACACACCATCCTGACTTGGAACTGTATCGCCGCTCAATCACTGTCGCTGGGCCAAAATCTTGGAAGTCCCTTCCTAACAGCATTGTGGGTGTAACTACACCATATGGACTGCAGCGGTTCAAGAAGACTGCTCACCACCATCTTCTCAAGGGCAATTAGGGATGGCCACTAAATGCACGCATAGCCAGCGACGCCCACATCCCATCAATGACTTTAATTTTCTTTTAAAAAACATGTAACACAGTAACGACGAGGATGGGATCCCAACCCACGCGTGCAGCACACAATGGATTAGCAGTCCATCGCCTTAACCTTTCAGACACCTCGTCTCACCGATGCTTGGAAAGTGCATCAGCATCAAACATGCAACACAGTAACGACGAGGATGGGATTCAAACCCACGCGTGCAGCACACAATGGATTAGCAGTCCATCGCCTTAACCTCTCGGTCACCTCGTCTCACCAACGTACTGCTTTCAGACATTCAATTTCCTGCTTTTTGCATCGAAGTAGAAATACCCTGAAAGAAAGTCAACTTCACTGCTTATCCTGCCCGTGCACACAGTTCTACAATGCTGAAAATGTACAATCAGCTTAATGTAAGCAAAAGGCCTTCCGTTGCTTCCCTTTATCTCCGTCATTTCTCTCCAGCCAAATGAACTGAGTGTAGGTGTCAGCCGTGGCTCAGCGGCAGCAAAGTCAAGCACCACTCCAGAGACTTGAGCACACAATCCAAGCTGACACTCCAGTGCAGTACTGAGGTAGTGCTGCACTGTTGGTGCCTCCGTCTTTCTAGTAAGACGTTAAACCGAGCCTTCCGATCCCATGAGAGTATGCCGAAAAGCACGAGGATTTCTCGCCCATTTTTTATATCTCAACCAAAGACACTAAAACAGAAAATCTCGTCATTAAGGTTGATACATATTATTGAAAATACATTGCCTCCTAAAGGAGAAATTTATGTTTCTGCTCCCTAATCATTTGCCTCTGTTCCCGTTAATCTTTCATTCGGTGACAATCTCAGCAGAAGAAAGGAGAATTCGACAATCTCCGAATCGCGATCACTGCTCCACCTTCATTCATGAAGTTGAAGAATTGCAGTGGTCTCTCTTAATTTTAACAAGACGTGAGTAATGCATGGGGCACAGACCAGTTCTGACGAAATTGCATTTGAAAGCTTGCTTTAGGCAAGATTCAGTTAAATGCTCGGAAAGTGTGCCAGTTTCAAACGTAATAACGACGAGGATGGGATCTCGAATTCTCGCGTACATATCGGCAATGTATTAACCGTCCATCGCCTTAACCTCTCGGCCACCTCGTCTCAACCATGCACTGCTCTCAGCCAGTCCATTTCCTGCTTTTTGCATCTAAGCAGAAATACCCTGAAAGAAAGTCCACTTCACCGCTTATCCTGCCCGTGCACACAGATCTACAATGTTGAAAATGTACAATCAGCTTAATGTAAGCAAAAGGCCTTCCGCTGCTTCAGTTGAGGGATTTTTGAAAATGGTCGGTTTGAAGCTAGATTCAGAACGTAAAAAGTGTCGCCCAGTTAATTAAACGACTGCGGTAGGACTCGAACCTACAATCTTCTGATAACTGAAAAACTCATAACCGAAGACAGACGCATTATCCATTATGCCACGTGGCCGCTGATACTGCTAAGTCTCTTTTGATGGGGAGAAGTGTGAGCAGATTCAAGGAAACTGTTCGAAAAAAGTAGCGGATTGAGGAGAAGATAAACATTTTAACTGAATGAACAGAACTTCTGCGAGCTGGGTTTGCACCAGCGCAGGGAATCGCAATGCAACTTGCAGCAGAACATCGGCGGCCCGTTGGTCTAGGGGTATGATTCTCGATTAGGGAATTTTTGTGGCTTAAAATGCGAGATATCCCGGACGAGCCCCGCTGCATTTAGTTAAGCTCAACACCTCGGCCATGAAAGCTGAAATCGCTCTACTTAAAAAAAACGGAATGATCCGGGATTGTGAGCTCTGCAATTTTAAACAGGCACAGAATAATCCTGGACTGTGAGCACTCCCGATTTAAACAGACCCAGAGTGATTAACAACTGACCACGACCGATTCCATTATAGAAAGGCCTGATTTTCAATGCTTATGAAATCGATGGCAACATAAATCGGACTGTTTCTATAACAGGCGGCCGATTACGATGCCCGCTTTTCTGTTGGATGACAAACTGAAGGTTTACTCCATTTTAATATTTTCGTTTATCTCCGTCATTTCTCTCCAGCCAAATGAACTGAGTGTAGGTGTCAGCCGTGGCTCAGCGGCAGCAAAGTCAAGCACCACTCCAGAGACTTGAGCACATAATACAGGCTGACACTCCAGTGCAGTCCTGAGGTAGTGCTGCACTGTTGGTGCCTCCATCTTTCTAGTAATCCATTAAACCGGGGTCTCAGATCCCATGAGAGTATGCCGAAAAGAACGAGGATGTCTCGCCCATTATTTATCTCTCAACCAAAGACACTAAAACAGAAAATCTCGTCATTAAGGTTGATAAATATTTTTGAAATTACATTGCCTCCTAAAGGAGAAATTTATGTTTCTGCTCCCTAATCATTTGCCTCTGTTCCCGCTACTCTTTCATTCTATGACAATCTCAGCAGAAGAAAGGAGGAGTTCGACATCTCCGAATCGCGCTCACTGCCCCATCTTCATTCAAGATGCTGAAGAATTGCAGTGGCCTCTTTTAATTTTAACAAGATTGGTGTAATGCATGGGGCAAAGACCAGGAGCACCAGGGCGATTCTGACGAAATTGCATTTGAAAGCTTATTTTAGGCAAGATTCAGTTAAATGCTCAGAAAGTATACCAGTTTCAAACATAATAACGACGAGGATGGGATCCGAACCCTCGCGTCAAGATCGGCAAAGAATTAACAGTCCATCGCCTTAGCCTGTCGGCCACCTCGTCTCCACCAAACACTGCTCTCAGCCATTCCATTTCCTGCTTTTTGCATCTAAGCAGAAATACACTGAAAGAAAGTCCACAGTGTCGGCGGGAAACTCGAATGTCAGAGCGGGGCTATAAAAGGCCCCAGAGCCCAGGTAAGTCCTCACAGCGTCGGCAGGAAACTCGAGCGGCAGAGCGGGGCTATAAAAGGGCCCAGAGCCCAGGTAAGGCCTCCGTGTCGGCGGGAAACCCGAGCGGCAGAGCGGGGCTATAAAAGGCCCCAGAGCCCAGGTAAGGCCTCACAGCATCGGCGGGAATCTCGAGCGGCAGAGCGGGGCTATAAAAGGCCCCAGAGCCCAGGTAAGGCCTCACAGCATTGGCGGGAAACTCGAGTGGCAGAGCGGGGCTATAAAAGGCCCCAGAGCCCAGGTAAGGCCTCACAGCATTGGCGGTAATCTCGAGCGGCAGAGCGGGGCTATAAAAGGCCCCAGAGCCCAGGTAAGGCCTCACAGCGTCGGCAGGAAACTCGAGCGGCAGTGCGGGGCTATAAAAATAGGCCCCAGAGCCCAGGTAAGGCCTCACAGCGTCGGCGGGAAACTCGAGCGGCAGAGCGGGGCTATAAATGGCCCCAGAGCCCAGGTAAGGCCTCAGTGCGAGAATTGGCGGGAATCGCGGGCTGAGCGGCTGTATAAAGGTCCCAGAGCCCAGGTAAGGCCTCAGTGCGAGAATCGGCGGGAATCGCGGGCTGAGCGGCTGTATAAAGGTCCCAGAGCCCAGGTAAGGCCTCAGTGCGAGAATCGGCGGGAATCACGGGCTGAGCGGCTGTATAAAGGCCCCAGAGACCAGGTAAGGCCTCAGTGCGAGAATTGGCGGGAATCGCGGGCTGAGCGGCTGTATAAAGGTCCCAGAGACCAGGAAAGGCCTCAGTGCGAGAATTGGCGGGAATCGCGGGCTGAGCGGCTGTATAAAGGTCCCAGAGCCCAGGTAAGGCCTCAGTGCGAGAATCGGCGGGAATCACGGGCTGAGCGGCTGTATAAAGGCCCCAGAGACCAGGTAAGGCCTCAGTGCGAGAATCGGCGGGAATCGCGGGCTGAGCGGCTGTATAAAGGTCCCAGAGACCAGGAAAGGCCTCAGTGCGAGAATCGGCGGGAATCGCGGGCTGAGCGGCTGTATAAAGGTCCCAGAGCCCAGGTAAGGCTCTCCAATCTCCAGTCTTGGAACTCGGAGGGAAGGAGAGAGGTAAAAAGTAATCCAAGTGTGACGTCACCAGAAAGCGGGTAAGTGATTGGTTGGTAAGTATTTCTCTCTTTTTAAGCTTAAATCCCTTTGGTTTATAATTTCTAAGGTGTGATATTCACCATCTAGAATCGGGGCAAAGGGTATTTAAGAATAATATTAATAAATTTAATTAATTACTTAGAATGGGAGATCAGGTGATGTGTTGCTGCTGCAATATGTGGGAGCTGGTGGACACCATTGATGCTCACGGTGATCACATTTGCAGTAAGTGTTGACTGCTCGAGGAATTCCGGCTCCGTGTTGAAGAGCTGGAGTCCGAGCTTCAAACACTGAGACACATCAGGGAGGGGGAGAGTTACCTGGAACATGTGTATCACGAGGTATTCACACCAAATAGATTAAATAATTCAGATGTAGTCCGTGGCCAGGGTCAGGATGGTGTGACTAGAAGTGAGGCAGGTCCGGGGATCCAGGAGGTAGTGTTGGAGGAGCCTCAGCCCTTGCTCTTGTCCAACAGGTTCGAGGCACTTACTCCCTGTGAGGATGGGAACAGGGACTGCGGGGAAGATGAGCAACCTGGCCACAGCACCGTGGAGCGGGGGGCCATTCAAGTGGAGGGAGTTAAAAGAAATGTTTTAGTGGTAGGGGATAGTATCTTTAGGGGGATAGATAGAGTTCTTTGCAGCCGAGAGCGTGAATCCCGAAGGCTGTGTTGCCTGCCCGGTGCCAGGGTTAAGGACATCTCCTCTGGACTAGAGAGAAACTTGGACTGGGAGGGGGAGGATCCAATTGTCGTGGTCCATGTTGGTACCAACGACATAGATAGGACAAGGAAGGAGGTTCTGCTGAGGGAGTTTGAGCAGCTAGGGGCCAAATTAAAAAGCAGAACCACAAGGGTAATAATCTCTGGATTATTACCTGAGCCACGAGCGAATTTGGCTCAAAGGCTGGTGTGGGAGAAATGGGTTTTGCATCCTGGGACACTGGTACCAGTACTGGGGCAGGAGGGAGCTGTTCCGTGGGGACGGGCTTCATTTGGCCAGAGCTGGGACTAGAGTTCTGGCGGATCATATAACTAGGGCTGTAGAGAGGGCTTTAAACTAACTAGTTGGCGGGGAGGTTCCGAGAGAGCAAATAATAAAAATGACAACAGAGAAGGTCATAGACTTAGGTAGCAGTGGGGAAATTAATAACCAGAGCGTGTCAGGAAGGGGCAAAAGGTATGGAGTAAAAGGTAAAGTAATAAAAAGGGCAAAAGCAGGAACTAAGTGTCACAAAACATCTTTGAAAGTTCTCTATCTGAATGCACGTAGCATTCGCAACAAAATAGACGAGTTAATGGCACAAATAACTACATATGGGTATGATCTTGTGGCCATTACAGAAACATGGCTGCAGGGTGACAATGCCTGGTAATTAAACATACCAGGTTATTTAACGATCAGGAAGGACAGGCAGGAAGGAAGGGGAGGTGGGGTGGCTATGTTAATAAAGGAAGGAATCACTGTAATACAGAGAAATGATATTGGGTCAAAAGATCAGGATAATGAAACAGTTTGGGTGGAGGTAAGGGATAATAAGGGGAAAAAAACACTCGTGGGCGTAGTCTATAGGACTCCGAACAGTGGCAACTCTGTTGGACGGAGTATCAATCAGGAAATAGTTGAGGCTTGTAATAAGGGAACATCTATAATTATGGGGGTTTCTAAATATCATATTAATTGGACAAATCAAATTGGGCAGGACTGCCTTGAGGATGAGTTCATTGAGTGTATTAGGGATGCGTTTCTTGAGCAGTATGTAACTGAACCGACCAGGGGGCAAGCAACCTTAGATCTGGTCCTGTGTAACGAGACAGGATTAATTAAAAATGTCCTAGTAAAGGATCCCCTTGGAATGAGTGACCATAACATGGTTGAATTCCATATTCAATTAGAGGGTGAGAAGGTTGGATCTCAAACAAGTGTGCTAAGCTTGAATAAAGGAGACTATGAAGGTATGAGAGCGGAATTGAGTAGAGTGGATTCGGAAAATAGATTAAAGGGTAAGACGATACATGATCAGTGGTGTACATTTAAGGAGTTATTTTACAACTTCCAAAAAATATATATTCCACTGAGAAGAAAAGGGTGTAAAAGAAAAGACAGTCATCCGTGGCTAAGTAAAGAAATTAAGGATAGTATTCGACTAAAAACAAGGGCATATAAGGTAGCCAAATCTAGTGGGAGGATAGAGGATTGGGAAAACTTTAAAAGACAGCAAAAAATAACAAAAAGATAGATTAAGAAAGGGAAGATAGATTATGAAAGTAAATTAGCACAAAATATAAAAATAGATAGTAAGAATTTTTATAGTTGTATGAAAAGAAAAAGGATGGCTAAAGTAAATGTTGGTCCCTTAGAGGATGAGACGGGGAAATTAATGGTGGGTAATATGGAGATGGCAAAAACACTGATTGAATATTTTATATCAGTCTTTACAGTAGAAGACACTAAGAATATCCCAACACTGGACAAACAGGGTGCTAAAGGGGGGGAGGAGCTAAACACTATCAAAATCACTAAGGAAGTGGTACTCGGTAAAATAATGGGACTCAAGGCGGATAAATCACCTGGACCTGATGGCTTACATCCTAGGGTCTTGAGGGAAGTGGCGGTAGTGATTGTGAATGCATTGGTAATAATTTTCCAAAACTCACTGGACTCGGCAATGGTCCCGGCAGACTGCAAAACTGCTAATATAACACCCTTATTTAAAAAGGGCATGTAGACAGAAGGCTGGAAACTATAGACCGGTTAGCCTAACATCTGTGGTAGGTAAGATTTTGGAGTCAATTATTAAGGAGACAGTCACAGGACATTTGGATAATCATAATTTAATAGGACAAAGTCAGCATGGTTTAATGAAGGGGAGTCGTGTTTGACAAATTTGCTGGAGTTCTTTGAGGAAGTAACATATAGGGTGGATAAAGGGGAACCAGTGGACGTAGTGTATTTAGACTTCCAAAAGGCAATTGAAAAGGTGCCACACAAAAGATTATTGCTTAAGATAAAAAATCACGGGATTGGGGGTAATATTCTGGCATGGATAGAGGATGGGCTATCTAACAGAAGGCTGAGATTTGGGATAAGTGGTTCATTCGCAGGCTGGCAATCAGTAACTAGTGGTGTTCCGCAGGGGTCAGTGCTGGGTCCCCAACTCTTTACAATCTATATTAACGATTTGGAGGAGGGGACCAAGTGTAACATATCAAAGTTTGCAGATGATACTAAGATGGGAGGGAAAGTAGTGAGTGAGGAGGGCATAAAAAACCTGCAAGGGGACATAGACAGGCTAAGCAAGTGGGCAGAGATTTGGCAGATGGAATACAATACTGGAAAGTGTGAGGTTATGCACTTTGGCAGGAAAAATCGTAGAGCGAGTTATTATCTTAATGTCAAGAAACTGGAAAGCACTGAAGCACAAAGGGATCTGGGGGTCCTGGTGCATGAAACTCAAAAGGTTAGTATGCAGGTGCAGCAAGTGATTAAGAAGGCCAATGGCTTTCATTGCTAGGGGGATAGAATATAAAAATAGAAAGGTATTGCTTCAGTTGTACAAGGTTTTGGTGAGACCGCACCTGGAATACTGCGTACAGTTCTGGTGTCCATACTTAAGAAAGGACATACTTGCTCTCGAGTCAGTACAAAGAAGGTTCACTCGGTTAATCCCGGGGATGAGGGGATGGACATATGAGGAGAGGTTGAGTAGATTGGGACTCTACTCATTGGAGTTCAGAAGAATGAGAGGCGATCTTATTGAAACATATAAGATTGTGAAGGGTTGGACCGGGTGGATGCGGGGAGGATGTTCCCGATGATGGGTGAAACTAGAACTAGGGGGCATAGTCTTAGAATAAGGGGCTGCTCTTTCAAAACTGAGATGAGGAGGAACTACTTCACTCAGAGGGTGGTAGGTCCATGGAATATGCTGCCCCAAAAAGCTGTAGAAGCTACATCATTACATAAATTTAAAACAGAAATAGACAGTTTCCTAGAAGTAAAGGGAATTAAGGATTACGGGGGGCGGGCAGGAATTTGGACATGAGTCTAGGTCCGGATCGGTCATGGCCCTGTGGGTAGCGGAGCGGGTCCAGGGGCCGTGTAGCCTGATCCTGCTCCTATTTCGTGTGTCTAATTCTTTTAGATTCAGGAGATGGTTCTGTGATAGTGGATTGGCGGTTAGGATCAGATCAGCCATGATCTTATTGAATGGCGGAGCAGGCTCGAGGGGCTGATTGGCCTACTCCTGCTCCCATTTCTTATGTCCTTATGTTCACCGCTTATCCTGCCCGTGCACACAGATCTACAGTGTTGAAAATGTACAATCAGCTTCATGTAAGCAAAAGGCCTTCCGCTGCATCAGTTGAGGGACTGTCAAAAATGGTCGGTTTGAAGCCAGATTCAGAACAGAAAAAGCGTCGCACAGTTAATTATACGACCGCGGCAGAACTCGAACCTGCAATCTTCTGATAACTGAAAAACTCGCAACCAAAGTCAGACGCCTTATCCATTAGGCCACGCGGCCGCTGATGTTGATAAGCCTCTTTTTATGTGGTGAATTGTGAGCAGATTCAAGGAAACTGCTCGCAAAAAGAAGCGGATTGAGGATAAGATAAACATTTTAACTGAATGAACAGGACTTCTGCGAGCTGGGTTTGCACCAGCGCAGGGAATCGCAATGCAACTTGAAGCTAGAGCATCGGCGGCTCGTTGGTCTAGGGGCATGATTCTCGCTTTGGGAATTTCTGTGATTTAAAATGGGAGAGGTCCCGGGTTCAAGTCCTCGGACGAGCCCGGCTGCATTTATTTAAACTGAACATCTTGGTCATGAAAGCTGAATTCGCTCGACTTTAAAAAAAAACGGAATGATCCGGGACTGTGAGTTCTGCCATTTTAAACAGACACAGAATGATCCGGTACTGTGAGCAACCCCGGTTTAAACAGACCCAGAGTGATTAACAACTGACCACGACCCATTCCATTAAAGACAGGCCTGATTTTCAATGCTTATGAAATCGATGGCAACATAAATCGGACTGCTCTATAACAGGCGGCCGATTACGATGCCCGCTTTTCTGTTGGACGACAAATTGAAGGTTTACTCCATTATAATTTTTCCCTTTATCTCCGTCATTTCTCTCCAGCCAAATGAACTGAGTGTAGGTGTCAGCCGTGGCTCAGCGGCAGCAAAGTCAAGCACCACTCGAGAGACCTGAGCACATAATCCAGGCTGACACTCCAGTGCAGTACTGAGGTAGTGCTGCACTGTTGGTGCCTCCCTCTTTCTAGTAAGACGTTAAACCGGGCCATCCGATCTCATGAGAGTATGCCGAAAAGAACGAGGATTTCTCGCCCTTTATTTAGCTCTCAACCAAAGACACTAAAACAGAAAATCTCGTCATTAAGGTTGATAAATATTTTTGTAATTACATTGGCCCAGTAATTCCTCTCTGAATGCGTGAGTACGGACGGGATACTCATGCGTGTGGCCGGAAGAATTGCCGGTTTTCAGCATGCACAGCGCATGCGGGGAAAAGTCACATTTCCTGTCCTCTGACCGAAGGGGTTCAGAGGCACAGCGCGTGCGACTGCACAGGCAGCGCGTGCGCAGTGAACTTTGTCGATTTCATTCATGGATTCAGCGAGGGTAAGTCCTGACAACTTGGAAATAAAAAAAGCAGAAGTAAAGCTATCGAGAAACTGCGGAGGAAGAAGTCTGTCATCGTGAAGCTTCTGAAAGTCATTTTATTTCTGTTTGGGAAAGGGAGGAAAGTTATTTTCAGAAAGGCTGAGGTAAGTTAAAAAAAAAATTTAGTTTAAAACGGTTTTTCAGTATTGTAGGTAGAAGGAGCAATTGTGGCTGTGGGCAAGGACTCATTGAATTTATTTTTATAAAATGTGAAATTTACTGTTTTAAAAATAATAAAATGCTTACAAAATGAAATTGTCATCAGTAATATTTAGTAATATGTATGTACGATTGTATGTATGTCTGTATATATTCCATTAAGGATGTGCATTTATGTATGTATTCTTTTCAGTACGTGGATGAAGGTATTTATGTAATGATGAATTTCTGCAAATGTAATTTATTAGAAAAGGATCTAGGCCTGTGATATTCATCAGGCGGGAAGGATGTGTTTGCAAGCTGTTAAAGCATGCTTCCTGGTATAGGCCGAGTTGATGTTATAGGCACTAAGTTTATTAAAATAACTGTAACAACTATTTCCATTTACTCCGAACAGGTACGTCTGTGTAGTGAGGAGTCCTGTGAGCGAGAAACATGCCCTCTTATAGAAATGTTGCCGCGATGTTCTATGTGTATTTGCTTCAAAGAAATCGCAAGGCCAGGGAGCAACATAGAAGATTCAGGAACCATAACCGTCTCCTGATCAGAAGAAACAACTACCCACCCCACAGAGTTTACAGGGAGAGGCGATCATTTGATATGCTGTCCGAGGAGTTGTGTATCAGGAGGCTGCGCTTCAGTAAAGAGGCAATTGGCCGACTATGTGACATGTTGAAGGCGGACTTGTAGCCAAGCTCGAAAACACGCACTGCCTTGTCAGTGAACATGAAGGTAACCACAGCATTGAACTTCTTTGCAAGTGGATCATTTCAAGCAGGCACCGGTGACATATGCAACATCTCCAAGAATGCTGCGAAGGTCTGCATTCACCAGGTCACAGAAGCCATTTGCCGTAGGCTTTCAGATTTCATTCATTATGACTTGTCCACTCGACATCAGAAGGAGATGGCCTTAGCTTTTTATCGCATTGCTGGATTCCCCAAAGTGTTTGGGGCTGTCGATGGAACCCACATTGCTTTGAAGGCACCCAAGGATGCACCTGTGACATTCATTAACAGGAAGGGGTATCATTCATTGAATGTTATGATATTATGTGATGCACACCTCCAGATCCTAAACGTGAATGCAGGGCACTGGGGAAGTAATCATGACTCCTTCGTCCTCCGTAACTCTAAATTGTATGATTCTCTCAGCAAATTGCCTACAGGTTCCGCATGGATATTGGGCGACAAGGACTACCTGCTAAAATCATGGCTGGTGACGCCCTACCGCAATACCATTAATCAGTCTCAGGAGAGATACAACCATGCACATGTGACTACACGTCAAGTGGTGGAGAGGACAATAGGAGTTCTGAAATCACGCTTCCGGTACCTGGATAGGTTAGGGGGGACCTTGCAGTACTCTCACCAGAAAGTGGCGCGGATTGTGCTGGCCTGTCCTTGCCCTGCAGGAAGGACTGACCCTTAACAATGACGCCTGTTGAAGTGGAGGATGAAGGCGATGGCAATGTGCATGTTGCCAGGCCTCATGGGGAGGAGCCAAGTGCCGCCGAATCTAAGGCTGCTCGCGAACTGCTGGTAGCCAACACCTTGACGCAGTAGTTACGCCCTGTACCTACCCCTCCCCCCGCAAGGCAAAGACAGAAGCAGACACATATTAAAGTGAAAGAGTGACCTTTTATTGCATCATCAAAAACTTTTCATCTTCAATTTCGATGTATACAGTGAATAACTTGTAAATTTTAAGTAAAGCTTCTGTAGTTTTAAAAATTTTCTAAAAATGAACAATGCGGAAGAAATATTGTAAACAGTTCGTTTTTACTTGTCTTTCTTTTGTTGTGCAAGTAAAACATTCAGGATGTTAAGGACCTCTTTTATGCACTTTAATAATATTAAAGTTAACAGTTTTGAAATCACTTTATAAGCAGGTTTAAGTAATTTTTGTCTGATTTACAGTGAAATGGCAAAATTTAAGATGGGTACTACCTCATGTAACGTTTTCAAACATGTGCATAATGCTAACTGTTGGCAAAGAAAGTGTAAACATTTTACAGTAATTTTTACTTTCTTACTGCAATACAAACATTCAAGGTAAGAACTAGCTAGTTTCTACTTGTGTAACTGTTGTAAAAAAATTTGAAATAAAAGAAATGTTTAAATTGTTTTAAGATTGACTACTGGGTGTACTGCTTAAACGAAAAGGTAACATATCCTTTCATGCTGAAATAAACATTTAAATTTAAATATGAAAGAAAACATTAAACATTTCAATAAAATGAGAAATATAACAATTTAACGAATTGGCCACTGGCCTCTGTGGCTGAGGGTTGAAGGAGGCGGAGTGGGCAGAAGGTGACACGCTAACGTTTCCTGCGCCTTTTCAATGCCCTCTGCGGCCGCTGACTCCACGCACTGCTCATCCCGTGTTTGAGAGGTACTCTGTCCAGCTGTGGGAGTGAAGCAGAAAACATTTGCAAAGGTAAAGCAAGATGTGCCACATCACCGATATTCAACACACACCTATCCTTCTTCAACATATAGCTGGGCAGGGCAACTCACTATGAGGGTCAGCAATGTTTGTTTCAGATCCTTCAGCAGGGCGATTGCTAGCAAATCCACACATCTGTTCGACCCGTTCCTCATGCTCGGTCAAAACCCTCAGCAACACCACTGCCTGTGCGTGTGCGTTCTCTGGCATTGTGTGATATCTTACTCTGATATTAAAGAAGAGGAAATAGAATCATACAGCTGCATTTCTGACATGGTCAGCAGAGGCTTTGAAGACTGGGTTGGGTGTTTCTTAAAATCTCTGATTGAAGTTTTACAGCTCAAAGCACTGGAATCAAAATAAGAGAACAGAAGGTAACCCTGAGCTGCCCCCAAAGCCACAAAGTTTTATTGTCAGCTCAGGTGACTTTACCATGAATTAGCTTTGGAAAATTTAATGCAGAAGCCTTTTGCAATCCAGTTAAAATAAACTCTTAGCAATTTAACAGTACACTTTCGTTAAAACTGTACAAACCCTGACACATCGCAACAAGTCACTGAATTTCTTGCGACATTGTTCCGCTGTACGTGGAATGGTGGAGCTCGCGCTGACAGCTTGTGCAACTTCCGACCACGCTACCATCTGACCTTTTTGCGGTGCCCTAGACTGCTCATTCCCCATGATGCGCAGACGCCTCGCCTCCACCTCGCTGAGGAGACTTCTGAGGTCATCCTCAGTGAAGTTCTGAGTTCTTTTAATCACGTTAAATGTGGTCATTCCAGCCATCTCAATTTGCTAATTAACTGAACAGAATTAAAAGATTGATTTCAAGGCTTTAAAAACTGCTCAAACAGCTTCAATTCTCTTTAAAACATTCTGAGAGTCATCAAAATCATTCAAAACTTTTTAAAAGTTTATAAAAGTTACCAAAACATTGATAAAAATACACAGAACCTACCTGCACTTCTGTTCTGTAAGAAAGAGTGCTCTCCAGCTGCTTTCACAGATTATGGGCGTGTCCTTTTAAAATGAGACCTCAAGGGGCGTGTCTCACTTGCACAGCGCACCGCAGGCTTCGCGCTGGCTGCGCTCCTGGGCGGCGGGACGTCATACGCTGCCCGGGATTCTTCTCTTTCATAAAGGAATTCCAGGCGTCGCTGGAGGTGAACGGCAGGCACGTCGGGTAAGTGCAGATCGGGGGCTTGCACGCGCGACAAGCCCCCCGATCGTAATTTCTGCCGCATTACCTCCTAAAGGAGAAATTTATGTTTCTGCTCCCTAATCATTTGCCTCTGTTCCTGCTACTCTTTCATTCGGTGACAATCTCAGCAGCAGAAAGGAGGAGTTCGACAATCTCCGAATCGCGATCACTGCTCCACCTTCATTCAAGAAGTTGAAGAATTGCAGTGGTCTCTTTTAATTTTAACAAGATATCAGTAATGCATGGGGCACAGACCAGGACGATGCTGACGAAATTGCATTTGAAAGCTTATTTTAGGCAAGATTCAGTTAAATGCTCGGAAAGTGTACCAGCATCAAACGTAATAACGTCGAGGATGGGATCCAAATCCTCGCGTACAGATCAGCAATGGATTAACAGTCCATCGCCTTAACCTCTCGGCCACCTCGTCTCCACCATACACTGCTCTCAGCCATTGCATTTCCTGCTTTTTGCATCTAATCAGAAATACCCTGAAAGAAAGTCCACTTCACCGCTTATCCTGCCCGTGCACACAGATCTACAATGTTGAAAATGTACAATCAGCTTAATGTAAGCAAAAGGCCTTCCGCTGCTTCGGTTGAGGGACTGTCAAAAATGGTCGGTTTGAAGCTAGATTCAAAACATAAAAAGTGTCACCCAGGATTCGAACCTGCAATTTTCTGATAACTGAAAAAACTCACAAGGGAATTCAGGTGCTTTATCTATTCGGCCATGCAGCCGCTGAAATTGGTGAGCCTCTTTATATGGGGAGAATTGTGAGCAGATTCAAGGAAACTGTTTGCAAAAAGAAGCGGATTGAGCAGAAGATAAACATTTTAACTGAAAGAACAGGACTTCTGCGAGCATGGTTTGCACCAGCGCAGGGAATCACAATGCAACTTGAAGCAGAATATCGGCGGCTCGTTGGTCTACGGGTATGATTCTCGCTTAGGGTAATTCTGTAGCTTAAAATGCAAGATGTCCCGGGTTGAAATCCCGGACGAGCCCCGCCGCATTGAGTTAAACTCAACACCTCGGTCATGAAAGCTGAAATCGCTCTACTTCAAAAAAAACGGCATGATCCGGGACTGTGAGCTCTGCCATTTTAAACAGACACAGAATGATCCGGGACTGTTAGCACTCCCGGTTTAAACAGAACCAAAGTGATTAACAACTGACCACGACCCATTCCATAATAGGCAGGCCTGATTTTCAATGCTTATGAAATCGATGGCAACATAAATCGGACTGTTTCTATAACAGGCGGCCGATTACAATGCCCGCTTTTCTGTTGGACGACAAATTGAAGGTTTACTCCATTGTAATTTTTCCCTTTATATCCGTCATTTCTCTCCAGCCAAATGAACTGAGTGTAGATGTCAGCCGTGGCTCAGCGGCAGCAAAATCAAGCACCACTCCAGAGACTTGAGCACATAATCCAGGCTGACACTCCAGTGCGGTACTGAGGTAGTGCTGCACTGTTGGTGCCTCCGTCTTCCTAGTAAGACGTTAAACTGGGTCCTCCGATCCCTTGAGAGTTTGCCGGAAATAACGAGGATTTCTCGCCCATTATTTATCTCTCAACCAAAGACACTAAAACAGAAAATCTCTTCATTAGGGTTGATAAATAGCTTTGAAATTGCATTGCCTCCTAAAGGAGAAATTTATGTTTCTGCTCCCTAATCATTTGCCTCTGGTCCCGCTAGTCTTTCATTCGGTGACAATCTCAGCAGAAGAAAGGAGGAGTTCTCCAATCTCTGAATCGCGATCACTGCTCCAACTGCATTCAAGAATTTGAAGAATTGCAGTGGTCTCTTTTAATTTTAACAAGATATGAGTAATGCATTGGGCACAGACCAGGAGCACCAGGGCGATTCTGACGAAATTGCATTTGAAAGCTTATTTTAGTCAAGATTCAGTTAAATGCTCGGAAAGTATACCAGTTTCAAACGTAATAACGACGAGCATGGGATCCGAATACTCACGTACAGATCGAGCAATGGGTAAACAGTCCATCTCCTTAGCCTATCGGCCACCTCGTCTCCACCATATCCTGCTCTCAGCCATTCCATTTCCTGCTTTTTGCATCTAAGCAGAAAAATCCTGAAAGAAAGCCCACTTCACCGCTTATCCTGCCCGTGCACACAGATCTACAATGTTGAAAATGTACAATCAGCTTAATGTAAGGAAAAGGCCTTCCACTGCTTCAGTTGAGGGACTGTCAAAAATGGTCGGTTTGAAGCCAAATTCGGAACAGAAAAAGTGTCGCCCAGTTAATTAAACGACCGCAGTAGGACTCGAACCTGCAATCTTCTGATAACTGAAAAAACTCGGAACCGAAATCAAACGCCTTATCCATTAGGCCACGCAGCCGCTGATACTGCTGGGTGTCTTTTTATGGGGAGAATTGTGAGCAGATTCAAGGAAACTGCTCGCAAAATGAAGCGGATTGAGGAAAAGTTAAACATTTTAACTGAATGAACAGGACTTCTGCGAGCTGGGTTTGCACCAGCGCAGGGAATCACAATGCAACTTGAAGCACAGCATCGGTGGTTCGTTGGTCTAGGGGTATGACTCTCGCTTAGGGAATTTTCGTGGCTTAAAATGCGAGACGTCCCGGGTTCAAATCCCGGACTGAGCCCCGCCGCATTTAGTTAAACTCAACACCTCGGTCATGAAAGCTGAAACCGTTCTACTTTAAAAAATACGGAATTAATCGGGACTGTGAGCTCTGCCATTTTAAACAGAAACAGAATGATCCGGGAATGTGAGCACTCCCGGTTTAAATAGACCCAGAGTGATTAACAACTGACCACGACCCATTCCATTTTTGACAGGCCTGGTTTTCAATGCTTATGAAATCGATGGCAACATAAATCGGACTGTTTCTACAACAGGCGGCCGATTACGATGCCCGCTTTTCTGTTGGCTGACAAATTGAAAGTTTACTCCATTGTAATTTTTCCCTTTATCTCCGTCATTTCTCTCCAGCCAAATGAACTGAGTCTAGGTGTCAGCCGTGGCTCAGCGGCAGCAAAGTCAAGCACCACTCCAGAGACTTGAGCAGATAATCCAGGCAGACACCCCAGTGCAGTAATGACGTAGTGCTGCACTGTTGGTGCCTCCGTCTTTCTGGTAAGACGTTAAACCGGGTCCTCCGATCCCATGAGAGTATGCCGAAAAGAACGAGGATGTCTCGCCCCTTATTTATATCTCAACCAAAGACACTAAAACAGAAAATCTCGTCATTAAGGTTGATAAATATTTTTGAAATTACATTGCCTCCTAAAGGAGAAATTTATGTTTCTGCTCCCTAATCATTTGCCTCTGGTCCCGCTACTCTTTCATTCGGTGACAATCTCAGCAGAAGAAAGGAGGAGTTCGACAATCTCCGAATCGCGATCACTGCTCCAACTTCATTCAAGAAGTTGAAGAATTGCAGTGGTCTCTCTTAATTTTAACAAGATATGAGTAATGCATGGGGCACAGACCAGGAGCACCAGAGCGCCTCTGACGAAATTGCATTTGAAAGCTTATTTTAGACAAGATTCAGTGAAATGCTCGGAAAGTGTACCAGTATCAAACGTAATAACGACGAGGATGGGAGCTGAACCCTCGCGTACAGATCGGCAATAGATTAACTGTCTATCGCCTTAACCTTTCGGCCACCTCGACTCAACCATATACTGCTCTCAGCCATTTCATTTCCTGCTTTTTGCATCTAAGCAGAAATACCCTGAAAGAAAGTCCACTTCACCGCTTATCCTGCCCGTGCACCCAGATCAACAATGTTGAAAATGTACAATCAGCTTAATGTAAGCAAAAGGCCTTCCACTGCTTCAGTTGATGGACTGTCAAAAATGTTCGGTTTGAAGCCAGATTCGGAACAGAAAAAGTGTCGCCCAGTTAATTAAACGACTGCGGCAGGACTCGAACCTGCAATCTTCTGATAACTGAAAAACTCGCTAACCGAATTCAGACGCCTTACCCATTAGGCCACGCAGCCGCAGATGCTGCTGAGTTTCTTTTTATGGGGAGAATTGCGAGCAGATGCAAGGAAACTGCTCGCAAAAAGAAGCGGATTGAGGAAAAGTTAAACATTTTAACTGAATGAACAGGACTTCTGCGAGCTGGGTTTGCACCAGCGGAGGGAATCGCAATGCAACTTAAAACATAACATCGGCGGCTCGTTGGTCTAGGGGTATGATTCTCGCTTAGGGAATTTCTATGGCTTAAATTGCGAGAGGTGCCGGGTTCATAATCCCGGACGAGCCCCGCCACATTTAGTTGAATTCAACACCTCGGTCATGAAAACTGAAATCGTTCTCCTTTAAAAAATACGGAATGATCCGGGACTGTGAGCTCTGCCATTTCAAACAGAAACGGAATGATCCGGGACTGTGAGCTCTGCCATTTCAAACAGAAGCAGAATGATCCGGGACTGTGAGCACTCTCTTTTTAAACAGACCCAGAGTGATTAACAACTGACCACGACCCATTCCATTATAGACAGGCCTGATTTTCAATGCTTATGAAATCGATGGCAACATATATCGGACTGTTTCTATAACAGGCGGCCGATTACGATGCCCGCTTTTCTGTTGGGTGACAAATTGAAAGTTTACTCCATTGTAATTTTCCCTTTATCTCCGTCATTTCTCTCCAGCCAAATGAACTGAGTCTAGGTGTCAGCCGTGGCTCAGCGGCAGCAAAGTCAAGCACCACTCCAGAGACTTGAGCAGATAATCCAGGCAGACACCCCAGTGCAGTAATGAGGTAGTGCTGCACTGTTGGTGCCTCCGTCTTTCTAGTAAGACGTTAAACCGGGCCCTCGGATCCCATGAGAGTATGCCGAAAAGAACGAGGATGTCTCGCCCATTAGTTATATCTCAACCAAAGACACTAAAGCAGAAAATCTCGTCATTAAGGTTGATAAATATTTCTGAAATTACATTGCCTCCTAAAGGAGAAATTTATGTTTCTGCTCCCTAATCATTTGGCTCTGGTCCCGCTACTCTATAATTCGGTGACAATCTCAGCAGAAGAAAGGAGGAGTTCGACAATCTCCGAATCGCGATCACTGCTCCAACTTCATTCAAGAAGTTGAAGAATTGCAGTGGTCTCTCTTAATTTTAACAAGATATGAGTAATGCATGGGGCACAGACCAGGAGCACCAGAGCGCCTCTGACGAAATTGCATTTGAAAGCTTATTTTAGACAAGATTCAGTGAAATGCTCGGAAAGTGTACCAGTATCAAACGTAATAACGACGAGGATGGGAGCTGAACCCTCGCGTACAGATCGGCAATAGATTAACTGTCTATCGCCTTAACCTTTCGGCCACCTCGACTCAACCATATACTGCTCTCAGCCATTTCATTTCCTGCTTTTTGCATCTAAGCAGAAATACCCTGAAAGAAAGTCCACTTCACCGCTTATCCTGCCCGTGCACCCAGATCAACAATGTTGAAAATGTACAATCAGCTTAATGTAAGCAAAAGGCCTTCCACTGCTTCAGTTGAGGGACTGTCAAAAATGTTCGGTTTGAAGCCAGATTCGGAACAGAAAAAGTGTCGCCCAGTTAATTAAACGACTGCGGCAGGACTCGAACCTGCAATCTTCTGATAACTGAAAAACTCGCTAACCGAATTCAGACGCCTTACCCATTAGGCCACGCAGCCGCAGATGCTGCTGAGCTTCTTTTTATGGGGAGAATTGTGAGCAGATTCAAGGAAACTGCTCGCAAAAAGAAGCGGATTGAGGAAAAGTTAAACATTTTAACTGAATGAACAGGACTTCTGCGAGCTGGGTTTGCACCAGCGGAGGGAATCGCAATGCAACTTAAAACATAACATCGGCGGCTCGTTGGTCTAGGGGTATGATTCTCGCTTAGGGAATTTCTATGGCTTAAATTGCGAGAGGTGCCGGGTTCATAATCCCGGACGAGCCCCGCCACATTTAGTTGAATTCAACACCTCGGTCATGAAAACTGAAATCGTTCTCCTTTAAAAAAAACGGAATGATCCGGGACTGTGAGCTCTGCCATTTCAAACAGAAACAGAATGATCCGGGACTGTGAGCACTCTCTTTTTAAACAGACCCAGAGTGATTAACAACTGACCACGACCCATTCCATTATAGACAGGCCTGATTTTCAATGCTTATGAAATCGATGGCAACATATATCGGACTGTTTCTATAACAGGCGGCCGATTACGATGCCCGCTTTTCTGTTGGGTGACAAATTGAAAGTTTACTCCATTGTAATTTTCCCTTTATCTCCGTCATTTCTCTCCAGCCAAATGAACTGTGTCTAGGTGTCAGCCGTGGCTCAGCGGCAGCAAAGTCAAGCACCACTCCAGAGACTTGAGCAGATAATCCAGGCAGACACCCCAGTGCAGTAATGAGGTAGTGCTGCACTGTTGGTGCCTCCGTCTTTCTAGTAAGACGTTAAACCGGGCCCTCGGATCCCATGAGAGTATGCCGAAAAGAACGAGGATGTCTCGCCCATTAGTTATATCTCAACCAAAGACACTAAAGCAGAAAATCTCGTCATTAAGGTTGATAAATATTTCTGAAATTACATTGCCTCCTAAAGGAGAAATTTATGTTTCTGCTCCCTAATCATTTGGCTCTGGTCCCGCTACTCTATAATTCGGTGACAATCTCAGCAGAAGAAAGGAGGAGTTCGACAATCTCCGAATCGCGATCACTGCTCCAACTTCATTCAAGAAGTTGAAGAATTGCAGTGGTCTCTCTTAATTTTAACAAGATATGAGTAATGCATGGGGCACAGACCAGGAGCACCAGAGCGCCTCTGACGAAATTGCATTTGAAAGCTTATTTTAGACAAGATTCAGTTAAATGCTCGGAAAGTGTACCAGTATCAAACGTAATAACGACGAGGATGGGAGCTGAACCCTCGCGTACAGATCGGCAATAGATTAACTGTCTATCGCCTTAACCTTTCGGCCACCTCGACTCAACCATATACTGCTCTCAGCCATTTCATTTCCTGCTTTTTGCATCTAAGCAGAAATACCCTGAAAGAAAGTCCACTTCACCGCTTATCCTGCCCGTGCACCCAGATCAACAATGTTGAAAATGTACAATCAGCTTAATGTAAGCAAAAGGCCTTCCACTGCTTCAGTTGAGGGACTGTCAAAAATGTTCGGTTTGAAGCCAGATTCGGAACAGAAAAAGTGTCGCCCAGTTAATTAAACGACTGCGGCAGGACTCGAACCTGCAATCTTCTGATGACTGAATAACTCATAACCGAAGTCAGACGCCTTATCCATTAGGCCACGCAGCCGCTGATACTGCTGGGTGTCTTTTTATGGGGAGAATTGTGAGCAGATTCAAGGAAACTGCTCGCAAAAAGAAGCGGATTGAGGAAAAGTTAAACATTTTAACTGAATGAACAGGACTTCTGCGAGCTGGGCTTGCACCAGCGCAGGGAATCACAATGCAACTTGAAGCACAGCATCGGTGGTTCGTTGGTCTAGGGGTATGACTCTCGCTTAGAGAATTTTCGTGGCTTAAAATGCGAGACGTCCCGGGTTCAAATCCCGGGCTGAGCCCCGCCGCATTTAGTTAAACTCAACACCTCGGTCATGAAAGCTGAAACCGTTCTACTTTAAAAAATACGGAATTAATCGGGACTGTGAGCTCTGCCATTTTAAACAGAAACAGAATGATCCGGGAATGTGAGCACTCCCGGTTTAAATAGACCCAGAGTGATTAACAACTGACCACGACCCATTCCATTATAGACAGGCCTGATTTTCAATGCTTATGAAATCGATGGCAACATATATCGGACTGTTTCTATAACAGGCGGCCGATTACGATGCCCGCTTTTCTGTTGGGTGACAAATTGAAAGTTTACTCCATTGTAATTTTTCCCTTTATCTCCGTCATTTCTCTCCAGCCAAATGAACTGAGTCTAGGTGTCAGCCGTGGCTCAGCGGCAGCAAAGTCAAGCACCACTCCAGAGACTTGAGCAGATAATCCAGGCAGACACCCCAGTGCAGTAATGAGGTAGTGCTGCACTGTTGGTGCCTCCGTCTTTCTAGTAAGACGTTAAACCGGGTCCTCCGATCCCATGAGAGTATGCCGAAAAGAACGAGGATGTCTCGCCCCTTATTTATATCTCAACCAAAGACACTAAAACAGAAAATCTCGTCATTAAGGTTGATAAATATTTTTGAAATTACATTGCCTCCTAAAGGAGAAATTTATGTTTCTGCTCCCTAATCATTTGCCTCTGGTCCCGCTATTCTTTCATTCGGTGGCAATCTCAGCAGAAGAAAGGAGGAGTTCGACAATCTCCGAATCGCGATCACTGCTCCAACTTCATTCAAGAAGTTGAAGAATTGCAGTGGTCTCTTTTAATTTTAACAAGATATGAGTAATGCATGGGGCACAGACCAGGAGCACCAGAGCGACTCTGACGAAATTGCATTTGAAAGCTTATTTTAGGCAAGATTCAGTTAAATGCTCGGAAATTGTACCAGTATCAAACGTAATAATGACGAGAATGGGAGCTGAACCCTCGCGTACAGATCGGCAATAGATTAACAGTCTATCGCCTTAACCATTCGGCCACCTCGACTCAACCATATACTGCTCTCAGCCATTCCATTTCCTGCTTTTTGCATCGAAGCAGAAATACCCTGAAAAAAAGTCCACTTCACCGCTTATCCTGCCCGTGCACCCAGATCTACAATGTTGAAAATGTACAATCAGCTTAATGTAAGCAAAAGGCCTTCCACTGCTTCAGTTGAGGGACTGTCAAAAATTGTCGGTTTGAAGCCAGATTCGGAACAGAAGAAGTGTCGCCCAGTTAATTAAACGACCGCAGCAGGACTCGAACCTGCAATCTTCTGATAACTGAAAAACTCGCTAACCGAATTCAGACGCCTTACCCATTAGGCCACGCAGCCGCAGATGCTGCTGAGTTTCTTTTTATGGGGAGAATTGTGAGCAGATTCAAGGAAACTGCTCGCAAAAAGAAGCGGATTGAGGAAAAGTTAAACATTTTAACTGAATGAACAGGACTTCTGCGAGCTGGGTGTGCACCAGCGCAGGGAATCGCAATGCAACTTAAAACATAAGATCGGCGGCTCGTTGGTCTAGGGGTATGATTCTCGCTTAGGGAATTTCCATGGCTTAAATTGCGAGAGGTCCCGGGTTCAAATCCCGGACGAGCCCCGCCACATTTAGTTGAATTCAACACCTCGGTCATGAAAATTGAAATCGTTCTCCTTTAAAAAAAACGGAATGATCCGGGACTGTGAGCTCTGCCATTTCAAACAGAAACAGAATGATCCGGGACTGTGAGCACTCTCTTTTTAAACAGACCCAGAGTGATTAACAACTGACCACGACCCATTCCATTATAGACAGGCCTGATTTTCAATGCTTATGAAATCGATGGCAACATATATCGGACTGTTTCTATAACAGGCGGCCGATTACGATGCCCGCTTTTCTGTTGGGTGACAAATTGAAAGTTTACTCCATTGTAATTTTCCCTTTATCTCCGTCATTTCTCTCCAGCTAACTGAACTGAGTCTAGGTGTCAGCCGTGGCTCAGCGGCAGCAAAGTCAAGCACCACTCCAGAGACTTGAGCAGATAATCCAGGCAGACACTCCAGTGCAGTAATGAGGTAGTGCTGCACTGTTGGTGCCTCCGTCTTTCAAGTAAGACGTTAAACCGGGTCCTCCGATCCCATGAGAGTATGCCGAAAAGAACGAGGATGTCTCGCCCATTATTTATATCTCAACCAAAGACACTAAAACAGAAAATCTCGCCATTAAGGTTGATAAATATTTTTGAAATTACATTGCCTCCTAAAGGAGAAATTTATGTTTCTGCTCCCTAATCATTTGCCTCTGGTCCCGCTACTCTTTCATTCGGTGACAATCTCAGCAGAAGAAAGGAGGAGTTCGACAATCTCCGAATCGCGATCACTGCTCCAACTTCATTCAAGAAGTTGAAGAATTGCAGTGGTCTCTTTTAATTTTAACAAGATATGAGTAATGCATGGGGCACAGACCAGAAGCACCAGAGCGACTCTGACGAAATTGCATTTGAAAGCTTATTTTAGGCAAGATTCAGTTAAATGCTCGGAAATTGTACCAGTATCAAACGTAATAATGACGAGAATGGGAGCTGAACCCTCGCGTACAGATCGGCAATAGATTAACAGTCTATCGCCTTAACCTTTCGGCCACCTCGACTCAACCATATACTGCTCTCAGCCATTCCATTTCCTGCTTTTTGCATCTAAGCAGAAATACCCTGAAAGAAAGTCCACTTCACCGCTTATCCTGCCCGTGCACCCAGATCTACAATGTTGAAAATGTACAATCAGCTTAATGTAAGCAAAAGGCCTTCCACTGCTTCAGTTGAGGGACTGTCAAAAATTGTCGGTTTGAAGCCAGATTCGGAACAGAAGAAGTGTCGCCCAGTTAATTAAACGACCGCAGCAGGACTCGAACCTGCAATCTTCTGATAACTGAAAAACTCGCTAACCGAATTCAGACGCCTTACCCATTAGGCCACGCAGCCGCAGATGCTGCTGAGTTTCTTTTTATGGGGAGAATTGTGAGCAGATTCAAGGAAACTGCTCGCAAAAAGAAGCGGATTGAGGAAAAGTTAAACATTTTAACTGAATGAACAGGACTTCTGCGAGCTGGGTTTGCACCAGCGCAGGGAATCGCAATGCAACTTAAAACATAACATCGGCGGCTCGTTGGTCTAGGGGTATGATTCTCGCTTAGGGAATTTCCATGGCTTAAATTGCGAGAGGTCCCGGGTTCAAATCCCGTACGAGCCCCGCCACATTTAGTTGAACTCAACACCTCGGTCATGAAAACTGAAATCGTTCTCCTTTAAAAAAAACGGAATGATCCGGGACTGTGAGCTCTGCCATTTCAAACAGAAACAGAATGATCCGGGACTGTGAGCACTCTCTTTTTAAACAGACCCAGAGTGATTAACAACTGACCACGACCCATTCCATTATAGACAGGCCTGATTTTCAATGCTTATGAAATCGATGGCAACATATATCGGACTGTTTCTATAACAGGCGGCCGATTACGATGCCCGCTTTTCTGTTGGGTGACAAATTGAAAGTTTACTCCATTGTAATTTTCCCTTTATCTCCGTCATTTCTCTCCAGCCAAATGAACTGAGTCTAGGTGTCAGCCGTGGCTCAGCGGCAGCAAAGTCAAGCACCACTCCAGAGACTTGAGCAGATAATCCAGGCAGACACTCCAGTGCAGTAATGACGTAGTGCTGCACTGTTGGTGCCTCCGTCTTTCTAGTAAGACGTTAAACCGGGTCCTCCGATCCCATGAGAGTATGCCGAAAAGAACGAGGATGTCTCGCCCATTAGTTATATCTCAACCAAAGACACTAAAGCAGAAAATCTCGTCATTAAGGTTGATAAATATTTCTGAAATTACATTGCCTCCTAAAGGAGAAATTTATGTTTCTGCTCCCTAATCATTTGGCTCTGGTCCCGCTACTCTTTAATTCGATGACATTCTCAGCAGAAGAAAGGAGGAGTTCGACAATCTCCGAATCGCGATCACTGCTCCAACTTCATTCAAGAAGTTGAAGAATTGCAGTGGTCTCTTTTAATTTTAACAAGATATGAGTAATGCATGGGGCACAGACCAGGAGCACCAGAGCGCCTCTGACGAAATTGCATTTGAAAGCTTATTTTAGACAAGATTCAGTTAAATGCTCGGAAAGTGTACCAGTATCAAACGTAATAACGACGAGGACGGGAGCTGAACCCTCGCGTACAGATCGGCAATAGATTAACTGTCTATCGCCTTAACCTTTCGGCCACCTCGACTCAACCATATACTGCTCTCAGCCATTTCATTTCCTGCTTTTTGCATCTAAGCAGAAATACCCTGAAAGAAAGTCCACTTCACCGCTTATCCTGCCCGTGCACCCAGATCAACAATGTTGAAAATGTACAATCAGCTTAATGTAAGCAAAAGGCCTTCCACTGCTTCAGTTGAGGGACTGTCAAAAATGTTCGGTTTGAAGCCAGATTCGGAACAGAAAAAGTGTCGCCCAGTTAATTAAACGACTGCGGCAGGACTCGAACCTGCAATCTTCTGATGACTGAATAATTCATAACCGAAGTCAGACGCCTTATCCATTAGGCCACGCAGCCGCTGATACTGCTGGTTGTCTTTTTATGGGGAGAATTGTGAGCAGATTCAAGGAAACTGCTCGCAAAAAGAAGCGGATTGAGGAAAAGTTAAACAGTTTAACTGAATGAACAGGACTTCTGCGAGCTGGGCTTGCACCAGCGCAGGGAATCACAATGCAACTTGAAGCACAGCATCGGTGGTTCGTTGGTCTAGGGGTATGACTCTCGCTTAGGGAATTTTCGTGGCTTAAAATGCGAGACGTCCCGGGTTCAAATCCCGGGCTGAGCCCCGCCGCATTTAGTTAAACTCAACACCTCGGTCATGAAAGCTGAAACCGTTCTACTTTAAAAAATACGGAATTAATCGGGACTGTGAGCTCTGCCATTTTAAACAGAAACAGAATGATCCGGGAATGTGAGCACTCCCGGTTTAAATAGACCCAGAGTGATTAACAACTGACCACGACTCATTCCATTATCGACAGGCCTGATTTTCAATGCTTATGAAATCGATGGCAACATAAATCGGACTGTTTCTATAACAGGCGGCCGATTACGATGCCCGCTTTTCTGTTGGGTGACAAATTGAAAGTTTACTCCATTGTAATTTTTCCCTTTATCTCCGTCATTTCTCTCCAGCCAAATGAACTGAGTCTAGGTGTCAGCCGTGGCTCAGCGGCAGCAAAGTCAAGCACCACTCCAGAGACTTGAGCAGATAATCCAGGCAGACACCCCAGTGCAGTAATGAGGTAGTGCTGCACTGTTGGTGCCTCCGTCTTTCTAGTAAGACGTTAAACCGGGTCCTCCGATCCCATGAGAGTATGCCGAAAAGAACGAGGATGTCTCGCCCATTAGTTATATCTCAACCAAAGACACTAAAACAGAAAATCTCGTCATTAAGGTTGATAAATATTTTTGAAATTACATTGCCTCCTAAAGGAGAAATTTATGTTTCTGCTCCCTAATCATTTGCCTCTGGTCCCGCTACTCTTTCATTCAGTGACAATATCAGCAGAAGAAAGGAGGAGTTCGACAATCTCCGAATCGCGATCACTGCTCCAACTTCATTCAAGAAGTTGAAGAATTGCAGTGGTCTCTTTTAATTTTAACAATATATGAGTAATGCATGGGGCACAGACCAGGAGCACCAGAGCGACTCTGATGAAATTGCATTTGAAAGCTTATTTTAGGCAAGATTCAGTTAAATGCTCGGAAATTGTACCAGTATCAAACGTAATAATGACGAGAATGGGAGCTGAACCCTCGCGTACAGATCGGCAATAGATTAACAGTCTATCGCCTTAACCTTTCGGCCACCTCGACTCAACCATATACTGCTCTCAGCCATTCCATTTCCTGCTTTTTGCATCTAAGCAGAAATACCCTGAAAGAAAGTCCACTTCACCGCTTATCCTGCCCGTGCACCCAGATCTACAATGTTGAAAATGTACAATCAGCTTAATGTAAGCAAAAGGCCTTCCACTGCTTCAGTTGAGGGACTGTCAAAAATTGTCGGTTTGAAGCCAGATTCGGAACAGAAGAAGTGTCGCCCAGTTAATTAAACGACCGCAGCAGGACTCGAACCTGCAATCATTCATGATAACTGAAAAACTCGCTAACCGAATTCAGACGCCTTACCCATTAGGCCACGCAGCCGCAGATGCTGCTGAGTTTCTTTTTATGGGGAGAATTGTGAGCAGATTCAAGGAAACTGCTCGCAAAAAGAAGCGGATTGAGGAAAAGTTAAACATTTTAACTGAATGAACAGGACTTCTGCGAGCTGGGTTTGCACCAGCGCAGGGAATCGCAATGCAACTTAAAACATAACATCGGCGGCTCGTTGGTCTAGGGGTATGATTCTCGCTTAGGGAATTTCCATGGCTTAAATTGCGAGAGGTCCCGGGTTCAAATCCCGGACGAGCCCCGCCACATTTAGTTGAATTCAACACCTCGGTCATGAAAACTGAAATCGTTCTCCTTTAAAAAAAACGGAATGATCCGGGACTGTGAGCTCTGCCATTTCAAACAGAAACAGAATGATCCGGGACTGTGAGCACTCTCTTTTTAAACAGACCCAGAGTGATTAACAACTGACCACGACCCATTCCATTATAGACAGGCCTGATTTTCAATGCTTATGAAATCGATGGCAACATATATCGGACTGTTTCTATAACAGGCGGCCGATTACGATGCCCGCTTTTCTGTTGGGTGACAAATTGAAAGTTTACTCCATTGTAATTTTCCCTTTATCTCCGTCATTTCTCTCCAGCCAAATGAACTGAGTCTAGGTGTCAGCCGTGGCTCAGCGGCAGCAAAGTCAAGCACCACTCCAGAGACTTGAGCAGATAATCCAGGCTGACACTCCAGTGCAGTAATGACGTAGTGCTGCACTGTTGGTGCCTCCGTCTTTCTAGTAAGACGTTAAACCGGGCCCTCGGATCCCATGAGAGTATGCCGAAAAGAACGAGGATATCTCGCCCATTAGTTATATCTCAACCAAAGACACTAAAGCAGAAAATCTCGTCATTAAGGTTGATAAATATTTCTGAAATTACATTGCCTCCTAAAGGAGAAATTTATGTTTCTGCTCCCTAATCATTTGGCTCTGGACCCGCTACTCTTTAATTCGGTGACAATCTCAGCAGAAGAAAGGAGGAGTTCGACAATCTCCGAATCGCGATCAATGCTCCAACTTCATTCAAGAAGTTGAAGAATTGCAGTGGTCTCTCTTAATTTTAACAAGATATGAGTAATGCATGGGGCACAGACCAGGAGCACCAGAGCGCCTCTGACGAAATTGCATTTGAAAGCTTATTTTAGACAAGATTCAGTTAAATGCTCGGAAAGTGTACCAGTATCAAACGTAATAACGACGAGGATGGGAGCTGAACCCTCGCGTACAGATCGGCAATAGATTAACTGTCTATCGCCTTAACCTTTCGGCCACCTCGACTCAACCATATACTGCTCTCAGCCATTTCATTTCCTGCTTTTTGCATCTAAGCAGAAATACCCTGAAAGAAAGTCCACTTCACCGCTTATCCTGCCCGTGCACCCAGATCAACAATGTTGAAAATGTACAATCAGCTTAATGTAAGCAAAAGGCCTTCCACTGCTTCAGTTGATGGACTGTCAAAAATGTTCGGTCTGAAGCCAGATTCGGAACAGAAAAATTGTCGCCCAGTTAATTAAACGACTGCGGTAGGACTCGAACCTGCAATTTTCTGATGACTGAATAACTGATTACCGAAGTCAGACGCCTTATCCATTAGGCCACGCAGCCGCTGATACTGCTGGGTGTCTTTTTATGGGGAGAATTGTGAGCAGATTCAAGGAAACTGCTCGCAAAAAGAAGCGGATTGAGGAAAAGTTAAACATTTTAACTGAATGAACAGGACTTCTGCGAGCTGGGCTTGCACCAGCGCAGGGAATCACAATGCAACTTGAAGCACAGCATCGGTGGTTCGTTGGTCTAGGGGTATGACTCTCGCTTAGGGAATTTTCGTGGCTTAAAATGCGAGACGTCGCGGGTTCAAATCCCGGGCTGAGCCCCGCCGCATTTAGTTAAACTCAACACCTCGGTCATGAAAGCTGAAACCGTTCTACTTTAAAAAATACGGAATTAATCGGGACTGTGAGCTCTGCCATTTTAAACAGAAACAGAATGATCCGGGAATGTGAGCACTCCCGGTTTAAATAGACCCAGAGTGATTAACAACTGACCACGACCCATTCCATTATAGACAGGCCTGATTTTCAATGCTTATGAAATCGATGGCAACATATATCGGACTGTTTCTATAACAGGCGGCCGATTACGATGCCCGCTTTTCTGTTGGGTGACAAATTGAAAGTTTACTCCATTGTAATTTTTCCCTTTATCTCCGTCATTTCTCTCCAGCCAAATGAACTGAGTCTAGGTGTCAGCCGTGGCTCAGCGGCAGCAAAGTCAAGCACCACTCCAGAGACTTGAGCAGATAATCCAGGCAGACACCCCAGTGCAGTAATGAGGTAGTGCTGCACTGTTGGTGCCTCCGTCTTTCTAGTAAGACGTTAAACCGGGTCCTCCGATCCCATGAGAGTATGCCGAAAAGAACGAGGATGTCTCGCCCCTTATTTATATCTCAACCAAAGACACTAAAACAGAAAATCTCGTCATTAAGGTTGATAAATATTTTTGAAATTACATTGCCTCCTAAAGGAGAAATTTATGTTTCTGCTCCCTAATCATTTGCCTCTGGTCCCGCTACTCTTTCATTCGGTGACAATCTCAGCAGAAGAAAGGAGGAGTTCGACAATCTCCGAATCGCGATCACTGCTCCAACTTCATTCAAGAAGTTGAAGAATTGCAGTGGTCTCTTTTAATTTTAACAAGATATGAGTAATGCATGGGGCACAGACCAGGAGCACCAGAGCGACTCTGACGAAATTGCATTTGAAAGCTTATTTTAGGCAAGATTCAGTTAAATGCTCGGAAATTGTACCAGTATCAAACGTAATAATGACGAGAATGGGAGCTGAACCCTCGCGTACAGATCGGCAATAGATTAACAGTCTATCGCCTTAACCTTTCGGCCACCTCGACTCAACCATATACTGCTCTCAGCCATTCCATTTCCTGCTTTTTGCATCTAAGCAGAAATACCCTGAAAGAAAGTCCACTTCACCGCTTATCCTGCCCGTGCACCCAGATCTACAATGTTGAAAATGTACAATCAGCTTAATGTAAGCAAAAGGCCTTCCACTGCTTCAGTTGAGGGACTGTCAAAAATGGTCGGTTTGAAACCAGATTCGGAACAGAAAAAGTGTCGCCCAGTTAATTAAACGACTGCGGCAGGACTCGAACCTGCAATTTTCTGATGATTGAATAACGCATAACCGAAGTCAAACGCCTTATCCATTAGGCCACGCAGCCGCTGATGCTGCTGAGTCTCTTTTTATGGGGAGGATTGTGAGCAGATTCAAGGAAACAGCTCGCAAAAAGAAGCGGATTGAGGAAAAGTTGAACATTTTAACTGAATGAACAGGACTTCTGCGAGCTGGGTTTGCACCAGCGCAGGGAATCGCAATGCAACTTAAAACATAAGCTCTGCGGCTCGTTGGTCTAGGAGTATGATTCTCGCTTAGGGAATTTCCATGGCTTAAATTGCGAGAGGTCCCGGGTTCAAATCCCGGGCGAGCCCCGCCACATTTAGTTAAACTCAACACCTCGGTCATGAAAACTGAAATCGTTCTCTTTTAAAAAAAACGGAATGATCCGGGACTGTGAGCTCTGCCATTTCAAAAAGACACAGAATGATCCGGGACTGTGAGCACTCTCGTTTTAAATAGACCCAGAGTGATTAACAACTGACCACGACCCATTCCATTATAGACAGGCCTGACTTTCAATGCTTATGAAATCGATGGCAACATAAATCGGACTGTTTCTATAACAGGCGGCCGATTACGATGCCCGCTTTTCTGTTGGACGACAAATTGAAAGTTTACTCCATTGTAATTTTTCCCTTTATCTCCGTCATTCCTCTCCAGCCAAATGAACTGAGTGTAGGTGTCAGCCGTGGCTCAGCGGCAGCAAAGTCAAGCACCACTCCAGAGACTTGAGCACATAATCCAGGCTGACACTCCAGTGCAGTAATGGGGTAGTGCTGCACTGTTGGTGCCTCCGTCTTTCTAGTAAGACGTTAAACCGGGCCCTTGGATCCCATGAGAGTATGCCGAAAAGAACGAGGATGTCTCGCCCATTATTTAAATCTCAACCAAAGACACTAAAGCAGAAAATCTCGTCATTAACGTTGATAAATATTTTAGAAATTACATTGCCTCCTAAAGGAGAAATTTATGTTTCTGCTCCCTAATCACTTGGCTCTGGTCCCGCTACTCTTTCATTCGGTGACAATCTCAGCAGAAGAAAGGAGGAGTTCGACAATCTCCGAATCGCGATCACTGCTCCAACTTCATTCAAGAAGTTGAAGAATTGCAGTGGTCTCTTTTAATTTTAACAAGATATGAGTAATGCATGGGGCACAGACCAGGAGCACCAGAGCGACTCTGACGAAATTGCATTTGAAAGCTTATTTTAGGCAAGATTCAGTTAAATGCTCGGAAAGTGTACCAGTATCAAACGTAATAACGACGAGGATGGCAGCTGAACCCTCGCGTACAGATCGGCAATAGCTTAACTGTCTATCGCCTTAACCTTTCGGCCACCTCGACTCAACCATATACTGCTCTCAGCCATTTCATTTCCTCCTTTTTGCATCTAAGCAGAAATACCCTGAAAGAAGGTCCACTTCACCGCTTATCCTGCCCGTGCACCCAGATCTACAATGTTGAAAATGTACAATCAGCTTAATGTAAGCAAAAGGCCTTCCACTGCTTCAGTTCAGGGACTGTCAAAAATGGTTGGTTTGAAGCCAGATTCGGAACAGAAAAAGTGTCGCCCAGTTAATTAAACGACTGCGATAGGATTCGAACCTGTAATCTTCTGATGACTGAATAACTCATAACCGAAGTCAGACGCCTTATCCATTGGGCCACGCAGCCGCTGATGCTGCTGAGTCTCTTTTTATGGGGAGAATTGTGAGCAGATTCAAGGAAACAGCTCGCAAAAAGAAGCGGATTGAGGAAAAGTTGAACATTTTAACTGAATGAACAGGACTTCTGCGAGCTGGGTTTGCACCAGCGCAGGGAATCACAATGCAACTTGAAGCAGAACATCGGTGGCTCGTTGGTTTTGGGATAAGACTCTCGCTTAGGGAATTTCCGTGGATTACAAATGCGAGATCGTCCCGGGTTCAAATCCCGAACTGAACCCCGCCGCATTTAGTTAAACTCAACAGCTCGGTCTTGAAAGCTGAAACCGTTCTACTTTAAAAAATACGGAATTAATCGGGACTGTGAGCTCTGCCATTAGAAGGTTCAAATTCTACAAAGGTCGTTTAATTATCTGGGCGACACTTTTAATATTCTGAATCTGGCGTGAAACCGGCCATTTTTGACAGTCCCTCATCTGAAGTAACGGAAGGCCTGTTGCTTACATTTAGCTGATTGTACATTTTCAACATTGTAGATCTGTGTGCACGGGCAGGATAAGCGGTGAAGTTGAATTTCTTTCAGGGTAGTTCTAATTAGATGCAAAAAGCAAGAAATGGAATGTCTGAGAGAATTGCCTCGGTGAGACGAGGTGGCCGAGAGCTTAAGGCGATGGACTGCTAATCTATTGTGCTCTGCACGCGTGGGTTGGAATCCCATTCTCGTCGTTACTGTATTATACGTTTGATGCTGATGCACTTTACAAGCATTTCACTGAATCTTACTTGAAATACAATTTCGTGAAAATTGTGCTGGTGTTGCTGGTCTGTGCCCTTGCATTACTCATATCTTGTTAAAATTAAAATATTCCTAGAAATTCCTCAACCCACCTTGAATGAAAGTGGAGATGAGATCGCGAATCGGAGACTGAGAACTCTCTCTTCCTTCCTCTGAGATTGGCACCGAATGAAAGACTCGCGGCAACAGAAGCAATTGATTAGGGAGCAGAAACATAAATTTCTCCTTTGGGGGCAATTTAATTTCAAAAATATTTATCAAACTTAATGACGAGATTTTCTGTTTTTGGGGCTTTGGTTGAGAGATAAATAATGCGCGAGAAATCCTCGTTCTTTTCAGCATTCTCTCATGGGATCTGAAGCCCCAGTTTAACATCTTACTAGAAAGACGGCACTGCCGACAGTGCAGCACGACCTCAGTACTGCCCTGGAGTGTCAGCCTGGATTATGCACTCAAGTCTCTGGAGTGAGGCTTGAGTTTGCTGCCGCTGAGCCACGGCTGACACCTAAACTCAGTTCATTTGGCTGGAGTAAAATGACGGAGAAAAAGGGAAACATTATAATGGAGTAAACTTTCAACTTGACGTCCAAGATTAAACCGGGCATCGTTTTAGAAACAGCCCGATTTATGTTGCCATAGATTTCATAAGCTTTGAAAATCAGGCCTGTCTATAATGGGCGGGGTCGTGGTCACTTGCGAATCATTCTGGGTCTGTTTAAACCGGGAGTGCTCACAGTCCCGCATCATTCTGTGTCTGTTTGAAATGGCAGAGCTCACAATCTCGGATCATGCCGTTTATTTAGAAGCAGAGCGATTTCAGCTTTGATGACCGAGTTGTTGAGTTTAACAAAATGTGTCAGGGCTCGTCCGGGATTTGAACCCGGGACTTTTCGCATTTTAATCGTGAAACGCCCAAAGCGTGAATCATATCCCTAGACCAACGAGCCGCCCATGTTATTCTTCCATTTGCATTGAGTTTCACTGCGCTGGTGCGAATCCAACTCACAGAGGACCTGTTTATTCAGTTTAAATATTATTATCTTTTCCTCAATCCACTTCTTTTTTCGAGCAGTTTCCTTGAACCTGCTCACAATTCGCCCCATAAAAAGAGATGCAGCGGCATTAGCGGCCGCATAGACGAATGGATAATGCGTCTGACTTCGATTGCAAATTCTTCAGTTATCAGAAGATTGAAGGTTCAAATCCTACAAAGGTCGTTTAATTATCTGGGCGACACTTTTTATATTCTGAATCTGGCGTGAAACCGGCCATTTTTGACAGCCCCTCATCTGAAGTAACGGAAGGCCTGTTGCTTACATTTAGCTGATTGTACATTTTCAACATTGTAGATCTGTGTGCACGGGCAGGATAAGCGGTGAAGTTGAATTTCTTTCAGGGTAGTTCTAATTAGATGCAAAAAGCAAGAAATGGAATGTCTGAGAGCATTGCCTCGGTGAGACGAGGTGGCCGAGAGGTTAAGGCGATGGACTGCTAATCTATTGTGCTCTGCACGCGTGGGTTGGAATCCCATTCTCGTCGTTACTGTATTACACGTTTGATGCTGATGCACTTTCCAAGCATTTCATTGAATCTTACTTGAAATACAATTTCGTGAAAATTGTGCTGGTGTTGCTGGTCTGTGCCCTTGCATTACTCATATCTTGTTAAAATTAAAATATTCCAAGAAATTCCTCAACCCACCTTGAATGAAAGTGGAGATGAGATCGCGAATCGGAGACTGAGAACTCTCTCTTCCTTCCTCTGAGATTGGCACCGAATGAAAGACTCGCGGCAACAGAGGCAATTGATTAGGGAGCAGAAACATAAATTTCTCCTTTGGGGGCAATTTAAGTTCAAAAATATTTATCAAACTTAATGACGAGATTTTCTGTTTTTGGGTCTTTGGTTGAGAGATAAATAATGCGCGAGAAATCCTCGTTCTTTTCAGCATTCTCTCATGGGATCTGAAGCCCCAGTTTAACATCTTACTAGAAAGACGGCACTGCCGACAGTGCAGCACGACCTCAGTACTGCCCTGGAGTGTCAGCCTGGATTATGCACTCAAGTCTCTGGAGTGAGGCTTGAGTATGCTTCCGCTGAGCCACGGCTGACACCTAAACTCAGTTCATTTGCCTGGAGTAAAATGACGGAGATAAAGGGAAACATTATAATGGAGTAAACTTTCAACTTGACGTCCAAGATTAAACCGGGCATCGTTTTAGAAACAGCCCGATTTATGTTGCCATAGATTTCATAAGCTTTGAAAATCAGGCCTGTCTATAATGGGGGGGGGGGTCGTGGTCACTTGCGAATCATTCTGGGTCTGTTTAAACCGGGAGTGCTCACAGTCCCGCATCATTCTGTGTCTGTTTGAAATGGCAGAGCTCACAATCTCGGATCATGCCGTTTATTTAGAAGCAGAGCGATTTCAGCTTTGATGACCGAGTTGTTGAGTGTAACAAATTGCGTCAGAGCTCGTCCGGGATTTGAACCCGGGACCACTCGCATTTTAGTCGTGAAATGCCCAAAGCAAAAATCATACCCCTAGACCAACGAGGCGTTGATGTCATTTGGCCATTTGCATTGAGTTTCACTGCGCTGGTGCGAATCCAGCTCACAGACGACCTGTTTATTCAGTTGAAATATTATTATCTTTTCCTCAATCCACTTCTTTTTTCGAGCAGTTTCCTTGAACCTGCTCACAATTCGCCCCATAAAAAGAGATTCAGCGGCATCAGCGGCCGCATAGACTAATGGATAAGGCGTCTGACTTCGGTTGCAAATTCTTCAGTTATCAGAAGATTGAAGGTCCTAATCCTATCACGGTCGTTTAATTATCTGGGCGACACTTTTTATATTCTGAATCTGGCGTGAAACCGCCAGTTTTTGCCAGTCCCTCACCTGAAGCAAGGGAAGGGCTGTTGCTTACATTAAGCTGATTGTACATTTTCAACATTGTAGATCTGTGTGCACGGGCAGGATAAGCGGTGAAGTTGAATTTCTTTCAGGATAATTCAACTTAGATGCAAAAAGCAAGAAATTGAAAGTCTGAGAACAGTGCATCGGTGAGACGTGGCGGCTGAGAGGTTAAGGCGATATACTGCTAATTCATTGTGCTTTGCACGCGTGGTTTCGAATCCCATCCTTCGTTGTTACTGTATTCCACGTTTGATGCTGATGCACTTTCCAAGCATTTCACTGAATCTTACTTGAAATGCAATTTCGTGAAAATTGCATTGGTGTTGCTGGTCTGTGCCCTGCATTGCTCATATCTTGTTAAAATTAAAATATTCCAAGAAATTCCTCAACCCACCTTAAATGAAGGTGGAGATGAGATCCCGAATTGGAGACTGAGAACCCTCTCTTCCTTCTTCCTTCCTCTGAGATTGGCACCGAATGAAAGACCTGCGGCAAATGATTAGGGAGTAGATACATAAATTACTCCTTTGGGGGCAATTAAATTTCAAAAATAGTTTTCAAATTTAATGACGAGATTTTCTGTTTTAATGTCCTTGGTTGAGAGACAGATAATACGCGAGTAATCCTCGTTCTTTTCAGCATTCTCTCATGGGATCTGAAGCCCCAGTTTAACATCTTACTAGAAAGACGGCACTGCCGACAGTGCAGCATTACCTCAGTACTGCCCTGGAGTGTCAGCCTGGATTATGCACTCAAGTCTCTGGAGTGAGGCTTGAGTATGATACCACTGAGCCACGGCTGACACCTAAACTCAGTTCATTTGGCTGGAGTAAAATGACGGAGATAAAGGGAAAAATGAGTGCTCGCAGTCCCGGATCATTCTGTGTCTGTTTGAAATGGCAGAGTTCACAATCTCGGACCATGCCGTTTTTTTTACAAGCAGAGCGATTTCAGCTTTGATGACCGAGTTGTTGAGTTTATCAAAATGTGTAAGGGCTCGTCTGGGATTTGAACCAGGAACCTTTCGCATTTTAATCGTGAAATGCCCAAAGCGAGAATCATACCCCTAGACCAACGAGCCGCCGATGCTCTGCTTCAAGTTGCATTGCGATTCCCTGCACTGGTGCAAACCCAGCTCGCAGAAGTCCTGTTCATTCAGTTAAAATGTTTATCTTTTCCTCAATCCGCTTCTTTTTGCGTGCAGTTTCCTTGAATCTGCTCACAATTCTCCCCATAAAATGAGGCTTAACAGCATCAGTGGCTGCGTGGCCTAATGGAGAAGGCGTTTGACTTCAGTTGCGAGATTTTCAGTTATCAGAAGATTGTAGGTTCGAGTCCTTCCGCGGTTGTTTAATTAACTCAGCGACACCCGTTCTGAATCTGGCTGCGAACCGACCATTTTTGATAGTCCCTCAATTGAAGCAGTGGAAGGCCTTTTGCTTACATTAAGCTGATTGTACATTTTCAACATTGTAGATCTGTGTGCACGGGCAGTTTAACAGGTGAAGTGCACTTTCTTTCAGGGTATTTCTGCTTAGATGCAAAAAGCAGGAAATTAAATGGCTGAGAGCAGTGCCTGGTTGAGACAAGGTGGCCGAGAGGTTAAGGCGATGGACTGTTAATCCATTACCGATCTGTACGCGATGATTCAGTTCCCATCCTTGTCGTTATTATGTTTGATACTGGTACACTTTCCGAGCATTTAACTGAATCTTGCCTAACATAAGCTTTCAAACGCAATTTCGTCAGAATCGCCCTGGTGCTCCTTGACTGTGCCCCATGCATTATTCATATCTTGTTAAAATTAAAAGAGACCACTGCAATTCTTCAACTTCTTGAATGACGGTGGAGCAGTGATCGCGATTCGGAGATTGTCGAATTCCTCCTTTCTTCTGCTGAGATTGTCACCGAATTAAAGAGTAGCGGGACCAGAGGCAAATGATTAGGGAGCAGAAACATAAATTTCCCCTTTCGGAGGCAATGGGGCAGACATTCCTGTTTGAAAGAGAAGAATCCCGGGGAGCGTATGACGTCACGCCGCCCAGGAGTGCAGACAGCGCGAAGCCTGTCGCGCGCTGTGCAAGTGAGACACGCTCCTTGAGGTCTCATTGTAATAGGACACGCCCATAACCTGTGAAAGCAGCTGGAGAGCACTCTTTCTTACAGAACAGAAGTGCAGGTAGGTTCTGTGTATTTTTATCAATGTTTTGGTAACTTTTATGAACTTTTAAAATTTTTTGAATGATTTTGATGACTCTCAGAAAGTTTTAAAGAGAATTGAAGCTGTTTGAGCCGTTTTTAAGGCCTTGAAAACAATCTTTTAATTCTGTTCAGTTAATTAGCAAATTGAGATGGCTGGAATGACCACATTTAACGTGATTAAAAGAAGTCAGAACTTCACTGAGGATCACCTCAGAAATCTCCTCAGCGAGGTGGAGGCGAGGCGCCTGCGCATCATGGGGAATGAGGAGTCGAGGGCACCGCGAAAATGTCAGATGGCAGCGTGGTCGGAAGTTGCACAAGCTGTCAGCGCGAGCTCCACCATTCCACGTACAGCGGAACAATGTCGCAAGAAATTCAGTGACTTGTTGCGATGTGTCAGGGTTTGTACAGTTTTAACGAAAGTGTACCGTTAAATTGCTAAGAGTTTATTTTAACTGGATTGCAAAAGGCTTCTGCATTTAATTTTCTAAATTAAATTCATGGTAAAGTCACCTGAGCTAGCAATAAAACGTTATGGCTTTGGGGCCAGCTCAGGGTTACCTTCTGTTCTCTTATCTTGATTCCAGTGCTTTGAGCTGTAAAACTTCAATCAGAGATTTTAAGAAACACCTAACCCAGTCTTCAAAGCCTCTGCTGACCATGTCAGAAATGCAGCTGTGTGATTCTATTTTCACTTCTTTAATATCAGAGTAAGATATCACACAATGCCAGAGAACGCACACGCACAGGCGGTGGTTTTGCCATGCTGAGGGTTTTGACCGAGCATGAGGAATGGGTCGAACAAATGTGTGGATTTGCTAGCAATCGCCCTGCTGAAGGATCTGAAACAAACATTGCTGACCCTCATAGTGAGTTGCCCTGCCCAGCTATATGTTGAAGAAGGATAGGTGTCTGCTGAATATCGGTGATGTGGCACATCTTGCTTTACCTTTGCAAATGTTTTCTGCTTCATTCCCACAGCTGGACAGAGTACCTCTCAAATGCGGGATGAGCAGTGCGTGGAGTCAGCGGCCGCAGAGGGCATTGAAAAGGCGCAGGAAACGTTAGCATGTCACCTTCTGCCCACTCTGCCTCCTTCAACCCTCAGCCACAGAGGCCAGTGGCCAATTTGTTTAATTGTTATATTTCTCATTTTATTGAAATGTTTCATGATTTCTTACATATTTAAATTTAAATGTTTATTTCTGCATGAAAGGATGTGTTACCTTTTCGTTTAAGCAGTACACCCAGTAGTCAATCTTAAAACAATTTAAACATTTCTTTTATTTCAAATATTTTACAACAGTTACAGAAGTAGAAACTAGCTAGTTCCCACCTTGAATGTTTGTATCGCAGTAAGAAAGTAAAAATTACTGTAAAATGTTTACACTTTCTTTGCCAACAGTTAGCATTATGCACATGTTTGAAAACGTTACATGAGGTAGTACCCATCTTAAATTTTGCCATTTCACTGTGAATCAAACAAAAATTACTTAAACCTGTTTACAAAATGATTTCAAAACTGTTAACTTTAATATTATTAAAGTGCATAAAAGAAGTCCTTAACATCCTGAATGTCTTACTTGCACAACAAAAGAAAGACAAGTAAAAACTAACTGTTTACAATATTTCTTCCTCATTGTTCATTTTTAGAAATTTTTTAAAAGTAAAGAAGCTTTATTTAAAATTTACAAGTTATTCACTGCATACATCGAAACAGAAGATGAAAAGTTTTTGATGATGCAATAAAAGGTCACTGTTTCACTTTAATAGGTGTCTGCTTCTGTCTTTGCCTTGCGGGGGGAGGGGTAGGTTCAGGGCGTAACTACCGCATGAAGCTTTTAGCTGCCAGCAGTTCGCGAGCAGCCTTAGATTCGGCGGCACTTGGCTCCTCCCCATGAGGCCTGGCAACATGCACATTGCCATCGCCTTCATCCTCCACTTCAACAGGCAGCTGTTCATTATTGTTAAGGGTCAGTCCTTCCTGCAGGGCAAGGAGGCCAGCACAATCCGTGCCACTTTCTGGTGAGAGTACTGCAAGGTCCCCCCTGACCTATCCAGGCACCGGAAGCGTGATTTCAGAACTCCTATTGTCCTCTCCACCACTTGACGTGTAGCCACGTGTGCATGGTTGTATCTCTCCTGAGACTGATTAATGGTATTGCGGCAGGGGGTCATCAGCCATGGTTTTAGCGGGTAGCTCTTGTCGCCCAATATCCATGCGGATCCTGTAGGCAATTTGCTGAGAGAATCATACCATTTAGAGTTACGGAGGACGAAGGAGTCATGATTACTTTCCCGGTGCCCTGCATTCACGTTTATGATCCGGAGGTGTGCAACACATAATATCATAACATTCAATGAATGATACCCCTTCCTGTTAATGAATGTCACAGGTGCATCCTTGGGTGCCTTCAAAGCAATATGGGTTCCATCGACGGCCACCAATCACTTTGGGTAGTCCAGCAATGCGATAAAAAGCTAAGGCCATCTCCTTCTGATGTCGAGTGGACAAGTCATAACGAATGAAATCTGAAAGCCTACGGCAAATGGCTTCTGCGACCTGGTGAATGCAGAACTTTGCAGCATTCTTGGAGATGTTGCATATGTCACCGGTGCCTGCTTGAAATGATACACTTGCAAAGAAGTTCAATGCTGTGGTTACCTTCATGTTCACTGACAAGGCAGTGCGTGTTTTCGAGCGTGGCTACACTCCGCCTTCAACATGTCACATAGTCTGCCAACTTCCTCTTTACTGAAGCGCAGCCTCCTGATACACAACTCCTCGGACAGCATTTCAAATGATCGCCTCTCCCTGTAAACTCTGTGGGGTGGGTAGTTGTTTCTTCTGATCAGGCGACGGTTATGGTTCCTCAATCTTCTATGTTGCTCCCTGGCGTTGCGATTTATTTGAAGCAAATACACATAGAACATCGTGGCAACATTTCTATAAGAGGGCATGTTTCTCGCTCACAGGACTCCTCACTACACAGGCGTACCTGTTCGGAGTAAATGGAAATAGTTGTTACAGTTATTTTAATAAACTTAGTGCCTATAACATCAACTCGGCCTATGCCAGGAAGCTTGCTTTAACGGCTTGCAAACACATCCTTCCCGCCTGATGAATATCACAGGCCTAGATCCTTTTCTAATAAATTACATTTGCAGAAATTCATCATTACATAAATACATTCATCCAGGTACTGAAAGGAATACATACATAAATGCACATCCTTAATGGAATATATACAGACATAAATACAATCATACATACATACTTACTAAACATTACTCATGACAATTTCATTTTGTAAGCATTTTATTATTTTTAAAACTGTAAATTTCACAATTTATAAAAATAAATTCAATGAGGCCTTGCCCACAGCCACAATTGCTCCTTCTACCCACAGTACTGAAAAACCGTTTTAAACAAAAAAATCTTTTTAAACTTACCTCAGCCTTTCTTAAAATAACTTTCCTCCCTTTCCCAAACAGAAATAAAATGTCTTTCAGAAGCTCCACGATGACAGGCTTTTCCTCCGCAGCTTCTCGATAGCTTTACTCCTGCTTTTTTCATTTCCAAGTTGTCAGGACCTACCCTCATTGAATTCATGAATGAAATCGACGAAGTTCACTGCGCACGCGCTGCCTGTGCAGTCGCACGCGCTGTGCCTCTGACCCCCTTCGGTCAGGGGACAGGAAATGCCAGTTTTCCCCGCATGCGCTGTGCAAGCTGAAATCCGGCAATTCCTCCGGCCACACACGTGAGTACATCGTCCGTACTCACGCGTTCAGAGAGGAATTACTGGGCCAATGTAATTTCAAAAATATTTATCAACCTTAATGACGAGATTTTCTGTTTTAGTGTCTTTGGTTGAGAGCTAAATAATGGGCGAGAAATGCTCGTTCTTTTCGGCATACTCTCATGGGATCGGAGGGCCCGGTTTAACGTCTTACCAGAAAGACGGAGGCACCAACAGTGCAGCACTACCTCAGTACTGCACTGGAGTGTCAGCCTGGATTATGTGCTCGAGTCTCTGGAGTGGTGCTTGACTTTGCTGCCGCTGAGCCACGGCTGACACCTACACTCAGTTCATTTGGCTGGAGAGAAATGACGGAGATAAAGGGAAATATTATAATGGAGTAAACCTTCAATTTGTCGTCCAACAGAAAAGCGGGCATCGTAATCGGCCGCCTGTTATAGAAACAGTCCGATTTATGATGGCATAGATTTCATAAGCATTGAAAATCAGGCCTGTCTATAATGGAATGGGTCGTGGTCAGTTGTTAATCACTCTGGGCCTGTTTAAACCGGGAGTGCTCACAGTCCCGGATCATTCTGTGTCTGTTTAAAATGGCAGAGCTCACAGTCCCGGATCATTCCGTTTTTTTTAAAGTAGAGCGATTTCAGCTTTCCTGACCGAGGTGTTGAGTTTCACTAAATGCGGCGGGGCTCGTCAGGGATTTGAACCCGGGACCTCTCGCATATTTAAGCCACAAAAATTCCCTAAGCGAGAATCATACCCCTAGACCAACGAGCCGCCGATGCTTTACTTCAAGTTGCATTGCAATTCCCTGCGCTGGTGCAAACCCAGCTAGCAGAAGCCCTGTTCATTCAGTTAAAATGTTTATCTTTTCCTCAATCCGCTTCTTTTTGCGAGCAGTTTCCTTGAATCTGCACACAATTCTCCCCATAAAAAGAAGCTCAGCAGCAGCAACGGTGCGTGGCCTAATGGATAAGACGTCTGACTTCTAATTGCGAGTTTTTCAGTTATCAGAAGATTGCAGGTTCGAGTCCTGCTGCGGTCGTTTAATTAACTGGGCGACACTTTTTATGCTCTGAATCTAGCTTCAAACCGACCATTTTTGACAGTCCCTCAACTGAAGCAGCGGAAGGCCTTTTGCTTACATTAAGCTGATTGTACATTTTCAACATTGTAGATATGATTGCACGTGCAGGATAAGCGGTGAAGTGGACTTGCTTTCAGGGTATTTCTGCTTAGATGCAAAAAGCAGGAAATGTAATGTCTGACAGCAGTGTATGGTTGAGATGAGGTGGTCGAGAAGTTAAGGAGATGGGTTGTTAATCCATTGCCGATCTGTACGCGAGGGTTCGGATCCCTCCTCGTCGTTATTGCGTTTGATACTGGTACACTTTCCGAGCATTTAACTGAATCTTGCCTAAAATAAGCTTTCAAATGCAATTTCGTCAGAATCGCCCTGGTACTCCTGGTCTGTGCCCCATGCATTACTCATATCTTGTTAAAATTAAAAGAGACCACTGCAATTCTTCAACTTCTTGAATGCAGGTGGAGCAGTGATCGCGATTCGGAGATTGTCAAACTCCTCCTTTCTTCTGCTGAGATTGTCACCGCATGAAAGAGTAGCAGGAACAGAGGCAAATGATTAGGGAGCAGAAACATAAATTTCTCCTTTAGGAGGCAATGATATTTCAAAAATATTTATCCACCTTAATGATGAGATTTTCTGTTTTAGTGTCTTTGGTTGAGAGATCCTCGTTCTTTTCGGCATTCTCTCCCGGTATCTGAGGCCCCGGTTTAACGTCTTACTAGAAAGACAGCAGCACCGACAGTGCAGCACTACCTCAGTACTGCACTGGAGTGTCAGCCTGGATTATGTACTCAAGTCTCTGGAGTGGGGCTTGAGTTTGCTGCCGCTGAACCACGGCTGACACTTCCACACAGTTCATTTGGCTGGAGAGAAATGACGGAGATAAAGGGAAAAATGATAATGGAGTAAACCTTCAACTGGGCGTCCAAGAAAAAAACGGGCATCGTAATCGGCCACCCGTTAATTTTTCTGTTTCAGTGCCTTTGCTTGAGAGATAAATAATGGGGGAGAAATCCTCGTTCTTTTCGGCATACTCTCATGAATGAAATGACGGAGATTAAGGCGTCCAAGAATAAACCGGGCATCGTAATCGGTCGTCCATTATAGAAACAGCCATCGATTTCATAAGCATTGGAAATCAGGCCTGTCTATAATGGGCGGTTTCATGGCCATTTGCGAATCACTCTGTGTCTGTTTAAACCGGGAGTGCTTACAGTCCCGGGTCATCAGTTAGCTGCAAATGGTGTTATTAATGGATTTAGTGGGACTGAGAAATACCTAAACAGCAGACACCCTGTAAAAGACAGCTCCGAGTGTCGGTTAAAATAAAGCACTGAACTGACAGAGCGGAGGTCAGATGAGGAATCACTGAATCAATACAAGGTTTAAAGATGTGACTCTGTCAGGGGTAGACTGTGTGTGAGCTGCACCGGGATCGGACCCATTCACTAAGTCCCGACTCAGAAACGGTCTCGGGTTTGATTCTCGCTCGGGGGGTTTCATTGATTGATATGGGAGAGGTTCCCAGGTTCAAATGATGGCTTTTTACCGTTTCAGGAGTTCGGATTCTCTTTTCGCCAGAGAATGTTTGAGCTCCAGTGGACAGAAGGCACAGGGTTTGTCGACACAACACTCGTGCAGTAAAGAACATTTTTTCAGGAGGTGCGCAGATTGAAGCTGACATGAGGTGCGCAGATTGAAGCTGACATGAGGTGCACAGTTTGAAGCTGACATGAGGTACGCAGATTGAAGGTGACATGAGGTGCGCAGATTGAAGCTGACATGAGGTGCGCAGATTGAAGCTGACATGAGGTGCACAGATTGAAGCTGACATGAGGTGCGCAGATTGAAGCTGACATGAGGTGCACAGATTGAAGCTGACATGAGGTGCGCAGATTGAAGCTGACATGAGGTGCGCAGATTGAAGCTGACATGAGGTGCGCAGATTGAAGCTGACATGAGGTGCGCAGATTGAAGCTGACATGAGGTGCGCAGATTGAAGCTGACATGAGGTGCGCAGATTGAAGCTGACATGAGGTGTGCAAATTGAAGCTGACATGTTAATTAATCACAATTCAAACGTACTCATTGGCGATTCCCATTCCTTGAATGGCATCCATGAACGAGTTGTGGTTTTGCTGCAAAAGGTCATCACCAAAACCTGACTGAACAGCGACTCTGGTGGAACTCAAACACACAACCTTCCCACCGTTAATTAGAAGGCCAACGCGCTATCCATTGACCCACAGAACCGATTACATTTGAAGATTATGAATCCGTAAGTTTGAGCTTCTTTATGGGTGAACGCGAGACTTGAAGATATGTTTTGATAATTTCCTGTGAATCATTTCCACCTCCGTCTTTTCCCGAGGTTTGAACAAACGAATGGATGAGAGGGTCAGGCACATCACTCCGAGAAGCTCGTCCGCTAATCAGTGAAAGGCGACAGTGTTTACTGTGAGGGGTTTCGAGTTATTCACACACTATCTGGTAAGAAAAAGTTGCCGTGACCCGGACACGTAGTCTTATGATCTGGAGTCAGGCAAGTTCCCAAAATCCTGTTGTGTCTCAAATACCCCCATAAAGAGGCGCTTCCTTCATATGGTTATACTTTGAGACAACACTTCTTCAATCCTGACTTTGTAATACATGACGGCTTTCCAACCCCCACCAGCTCCCGCGGGGGGTGAGGCAGTCATGAGAAGCAGCATTCCCTGTGAGCGCCCATATCCCGCTTGCTTCTGCCGCCAGCTGCCAGTAATCTACAGCAAATCCAACTGCAGAGACAGGGCGCAAAGAATCATCAGGGAAGGAGGCATGTGCTCAAAATCCCAATTAGTGGGACAGGATCAGAGGAACAGTTAATGTCCTGGGATGTGGACTTCGGTCAGAGCTGCAGTCAAATAAGTGTGAGAGAGAGAGAGAAACTATTTCCTCTGGTGGGAGGGTCCAGCAGAATGGGGAATAACCATAAAATTACAGCTATCGCGTTCAGGGATGATGTGAGGATGCGCTTCTTCACGCAGAGGGTAGTGGGAATCCGGATCTCTCTCCTACAAAAGGCTGTTGAGGCCGGGGGTCAATTGACAATTTCTAAATTGAGGTTGATAGATTTTTGTTAGGCAAGGATATGAAGATTTATGGAATCAGAGCAGGTAGATGGAGTTAAGACATGATGTAATTGAATGGCGGAGCATGCTCGATGGTTAAATGGCCACCACCTGTTCCTATGTTCCTATGATTGAAACAGCTGTAAACAAACGTTGCTTTTTATTCATATTTAGCAGCAAACCTATCCGTGCCGTGCGCAACTATGCTGTGGTGAGAGCAAACACCCCGCAACTGATGTGTGCTGCCGTTATCGTAAAGTGACTGGTGATCTGCGTTCTAACCACAGCAACCACTGTTCGAATCCTTATTACAGCACAGCTCGCTTTATATTGTCTGCCTGTTCTCTGATAGACCGCTGCGATCCATCAGTACTTACAACCTGAAGAAATGTGTCTTATTGGTGATGAAAACCGATTTACTCCTTCAAAACCCTGCGCTCTCACATACCTGTGTTGATGCTCCATAATACAAACCAGCCAACCTTATCATCCTTTCACAATCACCAGCCCTCCGTTACTTTCCTCCTTCCATTTCATTGTCACTTTCCTGCGGTATTGCCTAATGCAACATTCACTTTCAGCTGCTTACACCTTACGTTTGATCTGCTACCACCGCTAGTTTGGGCACAGGACCCATTCGCACCAATTTACATTAGTGCCTTAGAACCAGTCGATACCTTTAGATCTGTGGGACTGCTCGACAGACAAGGACAGTGGCCCGATTGTTCACCTTTTTTCTTCGGGAAGCTTGTGATAGTGGGCTTGTTAACTGAAGGACTGGGTTTTATTGTCTTGCTGGTTGACACTTTTCCCAAAACTATCGTGATGCGTGAACGACGGGAAGCGTCACCTAGCTGCCAATGACGGTTGGAATGTGAAGCTTTGGCTCGCTGGTGTGGTGCAGTTAGATCGAAAGCATTCCGCCTTAATCTTAACAGGTCTTTTCAAATGTGCGATTGAACCAATTAACAGATAAATGAAAAGAGCGCTACTGGATGAACGCAGTGATTACAGGAGGTGGGCCATAATTGAAAGGTATTTGAAAGCCCATGGCGAGGGACACATTGTTCTTTATGAAGAGCGGGAGCAAAATAAATTTTAAAAGAAATTAATTGTACAGACTTGGTGCCAATCAGAAAACTGCGCTCATCTAAAATCAATAAAAATAAGAAATTAAATTAATTTTCAAATGATAAAGTAAACAATTTTTGCAGCTTCCTAGGCTGGATAGCTCTTTGTTGGCCGGCGCGGACACGATGGGCCGAAATGGTCTCATTCCGTGCTGTAACTATCTATGATTCTATGATTCCTCATCATTTGATTTTTCCGTCAATCTTTCAAGCGGTGTAAAGCCAGTGTAGATTGCAGTTCGCTCTCAGCTTCTCTCATCGATGTGAAAATGAAACAGGAGGAGGCGAGGATTGCCCCGAACAGCAGAGCTGGGCACTGACTCTATTTCTAATGCTGCAGGAGTTGTTCTGTTCCTCTATAGATTCCCCTCACCATTGAAACGACTGTTATAACTCACTGGCTGTAAATGGACGATTTATTATATGTTGGATAGTTTCAATCAAATAGATTTTAATAATTCTGCAAAAAGACGAGGTTAGTACTGGAACTGATAAGCTTTTGATCACAGAATTAACATCAAAATCAGGCTCCTTGTCCAATAAGGCAGGAAAGTGCGAACAAGGAAAGACAGAAAGGTTGAAAATTCCGCAGCGCGTTTCATGGCCACCGGACGTTCCAAAGTGCATTGCAGCCCATGAAGTACTTTTAAAGTATATTCACTGTTGTAATGTAGGAAACGCGGCAGGCAATGGAATGGAAGGAAGGAAGGGGGAAAGATCTATCTGTAATCCGAGATCTCTGTTCCATTAGAACTGGGTGAAAGATTAGTTTGAGAAAGTGGGAGAATTTTACACAGCGAGAAGTAAGATTGTCTTACTTGGGGACTGTAAGATTTTCAGGCCAAGTGTCTTCCAACTGGATGAACAGTCCATCACCTTAACCTCTCACCAACCTCCATCTACCTTTATTATCCAAAGACGGCCGTCCGAAAATCACTTTTATTTTAATATTTTAGTTTCCAAAGGATAGAAACAATCATTAATAAAGTCGTCTTTACCGCCTCTTCTGCCTGTGCTCCCAGATTGACAATATGGAAATTGTGGAGGCGGCTTCTGGGAATAGACGGATTTTCATATTTATGTCACAGTTTCTGCACATCTGGGACTGAATTCCCGCTGTTAAAAACAAACTCGTGAGTTTCTTGCGATACAATGGAATTAGGCTCTGCGCTGATTTTCTAACAATTACTGATTTGAAGACTTCTGCAATGTCTCCAGGGTGATGAAATTGTTGATGTTTGACTAAAGATACTTTTCAAGCAAGCATCATACCCCTGGAGCAATGAGCCGCTGGTAGAAAAACTTTCAACGCTTGGAGTAATACAATCATAGAATTCTTAATGTGGTGATGAAAGTCATTGGGCCAATCCTTCCCGTGCCGGCTCTCTGCACGAGCTGTCCAATTATTGCCATGTCCCTGCTCTAACACACAGTCCGACCAATGTTTTTCATTCCAAGTATGTATCAGTAATTTGAGCCGTGCCATGAGCTAAGTGCAGCATGCTTGGGAGGAAAATGCGACTTTGGACTTGAGACTCTGTAGGATTTTTCTATTAACTCTCTTCACTCTTTAGGGTAATCAAAACTAAGATCAACCAAGGCTTTAAACTTTTCTATCAAATTGGATTTATTAACATTTAAATACAACAAGCTTTTAACTTCCCCAGGCAGAACCGTGAAATGCTTTCTGCAGTGCCTTTAACCAATTGGCCATGCTGAATTCAGAAATATCTGACGCTGCACTGATTGTTACATAACCATTTCGTTGGTTTGGTGATATTTAATTTGCAGCAAATTCATAAAATTGAAAAGAATCGCAGGGATCTTTGCAATAAACTAAACCCTCCGATATTAAGAGTATGGAATATCCTGCAGGATAATGAAAATAAACAGCAGGAATATTATGTTCTGCTCCCACGTGATACAGATCAGCCTCAGCCTCTGCTCCCTCCCTGAAACTTTGCTAAAATTGTACAGGATCTTGGTGAGACCACACCTGGAGAACTGTGCAGTATTTTGATTTGCCTTTTATTCTTTCATTAACAGAAACACGAATGCGACTGGAGAATTAAAACACAAGGTAAGGTGAGCATTGCTGTTTCAGGAGTAACATTCTCGCCTGCCACGCAGAGACCCGGGTTCGGTTCCCAGTCATATGACAAAGCTAATTACTAAAGTATTCTCAGGTTCGATTGCGGTTGCTCCGCACAATTCGATTAAAATGTCCAACAGAGAAAAGAACGGAGTTTATTTAACATTAAGTTCATGCCAAAGCTCGTTCGGTCTCATTACTCACAATGACGCATTTCATTCCAAACGATGCTTTTTTATTATTATTTATATTTTCACTGCTGTTTTTGCAACCGTGCAAACTACCGCCCCATCTCCACCCTCCCTTTCCTCTTCAAACCCATTAACATGCTGTCGCCTCCCAATTCCGTGTCCATCTATACCGGAACCTCATGCTTTAATCCCCCAATCACGTTTCCGCCCCACCACAGTACGGAAATTGATCTTATCAAAGTCACAATTGACATCCTATGCGACTGTGACAAAAGATAAACGATCCCTCTTCACCCTTCTCGAACTCGCTATAGCATTTGGCATAGTTCACCATGCTTCTCCAGCACCTCCAGGTCGCCGTCCAGCTGGATGGGACTACACACGCCTGGTTCCATTCTTATCTATTCAGTCGGAGCCATAGTATCATCTACAATGGCTTATCCTCCAGCTCCCGCACTATTATCACTAGTGAGCCCAAGGATCTATGCTTGGTCCCCTTCTATTCCTCATCAATAAGCTTCCCCTTGGCGACATCATCCGAAACCACAGCGTCAGTTTCCACATATATGCTGATACCCAGTTCTATCTCACCACTGCCGCTCTCCACCCCTGCACTGCCTCTGTTTTGTCATTCTGCTTCTACATAATCCAGTACTGGTTGAGTGGATATTTCTTCTAATGGTATATGCAAAACACCAATGCAATTGATTCCGGACCCCGCCACAAACTCCATTCCCTCGCCATCAACTCTATCCCTCTCTCACTCGTAACTGTCTGAGGTTGAAGCATAGTATTCACAAACTTGGTGACATATTTAGAAACATAGAAACATAGAGATAGGAACAGGAGTAGGCCATTCGGCCCTTCGAGCCTGCTCCGCCATTCAATGAGATCATGGCTGATCTTCGTCTGAGATCATAGCTGATCTTACCAGTTCAGTACCCCGTCCCCGCCTTTTCTCCGTAACCCTTAATCCCCTTAGCCTTCAGAAATATATCCAATTCTCTCTTGAAAATATTTATTGAATTAGCCTTCACAGCCCTCTGTGGCAGGGAATTCCACAGGCTCACCACTCTTTGAGTGAAGAAATTCTTCCTCATCTCTGTTTTAAATGATTTGCCCGCTATTTTTAGACTCTGGCCCCTGGTTCTGTGCTCCCCGGCCATTGGAAACATTCTCTCTGAATTCAGCCTGTCCAGGCCTGCCATAATTTTATATGTTTCGATGAGATCCCCTCTCAATCTTCTAAACTCCAGTGAGTACAAGCCCAAACTATTTAATCTCTCTTCGTAGGTCATTCCCGCCATTCCAGGTATCAGCCTGGTGAATCGCCGTTGCACTCTTTCCATGGCAAGAACATCCTTCCGCAGATGGGGCGACCAAAACTGTACACAATACTCCAGATGCGGTCTCACCAGCACCTTGTACAGCTGTAGTAAGGTATCCCTATTCCTATACTCGAACCCACTTGATATGAAGGCCAACATACCATTTGCCTTCTTAATCGCCTGTTGCACCTGCATGCTCTCCTTCAGTGACTGGTGCACAAGAACACCCAGGTCCCTCTGCACTTCCCCATCTCCCAATCTATTGCCATTTAGATAATAATCTACCCTCCTGTTTTTACCCCCAAAGTGGATAACCTCGCATTTATCCACATTATAGTGCATCTGCCACGTATCCGCCCATTCCCCCAACCTGTCCAAATCGCACTGTAGCCTCCTGACATCCTCATCAGAGCCCACCCCTCCTCCTAGTTTAGTGTCGTCAGCGAATTTGGAAATATTGCATCCAATTCCCTGATCCAGATCATTTATATATATTGTGAACAGCTGGGGTCCCAGGACAGATCCTTGCGGCACCCCGCTGGTCACTGCCTGCCACTCCGAAAACGAGCCGTTTATTCCAACTCTCTGTTTTCTATCCGCCAGCCAGTTCTCTATCCACGTTAACACTTTGCCCCCAATCCCATGAGCCTTAATTTTGCATGATAATCTTATGTGTGGAACCTTATCGAAGGCTTTCTGGAAGTCAAGGTACACCACATCCACTGGCTCTCCCCCATCTATTTTACCAGTTACTTCCTCAAAAAATTCCAGCAGATTAGTCAAACACGATTTACCCTTTGTAAATCCATGTTGACTCTGTCCGATCCTTTCCCCATTTGTCAAGTGCTCCGCTATTTTATCCTTAATAATGGACTCTAGCATTTTGCCCACAACCGATGTAAGGCTTACTGGTCTATAATTCCCTGCTTTCTCTCTACCCCCCTTTTTAAATATTGGGGTAACATTAGCTACCCTCCAATCCACGGGTACTGTTCCCGAGTCAATGGAGTTCCGGAAGATGATCCTTAGAGCATCTGCTATCTCCAGGGCCACCTCCTTAAGTACCCTAGGATGTAGTTTATCAGGCCCCGGGGATTTGTCGGCCTTCAGTCCCCTCAACTTACCCAACACCATATCCCTAGAGATACTAATTTCTGTCAGCTCCTCCCTCTCATTAGTCCCTATGTTTGCCGATATTCCTGGGAGGTTATTTGTGTCCTCCTTTGTGAATACAGAACCAAAGTATGAGTTTAATTGGTCTGCCATTTCCTTATTCTCCATTATATATTCTCCCGACCCCGAGAGGCGCTTCTGACAACATATGTGCTCCATCACCAAGACTGCCTGCTTCCACCTCCGGGACATCGCCCGACTCCATCCCTGCCTCGGCTCATCTGCTGCTAAAAAGCTCATCCATGCCTTTCTTAACTCTAGACTTGACAATTAAAATGCACGCCTGGCCGGTCTCCCACGTTGTATCCTCCGTAAATCTGAGATCATCCTGGCTGCCCGAGTCCTAACTCGCACCAAGTCTCATTCATCCACCACCCCTGTGTACAGAACAGGAAGCTGGGTAGCTATGGAAACCCGGAGGGAACAAGAACTTTTTCATTTCGTGTTCAACTTTTGACAAAGCAGAATCGCTGTATGGCAGCTTCCTATCAAATATGATTATGGAGCCTAAAATTACAGGCAGCTCGAGTCACAGCAATGAAGCATTAAATGCGTGCATAGTTGTTAATACATCAATGTTGCAGCACGCACGAGGCGAGATATGTTGTGTTGCGCCATAAACTGACGTCTTTTCACTACAATATTGCGCTCATTTGGGATTTGAACCTAAGCCTTCTCGCATATCAGTCAGTGAAACGCCTTAGCGAGAATCACAGCACTAGAGCAACAATCCACTGGCCGCATTGCCGTTCAGCCAGTGTATGATTTCATGGCCAGCCACATCCAATCAGACAGCCTTTGACACCACTTCTGTCCATCCAATGCAAATTCAAATTCCAGCAAAACTCGTTGACATAAAGTGTACGTCGTTGAGGTGCCTTTATTCCAGAATATTTGCAAACACCCTTGCGCTTGAGATTCACCCGGATTGATTTGGGAACATGCTTTCTGAATTTTCAACGGCAGTTCAAGTTCAAAAGCCGGGAACAAAACGAGGGCTCGCCCGGGATTTGAATCCGGGACTTCTCTCAAGTTCCAACCAATAAACCCGAAGCGAGAATCATACCCCTAAAACAACGAGCCAGCTGGTGGAAGCAAGTGCACTCAAGAGGTATCCATAATCAAACCATGTGTTAGCCATTCTTGATAACCAGAGCACTTGAGGCCGAAATAGCTCTGATTTTGCCTTCTCTACCTGTCTTTTAAAGTGCCACACTGCTCCACTCAGTCAGTTCATGAACTGTTAGGACAGTAATGTATCGGGACAGCAGGAGCCCATCCTTGGGCAGCAGCAGAGTTTCTGCATTAGTTTGGCGCGATGCCTCAGATTTGGACAATGAATCAGCAAAGGCAGTGAGAAGACATGGAGGCAGCAAGTGATGCAACAATCGCCCCGGAAGTGACATTCGATTCTGTGACGGAGACAAGTTTTGCTTGTGGAGGGGGTTTGCTGTCAGTTCATAGCACCACCCATCTCCTCCACCACCCTTGGTGTTTTCTGCCACATTCGCACATTCAGGGTCGGGCCCGGGCAGATTCACCCCTGTCTCACCCGGGGGCACTGAGGGTTCCATCGCCCCTGATTACCAACTCAACCAGTCTGTATATTGAACCTGAAAAACTCCCTCGCAAGGGGCAGGAGCGCATGGGGGTTGGGGAGGCTGTGACCTCTGACGAAATTTCAACCCAATAAGCGAAGTTTGTATGTCTATAAAGATCCTACATGTGTGCTGTGTGTGCTAGGCCGATGTAGCAGAGCCTGGTCTGCAATCATCTTTGATCCCCTTGCAATTGCACCAAGACCTTGTTCTGTCAAGCCCGTGTGGTAGCTGGAGTGAAACGGCCACCGCACGTTAGAAGAATTCACGCACAGGCATCTTCCAACATTTAAAATTAAGTTCGGGACCTGGAACATCGGGATCCTCATGGCCAACCCCAACAGCGACAACCCGGAATGCTGTACAGCTATCGTTGTCAGCGAACTCAGCCACTTAGACATAGATGTCGCCACCCTAAGCGAGACCTAGCATGCAGGGGAAGGCCAGCTCAAGGAGCAAGGTGGTTGTTAAACCTTCTTCTGGAAAGGCAAATCTGAAGAAGAACGCCGCCTCCATGGGATAGGCTTCACCACAAAAAATGAGCTAGTTGAACGTCTGAGAGTCTCCCCTGGTGTAATAAACGAACGCCTGATGACTCTACGGCTCACCTTAGCCCAGAACCAGTGTGCTGCGGTCATCAGTGCATACGTCCCAACACTGGAAGTCACAGACGAGAACAAAGAGGAATTCTACTCCAGTCCCGAGTCCCAACGGGCGACAAGCTGATCCTCCTTGGTGACTTCAATGCCAGAGTTGAAAAGGACACAGACCTCTGTGGAGGTGCGATCGGCAGATAGGGAACAGGGAAAGCCAACTCCAAGGTAGCCTCCTCCTGATGAAATGCTTAGAACGTAACCAACACCTTGTTCCATCAGAGCGTCAAGTGCAAGGCTTCATGGAAACATGCTCGCTCAAAGCACTGCCATCTGCTGGACTACGTCATCATCCGAGCGAGGGACCACAAGGACGACAGCATCACCTGCGCCATGGCAGGAGCTGACGATTGCTGGACAGTCCACTGCCTAATCCACTCTGTCATCTCCATCAACGTAGCCACAGAACAGCGGCAGCAACAGAAGCAATGCCACAAGAAAATCAACGCTGGAGCACTCAAAGACCCTGCTAAGAAAGCCCTATTCAGCCAGCAACTCACAATCAACCTGACGACTCCCAGTGATTCGGAGACACAGAGTGTCCACAGCGCCTGGTCTGCAATAAAGACCTCCATAATAAGCACCTGTAAAGAGATGCTCGGTCACTTGACCCGGAAAACCAAGACTGGTTCGATGAGAATGACCAGGAGATCCAGGAGCTAATAAGCCACAAGCACAAGGCATGCCTGATCTGGAAACAGGAACAGAACTTGAAAGCAAGAAAGCAACTCTACAGCCGCCTGAAGGCCGAGGTGCAACATAAAACTAGCGACAAAAAGAACAGATGGTGGGTGGATAAATCACAGGAGATCCAGCAGCTAACCAACAACCACGACGTGCGTGGATTCTTTAGTGCAGTCAAGACCACGTACGGACCAAGCACTCAAGCTCCTACCCCACTGTGGGCCAAGAATGGCGAGGTACTCATCAAGAACAGAGAGGCAGTGAAATCCCGCTGGAAGGAGCACTTCAAAGATCTCCTTAACTAAGAATCTGTCTTCGATGCAAGTGTACTCAACTCCATCCCGCAGCATGCTCCCCGCCACCACCTCATCACAACCCCAGGCCGGCAAGAGGTTGAAAAGGCCATCCGACAACTGAAGAACAAAAAAGGCACAGGAGCAGATGGAATCCCTGACGAGGTACTAAAACATGGCAGAGAAGCACTACTGCTGTGAATTCATCAACTACTTTCTCTTATCTGGAAGGAGGAGTGCATGCCAGGGGATCTCAGAGATGCCGTAATTATGACCATCTTCAAGAAAGGTGACACGTCCGATTGCTGTAATTACAGAGGAGTTTCCCTGCGATCTGCCCCAGGGAAAGTCATCACAAGAATCCTCCTCAATTGCCTTCTCACCAGTGGCTGAAGAGCTCCTCCCGGAGTCGCAATGCGGATTCCGCCCACTAAAGAGCACAATGGAAATTACCTTCACCGTGCCTCAATTACAAGAGAAATGCAGGGAACAGCACCAACTGCTGTACATGGCCTTCTTTGACCTACAAACACCTTTGACACTGTCAACTGTGAGGGATTATGGAGTGTCCTCCTCAAATTCGGCTGCCCTAAAAAGTTTGTCACCATCCTCCACCTGCTTCACGACAATATGCAAGCCATGGTCCTGACGTATGGTTCCACAACAGACCCAATTCAAGTATGGACCGGGGTTAAGCAAGGCTGTGTCATCGCACCAACGTTCTTCTCGATCTTCCTTGCTGCAATGCTCCAACTCACCCTCAGTAAGCTCCCCGCTTGAGTGAAGCTAATTTACAGAACAAACGGGAAATTATGAAATCTCCATCGCCTCCAGTCCAGATGCAAGGTCGTCCCATTCTCTGTCGTCTAATTACATTATCCAGACGATGCTTGCGTCTGCATACAGTTGGAGGTCGAACGCCAAACCATCATCAACACTTTCACCGAAGTGTACCAGAACATGGGCCTTACACTAAACATCCATAAGATGAAGGTCCTCTACCAACCTACCCGCCACACAGTACTGCACCCTGATTATCATAAACCAGGACAAGGCCTTGGACAACTTGGACCACTTTCCTTACCTCGGGAGCCTACTGTCAACAAGGGCAGACATCGATGACAAATCCAACACAGTTACCAGTGCAGCCTTTGGTCGTTTGCGGAAGAGAGTGTTTGAAGACCAGGACCTCAAATCCGGCACCAAGCTCATGGTCTACAGAGCAGTAGTGATTCCTGCCCTCCTGTATGCCTCCCAGACATGGGCGATGTACAGCAGGCAACTCAAAGCACTGGAGTGGAAGCATCAACGCTGCCTCTGCAAGATCCTGCAAATCCATTGGCAGGATAGGCGCACCACCATCAGTGTTCTCGCTCAGGCCTGCATCCCCAGCATCGAAGCTTTGACCACGATTTAGTCCGTATCCCCGGTACGAGACACGCAAAACAAATGCTCGACTCAGAACTGCGACACAGCAAGAGAGCCCCAGGAAATGCTTTAAGGGCAACCTCAAAGCCTCCTTGAAAAAGAGCAACATCGCCACTGACAACCTGGCCCAAGACCGCACAAAGTGATGGAGAAGCATCCGGGAAGGCGCCAAAGACCTCGAGACACTTCGCCGGGAGCAAATGGAAGCCAAGCACAACGAGCGCATTTTAACCCAAGCGTCCCACCCACCAGCCCCTTCAACCACCGTCTGCCCCACCTGTGACAGAGTCTGTAGGTCGCGCATTGGACTCATCAATCACCTGAGAATTAATTTTTAACGTGGAAGCAAGTCATCCTCGGGTTCCCAGGCACTGCCTAAGAAGAATGTCCCGATTTATGTTGCCATCGATTCTTAAGCTATGAAAATCATGCAATGTCTATAACGAGCATTGGATTGGTAGAATCATAGAATCTTAGAAATTATGCCCTGTACACCCAAGTCCAGGTCATTACTTATATATAATAGAGCAGTGCATGTGGCCTCAGACAGCGTATTACAGCCCATCCCTGGGAAACGATATACCCCGGCCCAGCCAAACCTTCCTACACACCGAGCACAAGCACAGCAAAAACAGACACAGCAACATTTGCCGAGGAACCGCAGTGAGTAAAATGTTCTTTTATCTCTGATAGTTGTAAATGTATTTTGGTGACTCTGCGTTAGTAACAAATGTAGTCGTGAGTTGTTGTGTTGAATCAAAATATATTTTGTTTATTTGTGTTAGTGTTTATGTATTTGAATGCAACAGTTTTATTTACAATTGTACTGCGGCGCTTCTGTATTTGTTATAAATGTGATTTTTGTGTATATATTTGTACTTATGTTGCTCGTAAATAAATTGTAAATAAATGCAAATACAATTATAACACAGCAATACATGCAGCGATGCTCTCCGGCTGTGCAGCACCTGCCGCTTGTAGCTGCAATGGCCGGAAGGGTTAATGCGTTGGGCTTGAAATCCTCTCGGGTTTTCCTGCTTGCTGCGATACTGTTTAAAGCTCCGTACAATGCTCGAATAAATAAGAGCTGGAGCTGCCGGGCTACATTTACATCGATTGCCAGGGCTGATCTAACCCGCAAAAGGGGCAGAAAAGGGGAAAGACTGAAAGAACATGCAGTCCTGCAGAGCTGGACGTCCAGCAGATTGACTTTTCTGCTGAGCAGACGATGAACCTCCTTCTTGAAAATGGTTCATCAGTCCAGCTCAGAGGGGATTAAGCATCATGAAAGTTCGAATGGACTGGGGCCACTTGTATAACAGGAAATGTAGGGGGCAGTTTCCCTTCCTTGAAGAACATTCATGATTCAGTTGCAGAATTTGTTTGCACCAGTTGCCACTCGGCCCAAGTTTGAGTCGAGTCGATCAGGTGGAGTTGAAGCAATTCCTCCAGTCAGTTAATTCAGTGGCATTTAAAGAGAAATAAGAAATTAGCGTCATTAGATGCATTTGTCCTAAACTGATGCCTTTTGCACATCTCGGGACGGTCAGACACGCTCTGTCTGTCTGTTACTGCTTGTGACCATTAACGGGAACTGGCCGCCAGTTAAACGTTTATCAGCAAACCGAAGAAAGACATATAAACAGAAAGATGTGTTACTCGGCCCAGAGCAAAGGTGCAGTGAATGTCCTTCAAAATAATTGCCCCAGACATTTTGTGTGGATTTCGCTTTGTAAAGTTTAGATTTTGCATGTTACGAATATTATAACAAACTGTAAAGCAACAACAACTTGAATATATATAGCGCCTTTCATAGAATCATAGAATGGAATGGTTACAGCACGGAAGAAGGCCATTCAGCCCGTCGAGGCCGTGCCGGCTCTCGGCAAGAACACTTGAGCTAGTCCCTGGCACCCGCCCATTCCCGTAGCCCTGCATTTTTTTTTCTTCAGATACTTATCCAACTCCCTTTTGAAAGCCATGATTGAATCTGCCTCCACCACCTTTTCAGGCAGTGAATTCCAAATCCGAACCAATCGCTGTGTAACAATAGGTTGTGCTTCAGTCGCCTTTGGTTTGTTGCCAATCATATTCAATCTGTGTCCTCTGGTTCTCGACACTTCTGCCAATGGGAACAGTTTATCTCTACTCTATCCAGACCCCTCATGATTTTGAAAACCTCTATTAAATCTCAACTCAATCTTCTCTGCGCTAATGAAAACAACCTGAGCTTCTCCGGTCTATCCACGTAACTGAAGTCCCTCATCCCTGGAATCATTCTCGTTCACCTTTTTCTGCACCCTCTCTAAGGCCTTCACATCCTTCCTAAATTTTGGTGCCCAGGATTGGACACAATACTCCAGTTGGAGTCGAGCCAGTGTTTTCCACAGGATCATCATAATTTCCATGCTTTTGTACTCTATAGACCTATTCATGAAGCCCAGGACCCTGTAAGCTTATTTGTTAACTGCTTTCTCAACCTGCTCTGCCACCTTCAACGATTTGTGCACATATACCCCCAGGTCTCTCTCTTCATACACCCACTTTATGTTTGTACCCTTTAGTTTATATTTCCTCTCCTCAATCTTTCGACCAGTATGTATCACTTCGCACTTTTCTGCATTAAATTTCATCTTCCACGTGTCCGCGCTTTCCTCCAGGCTCTCTATGACCACATGAACTCTATCACTATCCTCCTCATTGTTCACTGTACTTCCAAGTTTTGCATCAGCTGCAAGTTTTGAAATTGTGCCCTGAACTCCCAGGCCCAAGTCATTAATATATATCAACAAAAGCAGTGGTCCCAGTACTGAGCCCGGGATCAACACTGTAAACCTTCCTCAAGTCCGAAAAGCAACAGTTCAGCACAATTCTCTGTTTCCTGTACTTAGATCAGTTTCGTATCCATGCTACAACTGTCCCTTTTATTCCATGGGCTTTAACATTGCTGGCAAGCCTATTAAGTGTCACATTGTCGAAAACCTTTTCGAAGTCCATGTACACCACGTCAATTGCATTGCGCTCATCAACCCTCTCTGTTACCGCATCAGAAATCTCTATCTAGTGGGTGAGAGAGTTATTCTAAAATCAGTGAGCGCAGCACATCCCTTCAACATTGTTCAGATATAAGATTTAAAAAATACACACTAACATAAAAACTGACAGTGTAGTCAAAAGTAACAGAAAAGGCACACTTAATTCGGAAAATAATTATTGCCCCAAAACTGGATATTCAATCATTCAAACACTGCCCTGATATAAACTCAGTACCGCACACTGTGAAAGCTCAGTGATCCCGCAGTGATTCAAACACACAGCATTATACTGTGAATGCAGATACACTTGCGTTCCACCACTAGGTCCACAGTTTGCAAGTGACACCGAATCCAGAGAAGGTAGATCGGTGTGGACCACCACCAGGGCTCTCGGAATGCAAAAGGCAGAAGCAGCAGCAGCCAGGATGCCCGCCCTCTAATCCGCCACTACCGGTGGAGAGCTGCCGGTCCCGGCTTGAGGCATGCCTGGGAGCCGCTGAAAACTGTGGCTACAAGAGCAAGTCAGATGCTGGGTATTCTATGGCGATTGCCTCATCTCCTGACTCCCCAAGTCATTTCCACCATCTACAAGGCACAAGTCAAGTGTGTGATGGAATACTCTCCAATTGCTTGGATGAGTGCAGCTCCAACAACACTCAGAAAGCTCGACACCATACAGGACAAAGCAGCCCGCTTGATTGGCATCCCATTCACCACCTTAAACATTCACTCCCTTCACCAGTGGTGTACCGCGGCTGCAGTGTGTACCATCTACAAGATGCATTGCAGCAACACGCCAAGGCTTCTTCAACAGCACCTGCCAAACCCACGAACTCTACCACCTAGAAGAACAAGGGCAGCTGGCGCATGGGAACACCATCACCTCCATGTACCCCTCCAAGTCGCACACCAGCCTGAGTTGGAAATATATCAACGTTCCTTCATCGTCACTGGGTCAAAATCCTGGAAGTCCCTCTCTAACAGCATTGTGGGAGTACCTTCATCACACGGACTGCAGCGGTTCAAGAAGGCGGCTCACCATCGCCTTCTCAAGGACAATTAGGGATTGCCAGCGAGGCCCACATTCCAGGAAGGAAAAAAAAGAACAGATTTTTCACGCATGATGTTGCTCAATATAAGGGATTGTTGATGAAGTGCATTTCTCACTAGATGCTGCTTGACCTGATCAATGTTCGCTCCATCATGTATTTTTTATTTTGAACTTTGCAGCGAGCATTTCTTCGGACAACAACAAAAATTGACGCAATTTTATGGCAGGGGGGGCTTTTGAACCCACAGCCCTCGAAGAAACTGGAAACCTAAACCCAGTGCCTTTGACCACGGCCATGCTACCCCGCCAATGTTTCCACATTTCTGATACTGGTGACTGATAATTGAAAGCCGGCTCTCCTATTGCTTTTGCATTGAGTCAAGGGCTTTGCAGTGAGAAAGAAGGAAATAAAAGAGCTTTCTGAGCTGTGTTTATGGAGCGAGGTTGTTGAGGGGTTAAGGCGGTGGGTCGCTAATCGTCTGTGCTCTACACGCATTGTTTTGAATTCTACTGTTATTGCATTTAAGACTAGATCTTTTTCAACACATCCAAGACTCCTGTATCTGAGTCCTTTCCTTGCCCAATCCGCAGTGGGAAATTTTGTTTAGCTGCCTCGCTCTATTTGCACAAATCAGCAAAGTCCTCATTTCAGCCCAAACTGTTTCTTGCACGGAGGTGTTGAAATTGTAAGATATAAGTTACGTGAAGTATAATTCAAAGTGGACAGTGACGTCTTGGTAAAAGGAAAATTTCTCTTCAGATGCTGCCTGAGCTATTGAATATTTCCAGCATTTTCTGTTTTAATTTTGTGTTTTCACTATAGCAGTTTACCCGACAACACAAAACTTGCCTCAAGGGCGCAGCTCCAGGCAAAATGTTTCTGCGCTCTTCTCACATACAAGATCTACTTAACTTTCCCCACACATAATGTAAAGGCAGCCGTTTCTGCCCACATTGTCCTGCGCCGCAACATTCCAAACACACATTGCTCCTGGCATCAGGGAGTCTCAGATTTTCTCAGAGGGGATTGCCAGAGCAATGGGGAGCTCAGAGGCTGTGAGAGAAGTGAAGGGTTTCTGAGATAGTATCACGTGTGTATGAGGGCTCTCAGTGTATACCAGAGAGAGTAACGGACACTCAGAAGGTATTGCAGAGGTAAAGGGAACTCACGAGGTATCAGAGAGGTTAATGAGCGATCGGGAGGTATGAGAGAGAGAGTAAGGGACGCTCAGAATGTATCGAAGAGGGTACGGGACACTGAGGAGCTATCAGTGAGAGTAACCAATGCTCTGGAGATATCAGAGTGGGAAATTAAATCTCAGGTTGTATCAGAAAGATTGAGGAACGCTTAGGTGGTAGCGGCGAGTCTGGTGGAACAAGAATTGTTATCATCTAATCATCACATTGTCTTAATATCAACATGGTTAATGTAAGCAAAGTTGAATCCGAATGTGACAGATGGTCTGCCGTGTCCTAAGTGGGAACAATGAGAAGGTAGAATGGGGCCGGACTGGACATTTGCAGCGCTCAGAAATACATTTATAACTGACACACATTCCCGACCCAATACATTAAATAATAATACAGACACATCTAACTATATTAGTAACTAACAGAGACGCAAAATCATTTACATTCAACACATTAGCAACTCACAAATACATGTGTATCTAACATGGGCACACCCAAATATATTTAGAAGGATCACAGGTAATTGATTGCTAAAAAAAGACTTTAATTGTGTGTCTTTAAGTCCTGAATTTAATATGGTAGTTTACATTAACCCTCTTCCAAAGCCACTGGAGATTGCTGTGGAATGATTTGGGTCCTATCTGATAATTTATGACGTGGAACTGCAAGTTTGAAGCACAATAGATTGATTCTGGCCCTGTTCTGCTGACTCCCAACACAATACCTACTTACAACCAATAAAACAAACCAACTTGGATGGAAGTGGGCTTCGTTTTCTGGAAGGACTAAATCAACTGGGCCGAAAAGTTACCTCCAAAAGATCCAGATAAAATCGTTCTGTATAAGTAAAGGACAAAATGTCAGAAGGGGGATTTAAACACGCGCCTCTAGAGAAAATTACACCCTGAACGGAGCGCCTTAGACCATTCGGACATTCTGACTTACTGATTCAAAACACAATGACCCTGCAGTTACACACTGAATTAAACAAACCGCGAACTGTTGCTGGAAGGCCGAGTGACTGGCAGTAATGCGCTGCCTTCGCTGCAGTGGGTCCACCAGCGATGGGTATTAGGATTATTGCTTTTCTTGTTATATATAAATGACCCGGACTTGGGTATAAGGAGTCAAAATTCAAAGTTTGCGGATGTGTTGGCAACGTAATAAATAATGAGTATGTTATTGGCAGATTTCAGGAGGACATATGGTCATGGCAGATGAAATTTGGCAAATTAATTAAGTTTGGTAGGAAGTATCAGGAGAGTCAAAATAAACCACGTGTTACATTTAAAGTGGGTGCAGGAACAGAGCGACCTGGGGTGCACGTTCACATGTATTTGGAGGTGGTGGGACAAGTTGAGAAGGCTGTAAGGAGGGCATTCGCGGTCCATGACATTATAAATCGAGGAATTGAGGACAAAGCAAGGAATTTATGTTCAAACTTCATAAAACACTAATTAGGCCCAAGCTGGAGTATTGTGGCCAATTCTGGGCTCCACAGTGAGGAATGATGTCACGCCCTCAGAGAGTGTGCAGTGGAGATTTACTAGAATGGTACCAGTGATGAAAGACTTCAGTTATGTGCAGAGACTAGAGGAGCTGGATTGTTCTCGTTGGAGCAGCGAAGATTAAGCAGAGATTTGAGGGAAGTGATTAAAAACTTGAAGGATTTGGGGAGAGTTAAGAAGAACAATCAGTTTCCAGTGACCAGAGGGTGGGTTACATGAATTCACAGATTTACGATATTTGGAACTGAAACAGAAGTGACAGGAGGAAAGATTAATACAGTGAATTTTTATGATCTGTAATGCACTGCCTGAAGGGGTAGTGGAAGCAGATTCAATACTAATATTTAAAAGGTAATTAGATAAACAATTGGAAATAAAAAATATGCTGGACTATGGGGATCCCGCAGGGGAGTGGGATTAATTGGTTCGCTCTTACAAAGGCTCGATGGGCCGAATGCCCTCTACTATGCTGTAATATTCTATCATTCTAGGATTCTATGTTATCCTTCTCCATGGCGTCACCTATAGGCGTGAGATGCAAAGCTCTGCACAACTCTGCTTCAGTGGTATCTTGTTCCCCGGAGATGGGCTGTAATGCGCTCTCTGAGGCCACATTCACTGCTATTTGCCATCAGCAGGTTATTGAAGAGAGCTGCTTTTCACGGCCTCACTCATTCCAGGCTCTGGAAAACAGCAACAAAACGATAGATTTGTTGCCTTGTCTGAAGTTGAGCTTAAAACAGTTGTTATTAACCGAGGCAGCCCTGCAGGATCTTATAATGATCTCTCACAAATCAACTGAAGCCAGTGAGAATGTGAATATCATTTTGCTTTTCTGAAATAAACGGTGTGACTTTCATTGTGGAAACACGGAGAGAGTCTGGTCTGGATCACTGCGTAAACATCCATGTCATAGCAAACCAGCTCTCCTGCAACCAGTGCAGCCTCCCATCCGGCCTTTCGGGGCCTTGCCTGCGAAGATGAATTCTGATTTCCGTGAAGCCAGTCTCAGGCTTTTATATATTTTTGATGTGCTTGCTATCCGACCGCAGGGTAAATGTTGGGAATATCAACCGGGCCCAGCTGGCAATGTTTGCAGCACAGTTGTGTTCATTCATTGAAACCTGAAACTGTGAGACAATAAGGTAAAGATTACTCGATCCTTAATGGAGCCATCAATTATTTGAGCTGACAGCTGACCCTGCCAACCGAATGTGCCACAGAGACACAACCCTTTCCAAACTGAAACGCTGAGCTACAACCTCAGATTACAGCGACCAATATGGATCGATGATGTATTACAAATTACTTTCAGTCTGATGCAGATAAGTGGAGCATTTGAGACTGCATTTTGTACATTCTGAATTCCAATGTCCTGTCAGCTCATCCCGCAGATTTAGTCCCGGTCCCAGCCCTCTTTCACATTTTGATGACGTCCATCCTATAACCAAGTTTGCTGATGGCATTAAGTTAGGCGGCAAAGTAAGTAGTGTAGGTGGGAGCAGAAAGTTCCAAAGATACATTGATAGATTAAGTGAGTGGGCACAACTGTGGCCGATGGAGTTCAACGTGGAGAACAGTGAGATCATCCAGTTTAGACCTGAGAAATATAGATCAGAGTATATTCAAAAAGGTGAGAAGTTAGGAACTGTGGAGGAGCAGAAAGTGTTAAATGTCCATGTACAGTAATTAGTTCAAACTACTGGACAGGTACAAAAGAAGATGAAAGGTTCATGGAATTGTAGCCTTCATCTCAAGTTGGCAGTAATACAGATTGGTGGAAGTTCTGCTGGACGTCTACAGGAAAGATAGGGAAATGGTACAGGGGGAGTCGTAGTCTTAGTGATTAAGCGTGAAAGCACTTCAATCATAAGAGAGACTATAATGAGAGATAAGCAGGCAATGGAGACTTTATGGTTAGAATTAAGAGCTAGTAAAAGATTTCAGACTGTAGTGGGAGTTGGGTAGAAGCCCCCTGGTCGCAGCTGTGAAGTGCTACATTTTATAAAAGCAGAAATTAGACAAGCGTGTCGGAAAAGCAGAGTGGTTTTAATGGAGGTTTTTAATTTTCATATAGATAGGGATAAGCAGACTAGCACCTATCAGAAAGTTAATTAATTTATTGAGTGCATCCGGAATAGTTTTCTACAACAATATGCCTTAGAAACAACACACGGGCAGGCCATATTTGATTTAGTAATGAGTAACGAGTCAGATTTATTCAACAGACTAAAGGTGCATGAACATTTATTTAATAGTGATCATAACATGATCGAGTTCAACGTAGTGTTTGAAAGGGAGAAACGCGAATCAGCTACTAAGATTCTAGATTTGTGTGGGGCCGACTTCAACGGGATGAGACAGAGACTGTCCACATTAAAATGGGCGAATCTGTTAATAGGTAAAATGACAGAAGATCAGTGGGAGGTGTTCAAAATAAATTTAACATGGTACAGAATCAGTTTATACCCCCGAGGGGCAAGAACTCTACTGGACAAAAAAACAGGCATGGACGACTAAAGAGGTAAGAGACAGACAGCGGTAAAATAAAGTAAAAAGCATACAAAAATGCTAAACATAGAACAGATCCTGGCGAATGGGAAAGATACAAAGAACAGATAGTAAGAGCAGATAGTAATAGCTACAAAGAGGGAGTATGAACAGAAAGAGACTGGTGAAATGGGCAGACACATGGCAGATGAAAGTTAACGCAGAGAAGTGCAAAGAGATATATATTGGTTGGAAGAATGAGGAGAGGCAACATAAATTAAATGGTACTATTTTAATGGGGCCGATTATTTCCTTTTATCGGCTCCCTCTGGAGATCACTGGCCCCGAAACTGCTCAGAATGCTCTCCACTGCAATTTATTAACCAGCTCTAAATGGTACAATTTTAAAGAGGGTGCAGGGACAGGGAGGCATTGGCTGTGTGCACACAAATCTTTGAAGGTGGCAGGACAAGGCGAGAAGGATGTTAAAAATGATTAGCGTTCCTTTCTTTTATTAATAGATGAATAGAGCATAAAAGCAAGGAAATTATGCTAAACATTTATAAAGCACTAGTGTATTGCGTTCAATTCTGGGCACCACATATTAGGGAAGAAGTCAAGGCCTTGGAAAGAGTGCAGACTAGAGTTACTGGAATGGTACCAGGGATGCGGGACCTCATTTATGGGAAGAGACTGGAGAAGCTGGGATTTTTCTTCTTAGAGCAGTGAATGTCAAGAGGAGAGTTGATAGAAATGTTCAAAATTATGAATGGTTTTGATAGAGATAAAAAAGGAGAAACCTTAAAAATGTAAATGTAAATATGATAAAATCCTCCCAGGCGCAGTTGGGGGTCGAACCCATGATATTCGGTTTACGTAACAGACGCCTTACCACTTGGTCTCCACGCCGTACATCAGCATTTGCTTTGAGGTTGAGGGAAAGCAGAACAGACACTTGTATACAGGAATAAAATGAGATAGTGGAGCCAGCAAATAACCGCCTCATTTAGATGAATCTTTTCATAAAACCTTTCAGAGAATCAGAGAATCATACATCACAGAAGGAGGCCATTTGCCCCGTCGTGCTCTTGGAAGAGCAATCAAATTATTCCCAGTTCGTTCCCATACCCCTGCAAAATTTTCCAATTCAAGTATTTATCCAATTCCCTTTTGAAAGTTACTATTGAATCTGCTTCCACCACCACTTCAGGCAGAGCATTAAGGTGATAATAACTTGTAATGTAAAAAAGAAAATCTGTTGTCGCCTGGGTGTTGCCAGGACTGGAGGATTTTGACCCTGAGGAAAGCTTGGAGAGGCTGGAGTTGCTTTCTTTGGAACAGAGGAGGCGGAGGGGAGACTGAATTGAAGTGTATAAAATTATGAGGGGCCGCGATAAAGTGGATAGGAAGCAGCTATTTCAGTTAGCAGAGAGGCCAATAACAAGGAGGAATAGATTTAAAGTAATTGGTAGAAGAAGTAGAGGGAAGTTGAGGAGAACTTTTTTCACCCAAAGGATGGTGGGGTCTGTAACTCACTGCCTGAAATGGTGGTAGAGGCAGAAACCCTCATCATATTTGAGAAGTACTTGGATATATACTTGATGTGCCGTAAACTGCAAGGCTATGTACCAACAGCTGGAAAGTGGGATTAGGCTGGATAGCTCTTTCGACCAGAGCCGATGACCCTCCTTCTGTGCTGTAAATTTCTAAGGTTCTATGAGTCTAAGAGGTACTGATTTTCCTAGGCGTCCTGGGCATAGCTGTGTCCGACAGCCAACATCAATTCAATTTCAATTTTATTTGTCATGTAAACAAATACAACAAGTGAAATCCAGTCAGTGAAATGCTTTTTCCTTAACGAGCCGAGCGCACCAAGCAGCAAGGACACTTAGCTGCCTGGTACACACGGAGCCCGCAAGGACGGCAGCCACCTTCATTGGCTCCATAAAACAGCGCCCAAACAGGCACAGGAACAACATCACAGTGGGATATTGCTGTGTAGAATTCGGCTGCCGTGTTTTCCTATATTATAAGCAGTGACTACGCTTCAAAAAGTACTTCATTTTCTGTAAAGCAATTTAAAGAAAAATCACCATTCATGGGATGTGGATGTCGCTGACAATATCAGCATTTATTGCACAATCCCAATTGCCCTTGAGAGTGTGGTGATGAGCCCCTATTTGAACCACTGCAGTCCGTGAGGTGAAGGGACCCAGAGTGCTGTTGGGGAAGGAGGTCCCGGATTTGACCCAGCGACAATGAAGGAGCGACGATATATTTCCAAGTCAGGATGGTGCATGCCTTGGAGGGGAACTTGCAGGTGGTGGTGTTCCCATGCACGAACTGCTCTTGTCCTTCTAGGAGGTACAGGTCGCAGTTTTGGGAGGTGTTGTGGAAGAAGATTTGGCACTTGTGCAGCGCGATTGTTACTTACCACATATCAGCCCAAGCCGGAATGTTGTGCAGGTCTTGCTGCATGCAGGCCAGGATTGCTTAATTATCTGATGAGATGAGAATGGAAATGAACACTTTGCAATCATCGCTGAACATCCCCACTTCTGACCTTATGATAGAGGGAAGGTCATTGATGAAGCAGGTGAAGATTAACTCCTGCAGTGATGTCTCGGTGCTGACATGATTGACCTCCAACAACCACAAGCATCTTCCTTTATGCTAGGTATGTCTCTAACAGTGGACTTTCCCCCGTGTCCACCCATAGGCTCCATTGACTTCAATTTGACTCGGGCTCCTTGATGCAACACTTGGTCTAATTCTGTTTTGCTGCTAAGAGCAATCACTCTCACCTCGCCTTTAGAATTCAGCTCCTTTGTCCATGTTAGGATCAAGACTGTAATGAGGTCTGGAAACTAGTGGTCCTGTCGGGACTCAAACTGAGCATTGGTGAGCAATTGGGACGTCCCAAGGCCGTGAAAGGTGCTATAGGAGTGCAGGTTCTCTTTTCTCCTGTTTAAAAACTACTAACACATGCATGATGTTTATTTGTAGGAACGGATGGTCATCGCGCTGAAACCTTAACCCTACCTTCCTCTCCCCACAGATCGTGCCAGGGTGTCCCAGCATGGCTCATTTATAAATGTTGATATGAAATAAATGGTTCCTTCTGCAGTGGGGAAAGAGTTAATCTGACACCGCTGGCAGTTTTACTGAATGGTGTAATAAAGACAGAATCTAACAAGTATTTGCAGTAGTAAGCTTTTTCTAAAGTGCTGAACTGGCAGTTGAGACAACCTAAGCAGTAGTGTTAGAACTGCATACTGTGTCAATTAGAGACAATTGGAAATAGTCGGATGTGGAAACCATAAGTGGCCTAGAGGATGTAAGTTCTGTTCTGGCAGGAAAGTAAAATAATGAGTTGGAAGTAAAGAGACCTACAGAGGCAGGAAAGGAGGACAATGATTCAGAAGTACAATGTTGATGAGACCCTATCTGGCATAAACAAAGGTCATAGGTTCAACAATAGCTTGGGGGATAACGGACATATAGGTTTACGATAATAAAAGTGGTACTTTAATGTAACGCAGCATAGGAAACCAATCAGTGAAGATGCATACGGGCCAAGCTCCAATCAGGTGGCAGGAATGAATTCTGACCGAGCTGGACATATATGTTTTAATGTATAAAAAATGTAGTGTTTGCTGTACCAATTTGGTGAAGTCTGGCTAAGACAAAGCAGATTGTCTCCCCACCAGTGTAATAAAGATGACTTGATTATCGATCCGAAAACCTTGTGTCGAGTGTTGGTTTAAAATACTACACAACAATTGGCATCTCGAACAGGATCCCACATGGATGGGTGGCATGGACGAGTGATGCTGAGCCAAAAATGTGAGTTATTTTGAAAAACCACGTACAGTTAGGGCAAGGCAACACCGTCTCGTGTCCACCACCCCCTTTGGAATCAAAGAACTAAAAGGTTTCATTCGATAAATCAAGCAGTCTTGGGGTTCAGGTGAAATGCACAGAAGTATAGGTGTGGTATATGTTGCAAGTAGTGTGTTAACTTTCGATTAAAAGTCTAAAGCATACCTCTGACAACTCGAGGTACAAGCAATGCAGAACGTTTAAGCATACCTCTGACAACTCCAGTTGCAAGCAGTGTTAAGCATACATCTGACAACAAGTTACCCGAACAAAATTGTTGCAAGTATGGACTCACTCTGCGAGAGTAAATAAGGGAGCTACCTCTGACAACTGCGGTTGCAAGTACCGTCTCACACTGTGAGAGTAAAGCAAGGATGGCACCTCTGACAACTGCGGTTGCAAGTACCGTCTCACTCTGCGAGAGTAAAGGATGGGACATACTGCTGGCAACAATTAACCATGGAAAGTGAAAAACTCGAGGAGGGATCGGTGGGGTTGCTGATACGCTATTTAGTGGACAAAAATAAAAGATTCAATGACAAAATTGTTAATAACAATTGGCAACCGAACTACCCACCGTCCAAACAAAGAGAATGGTGGGCTAAAGAAACAAAATTAAGGCAGATAAGGCCATCATTTTAGTGGCTCATGCATATTATGAGTTGAGCAGATGTGCTCGAGTTTGGACCATAATCGGGTGCCAAAATTGTACCCAAGTACCTATTTTGGCAACAACTCCTGTAGCGCCATCTGAGGTGAAAAGAGTAGACGAGGACAGGATAGACTGGGATGCGCTGAGCCGAAAAGTTGCTGAACATGACCCCGACTATAATGATGGGGAAATCTCTCCCCCATATGATGACATAAAAGTGGCACCTATTAAAGTGGAATTTATTCCTGTCACCCCGGCGGTGCCTATACTAGTAGGGGCACCCCCAGGCACCATAGCGATCCCAGCAGTACCAGTTCAGATAAAAAACACTGACGTATCTTTCTCCGCAGGAGATAAATTAAAGTTGCTTCAAATTCTGCTGGAACTAAAGCTCCGACAGAGTAATGCCATATTCTGGCAGAAACTAAGAGAAATGAGAATATGTCACAACTTCCACAACCGGGATGTTGATGGACTAGTGAGGGGAAAAATGAGCGAAGATATGTTGGGTCAATTACCTCAACAATATAGGGAGGGGACATGGTGTCAAGATGTAGCCCCTATAAACCAGCAACGAGATGTGGATTATACAGCATTTTGGACCGCTGTTACACAAGTTTTAGGATTAGTACCAGTAAACTGGGGACGAGTCATGGGAATTAGTCAGGGGAAAGGGGTGTCCACCCATGATTATGGAGAACAGAAGTGGACTAGTTTTGTAGCCCACTCAGGTAAAATAGCACCACAACGAGATAATTTGGCATTTTTGAAAGTGTACAAGGGCTGTGTCGTGCCCATCAGGCCATCGTACAAGTTGGATTGGTCACCAGACAGACCTTTGATGAATTGATCAGATGGGCGACCGAGGTAGGCAACCAGCAGAAAGTTAAGGTGGCTGCCTTGGAGGAACAGATAGCTGCAGTAAAGGAGATGGAAGTCTGTATAAAATGCAATAGGCTTGGGCACAAGAGTTATCATTGCACATTAACTAGGAAAGACACAGGAAGGAGATGTAAAAATTGTAATAAACCTGGACACGAACAGCGAGACTGTTGGTCCAAGGGAGGGGGGAAGGAAGCCCAAGGCTCAAGACAATAAGAGGCAGCGTGTAGCGAGAAGATAACGGACGAGGCCAATATGAATAAGATTCAATTGATCGAACTAATCAAAACCCTGTCACAGTCCCGCTAGGTAGCATCGGCCCTCGGTACAGGCACCGATCCCCGTCTGTATCTAACAGCACTGTTATGGGGCCAGCAGTGTGATATGTTAGTTGACACAGGGGCATCAGTGTCTATAACCAATTTGGACCTCCGGCACACAAAAACCTCAAAACCTCAATGATGATACAAGGAGTGGGCGGGATGAGTAATTGCGCTTACAAAAGCGGGACACAATTTTTGGAACTAGGAGGAATTTTTCTCCCATTCCCGTTATGGGCATGTGATAACCCAGAGGGAACAATCTTAGGAGTGGATATAATAAGTGAACTGGACCAAGTGACAGATGTATGAAATAAGACTGCATTACGAAAGCGCGTAATTGATGATAAATTTGAAGCCAGGATTATGGCCAGTTATATGATAAAGATCGGTAGTAAAGGGATTGGGAACAATATGGAACATGGGGAGTCCTATGCCAGGCGGTGGAAGGAGTATGGGTCACCTCTAAACAGGACTGTGGACTAACTACAATTAATCCTATCATGATACCCGGACCGGAGCACAAGGCGCATAGACAATACCCGATAAAACCAGCAGCCAAAGAGGCTGTATTCAGGATAATAACCGAGTTACTGAAACAGGGAGTGTTTAAAAGAAACCACAGCAACCATAAACTCACCAATTTGGCCGGTAGGTAAACCAGACAGATCAGAACGAGTGACTCTCACGGAAGCATTGAAATTGGCAAAAGCAAAACGAGTAAATATATACACAGACAGTAGATATGCATTTGGGGTGGTGAATGATTATATGATAGCGTGGAATAGGAGAGGATATATAACCTCCAGAGGAGGAGAAATACAGCATGAGGAAGTAGTGAGAGACCTAGTAGAAGCGGTAAAGGGAGCAGAAGAGGGAGCAGTGATTAAAATAAAGGCACACTGCAAGATAGTGAGCGAGCAACAAAAAGGAAATATGCTAGCTGATCAGGCAGCAAGAACAGCAGCGGACACAGAGATCCCTACACCAATAGCTGCAGGTAGAATAACAGCAGAAGAAGTGAACATTAAAAGAATCCAAGAGGAGACCGAAATGGAGGAGCAGGAGCAGTGGATAAAGAGAGGGGCAGCCAAAGGTAGAGATGGGATATGGAAAAAGGATCACAGGGGAATTTGTTGAAAATGTACCATGAGCCAGACCATGGGGGGCGGAATGGCATGATAGGTAGCCTAAGTATAGATTGGTGGAGGAGTGGAATGGGAAAAGATGTGGCAAGATACTGCAGACGCTGCATCATCTGTGGACAACACAACCCAGGTAGGCCCATAAAGGTTGGAATAGCCTTCCAGCCACGACACAAAGGCCCCTGGGAAAACCTCCAATTAAACTTTACTGGAACCCTACCTCACAGTAGAGGGAAGAAATACTGATTAGTGATCATAGACCAGTTTACAAGTTGGGTGGAAGCATTCCCTACTGTATTGCTCAGACTGTGGCCCGAATATTTGCATACAACGTGATACTGAGATGGGGGTCCCATTGCAAATAGGTTTGGATCAAGGTACCCACTTTACGGGAAAGGTACTGAAAGAAACTTGTAACTTACTGGGAGTAAAACAGAAGTTCCAAATCCCCTACCATCCGCAAAGCTCAGGCATGGTAGAGCGAATGGACAGAACCCTGAAAACAGCCTTAAGCAAGGCCATAGCCGAAACTGGACAGGGGTGGGTGGATGTCCTTCCATGTATCCTGATGAGGCTGCGAGCCAACTCAAACAGGATGACCGGACTGACACCATATGAACGCATGAGTGGACAAGCAATGTGTCTGCCGGAAGTATTAGCATCTGGTAGCGAGGGACTAGGACCATTAAACAATAAAAATATGAAGTACGTACAAACATTGGATAATCAATTGAAAGAGCTCTAACAAGAAGTTAAAGAACAACAAGACATCAGAGATAAAAATACACAAAAGTAGTGGTCCTCGGAGCACCTACCCAAGGTGGGCGAGCAGGTAGTTATTAAAATATTGCCAGAGAGATCGGGATTCTCACCTAGATGGACCAGAACATTTGAGGTTATCATGACCAGCGATATGTGCGCATGTATACATATGAGGGGAAAGATAGATGGAAACATTGGACACAACTAAACCGGTACAACAATAACCCATCTGATCTTAAGTCCCACAGAAACAATGGAATAAACACCAGAGATGAGCTACCTCTGCTGACAACCAGACCTCTGTTTAAATTACAGATAAACATGGATCCCGTAAGATGGATTGTCATAACTACCCTGATGACAGCATTTATAAGTACAAATAACGGGCTGGAAGAAATGGACTGCAGGTTAAAATCCCATAATGGCGACTTCATGGAGGCTTCATCATATCACACAGTTAGGAGTGTGAAAAACAAGGAAAATGATGTTACAGGTGTAACGGTACCTGGGTGAACTTGGATCAACAACCATGCGGACCCTGTAGAATGAAAAAATGCCAGCAATATGGTAGAATGTAATAGACACTGGCAGATGTTGGCTCAAGTAGGGGGAGGATATGTCCTGAGCTGCACGGAAAACGATATAAGATGGACTATTGTACACGGCATTACAACACCTCAACCAACAACAACAAGGACCACACCACAAGGGTTAACCCTAGAAACAACAACACCCCAAATCACAACAATACCTGAAGAATGGAGGTGTCCGAAATGGACGCCTGGGCCTGAAAATGGACTGGTGATATTCACTGAGGGAGAACAATTGCATGATAGCGTGAGACACGAAATTGTACCAGTACTAATGAACTTAACCATGTTACAATGGACAGGATATTCTGAAAGGTTTCCTAAAATTAGAAAATTCTATGCATATATGATAAAGAATGTAATTAACCAAGCTGCTGATGTGACAGGGGCTACTGACGTTAGGGGACATGCTGCATTTCACCAAAGGATTAAGAGGAGCTTAGTAACCGATATACCCATGGGAATAAACACGGGGACATCATTCATTAATGCCCTAGATATACAAGGTGTCCAAAGTAGTGTGGAACGACTACAAAGGGTAATACAACAGATTTTAGAGAAGGAAACTGGTTTGGTTCAACAAGGATCAGAGTTGGGAGGACATACGATAAGGAAGTTACTCAAGGGAATCAAGGTTATAGAGGACCATGCTAGCATTATCAACAAACCAAACCATAGAGATAAGGAACAGCCAAAAGACAGGGTAGGAAGAGGCTTGTGTTAAGCTTATGGCCAATGGATTACCGGACAGTTAAACAGAATCTGGCACAGATAGATCGAGGCGAGGTACCAGGCTGGATTAACAGCGCACAGCTCTGTGGCCTGAGCCAGAATCCAGGCTCTCTGACTGCTTGTACCCTCAAAGGGATGACCAGAGTATATCCAGTGATACAAAAATGTAAAGCAGAAGTGACAGCAATGATAGGCATGGTACTCCTGATGCCAGTGGTGGGAGTAGACATGGCTCCATACCCACAGTACCAGGTAACAAATATAGGCATTGTGAGGGGTGAGACATTCCTCCAATACTATGCAATTGATAACTATGCCATCAGGAAGAATGATACTATGAGAGGAGTCTCCCTAAACGGATGCCACAGGAAAGGCACGCTTACGATGTGCCCACATCCAGTAGGAGAAGGCCCTATGGATGAGTGCGCCTATAATAAGACAGAGAGTGTTTGTTGGACTTATCACACGTTGATCACCATCACACCCGCTCGGGATATAAAGGCGAAGGGGATTATTGTACAGCCACCACAGAGGCTGAGTACCAATATAGTAACCTTGTATGTGCAATCACAATGCCTAACTTCTGCTTTACGCCAAAGATCCCTGTCACAATTGGACACACCAGATTGGTGTATGTACATTCAAGGGAGGAGATAAAGCTAAATGTGCCAGATAGTCTAAAGAAAGAGTTGGTCAATTATGACGTACCAGTAGCGACCGCAATACCCCACCTGCAAGAGGATCTGCAAGAATTGAAAGAGGATTTAAGTAAGATGGTGAAACAATACATAGTGCTGCAAAGGTACCTTGGGGAATTAGAAAGGGTCACAGAGATAGAGCTACAGGAGATCCCGTGGTATGAGAAGCTGCGGGATTGGGGACTGATTGTTAACATACACCCATGGATCCGCATCATTTCCCATATATATTAGTGATAGTACAGTTAGTCATGGCTATATGATGGGGAATAGCAGCATGCACCGCTTGTAACAAGAAACGGACCAACAAAGAGCTAAAGCAAAGCAGAACGAGCTGGAAAAAACAAGTTTGCTCTCGACATGATGGGTATGCAGGGCCTCCCGAACCAGTGCCTGATCACCACATGAGGCTGGAGGCACAGCAATGCTTATACATGTAGTTTAACTTGGGCAGTGGCCAAGTACCAAAAGGGGGGATTGTAGTGGGGAATGAGTTAAACTGACATCGCTGGCAGCTTCACTGAATGGTGTAATAAAGAGAATAGTCTAATAGGACTTTGCAGTAGTAAGCTTTTTCTAAATTGCTGAACTGGCAGTTGAGATAACCTAAGCAGTAGTTGTAGAACTGCTTACTGTGTCACTAAGAGACAATTGCAAATAGTCGGAGGTGGAAACCATAAGAGGCCTAGAGGATGTAAGCTCTGTTCTGGCAGGAAAGTAAAACAATGAGTTGGAAGTAAAGAGGCCTAAAGAGGCAGGAAAGGAGGACAATGAGTCAGAAGTACAATGTTGATGAGACCCCATCTGGCATAAATAAAGGTCATAGGTGCAACAACAGCTGGGGGATAATGGACATGTACTTTTCCGATAATAAAGGCGGTACTTTAATATAACGCAGTATAGGCAAACAATCAGTGAATATGTATACGGGCCAAGGACCAATCAGGTGGTAGGAATGAATTTTGAATGAGCTGGACATATATGTTGTAATGTATAAAAATGTAGGGCTTGCTGTACCAATTTGGAGAAGTCTGGCTAAGACAGAGCGGGTTGTCTCCCCACTGGTGTAATAAAGCCAACTTGATTATCGATCTGAAAAGCATGTGTCAAGTGTTGGTTTAAAATACTCCACAACACTTCTATCGTTATTAATGACTTAGAAAATTCCTATATCCACGTTTGCTGATGAGGCAAAGGCTGGTGGTCTGGTAAGTCGTGTAGACAGCAGCATATAATTACAAAGATATATTGATAGATTAAGTGAATGGGCGAAACAGTGGCTGATGGATTTCAACGCAGGTAAGTATTTCGTCATTCATTTTGACCTCAAAAGTAGATCCGAGTATTAATTACATGGTGCAGAGCTCGGAACAGTGGAGTTCCAAAGGGGTTTCGGGTCCTTGTACACAGACCACTGAAATGTAGCAGTAAGGTAAAAAAATAATCAAAAAAATAAAATATAAAAGAGTGGAAGTTATTCTACAGCTATACAGAGACCTGGTTAGACCACATCTGGAGTTCTGTGTACAGTTCTGGGCACCGTCCGATAAAGGGATAGATTGACCTAAGAGGAAGTGCAGTGCACATTCACCAGAAAGTTACCAGCGCTCCAATGGTTAAAATATGAGCAGAGATTACATAAACTGGGCTTGTATTTCCTGGAATATAGAAGGTTGTGGGGATTTGATTGAGGTTTTTAAGATTTTGAAACGAATGGATATGTTAGATAGAGAGAAACCTTATTTCGCCGTTGGTGGGGCAGCCGAGGACAAGGGGACATACTCGTAAAATCAGAGGCAGGCCATTCGGGAAAGAAGTTAGGAAACATTTCTTCACGCGAAGGTTGGTAGCAGTGTGGAACTCTCTCCCACAAAATAGCAGTATATGCCAGTTCAACTAATAATGTAAATCTGAGATCGGTACGTTTTTGCTAGACACGGGTTAAAGTGATCTGGAGCCAAAGCAGTTGAGGCACAGCTCAGACAGGAATTCAATGAATGGCGAACAGGCTCAAGGGGCTGAATGGCCTCCTCCGGTTCCTGTGTTCAGTACACCAATTGTAAATGAAGAAACGCTGTCTTGAAGGGTGAATTATAAATATGGCACCATCCTTTGCAGAGATCATAAGCGTTTTCATACCAATAATTGCTTTAGGTTTTACTTTCAACCTCGTTGCCTGAGCATCTACCAGGAGTGAAGTTCGTAGCCCACGCAGACACACGTCCATTGGATCTTAAGTCGAACGCCTTAACCACTCGGCCACCCTGGTGATAGAAAACCAGCCGGGCAGTGCTTGAAAATTCGACAAATCCCTTGCTGACTAAGTTCAGTTTTCAGCGCAGAGCAAACTACGCGTCAGCAAAATCTGAAAATGTGAGAGGATAAAGATATTTTCCAAAACTACAGACGGTGAAAAGCTGAACTGCAAATGCACTGCAGCTGGACAAGTAACGCATTGAGCTGACCGTTCGTAACTAGACAAGAAACCCCTCGGCTTTTAGCCCACAGAACATGTAACCCTCCCGTCAACACTGAAAACCTTTGAAGGAAGTATGTTAAAATGCAGGTCAAACACCCAGGATCAGCAAGCTCTAAACTGAGCCAGCGCTTAAAGGGTTATATTATAAGGTGCAGAGTAAAATAATGTGGGGGAGCGATGGGGAGAGTGAAGGAGAAAGTAATAGTTGGAGGGATAAACAGAGACCCAATGAGAAAAGCTTAGAAAAAGTGACTGAGACTGAGTGAGACATACAGAGAGGCTGACAGATGGTAAGAACGACAGAAAGAGAGAGAAATAGAGCGAATCATAGAGCGAGAAAAAGGGAAACATCACATTAAAGATGAGAAAGTCCCAGCCGGCTCGGACGAGAATTAAAGCCGTGACCTGAGGTTTACCGGTGAAAACACAAGCTCACTGAGGGAGAGCATTGTCGCATCATAGAACCAGAGAATGACGCACTTTCCCCACAGCCCTGCACATTGTTCGCCATCAAGTATTTATCCAATTCCCCGCTGAAAGTGACTATTGGATCAGCGATCGGATCTACTTCCACCAACAGTTCAGACAGTGAATTCCAGTTCATACCTACCCTCTGAGTAATGAAACAATCTCATCCTCTGAGCAATAAAACAATCTCAACTCACCTCGCGTTCTATTGCCAATGTAATTAATAATTTCAAGCTCAGGTCGATAGTTTTCTGTTAGACAAGATAGGGATTGAATAGAAGTCAAAGCAGGTGGGTGAAGTGAAGATCCAGGTCAGGCATGATCTCACTGAATGCCGGAACAGGCTCGAAGGGTTAAATGGCGTACTCCTGTTTCTATTTTCTGTCAATCGGCGGAGCGCCTGTTGTAAATGTAGGAACGCTGCCTGGAAATGTGAGAGATAAATATTAAAACTTCCTTTCCAATGGTTACAATTCTCGGACGAATTATCACATCCACCAGCAGTAGTGCTCGAAACCACACGAACTGAAGTACACTCGATCTTTAACACGAATCCTTCAACCGCCCTGCTGATTAAACAGCGACGCGCAGTTGTACACAATTTGACAAATTCCTTTCACATCAACATACCAATCCATTGATAATGCCAGTGATTTGAAAGCTGCTGTGGAAAAAAACAACAGTTAATTTCCTGTTTCCTGGTCCTCATCGTCTCCCTTTCACTGTGGGCGTCCAATCCCTCTACACCTCCATCAGCCACCAGGACGGCAGGAGGGCCCTCCGCTTTTTCCTTGAACGGAGGCCAACACAGTCACCATCCACCAGCCCCTCCTCCGCCTGGCTGCCCTTGTATTGAAAATACATTGAACTAATTCTCCTTTGAATCCATTCACTTCAACCTAATAAGCCCAGCTGCTCCCACAGCTAACTTGACGACACTTCCTCCCACCTTGATTCCTGTAAGGACTCTATTCCTTTTTCTCAGTTTCTCCATCTCCATCGGATCTCTTCTGACGATGCCACCTTCCGATATGTTTTACTTTTCCCTCAACCAAGGAATCCCCTCCACCATGGTGGACAGGACTCTCGACTGTTCCATTTCCCGCACTTCTGCTCTCACCCATTCCTCTTCCTCTCAGAAGCATGATAGGATTTCCCTTGTCCTTACCTTTCACCCCACCAGCCTCCACATTCAACGGATCATCCTCCGCCATTTCCACCACCTCCAGCATGATCCCATCACCAAACACATCTTCCCCTCCCGTCCCGTTTCAGCAGTCGGAAGAAACCGCTCCCTCTGCGACACTCTGGTCCACTCATCTATCACCCGACCACCCCTTCCCACGACACCTTCCCGTGCAAGCGCAGGAGTTGCAACACCGGCTTTTTACCTCCTCCCTTCTCACTGTCCAGGGACCCAAACACAACTTCCAGGTGCAACAACGATTTACTTTTCTTCTTGCAAATTAGTAAACTGTATTTGCTGCAGACTCCGCTACATTGGGGAGACCACACAGAGATTGGGTGATTGCTTTGAGGAACACCTCAATTCACTTTTGAAAGTTACTATTAATATGCTTGGATCTCCCATGTTGATATAATACTGCAAACCTAAGTGAAAGGACGCTGGGATAGTTGGACCAGTGAATCATCGAAAAGCATTCTAACATAAATCATTTTAAATCATTCTAACATTTCCCCCCTTTAGATCCAGAATTTGAGCAATCACTCTGAGCCAATTAACTTTCTTTCAGTCATAGAGTCATAGAGTCATAGAGTTTTACAGCACAGAAAGAGGCCCTTCGGCCCATCGTGTCTGCGCCGCCCATCCATCCCTGTCCAGTCTAATCCCATTTTCCAGCATTTGGTCCATAGCCTTGTATGCAATGGCATTTCAAGTGCTCATCCAAATGCTTCTTGAATGTTGTGAGGGTTCCTGCCTCTACCACCCTTTCAGGCAGTGAGTTCCAGATTCCAACCACCCTCTGGGTGAAAAAGTTCCTCCTCAAATCCGCTCTAAATCTCCTGCCCCTTACCCTGAATCTATGCCCCCTTGTTATTGACCCCCCTACTAAGGGGAAAAGTCCCTCTTTATCTACCCTATCTATGCCCCTCATCATTTTGTACACCTCAATCAGGTCCCCCCTCAGCCTTCTTTGCTCCAAGGAAAACAACCCCAGCCTGTTTAGTCTTTCTTCATAGCTGTGGCGTTCCATCCCAGGTAACATCCTGGTGAATCTTCTCTGCACCCTCTCCAAAGCAATCACATCCTTCCTATAGTGAGGTGACCAGAACTGCACACAGTACTCCAGCTGTGGCCTCACCAGCGTTTTGTCCAGCTCCATCATAACCTCCCTGCTCTTATATTCTATGCCTCGGCTAATGAAGGCAAGTATCCCATATGCCTTTTTAACCACCTTATCTACCTGTTCCACTGCCTTCAGAGATCTATGTACATGTACACCAAGGTCCCTCTGACCCTCTGTACTTCCTAGGGTCCTACCACTCATTGTGTATTCCCTTGCCTTATTTGTCCGTCCAAAATGAATCACCTCGCACTTTTCAGGGTTAAATTCCATTTGCCACTTTTCCGCCCATCTGACCAACCCGTTTATATCGTCCTGTAGCCTGAGGCTTTCCTCCTCGCAATTTACCACCCCACCAATTTTCGTGTCATGTGCGAACTTACTGATCATACCTTTTACATTCTCAACCAAATCATTTATGTAGATCACAAGCAACAAGGGACCCAGCACCGATCCCTGAGGTACCCCACTGGACACAGGCTTCCAGTCACAAAAGCATCCTTCGACCATCACCCTCTGCCTCCTGCCACTCAGCCAGTTTAGGATCCAACGCGCCAAGGCACCCTGGATCCCATGGGCTCTTACCTTCTTGACCAGTCTCCTATGCGGGACTTTGTCAAAAGCTTTACTGAAGACCATGTAAACCACATCCACAGCATTTCCCTCATCCACCCCCCTAGTCACCCCCTCGAAAAATTCAATCAGATTTGTCAGACATGATTTACCCTTGACAAAGCCATGCTGACTATCTCCGATTAATCCTTGCCTCTCCAAGTGGAGACTAATTTTGTGCCTCAGAATTTTTTCCAATAATTTCCCTACCACAGATGCTAGGCTCACTGGCCTGTAATTCCCTGGTTATTCCCTGCTACACTTCTTGTATAATGGTACCACATTGGCTGTTCTCCAGTCCTCTGGTACATCCCCTGTGGCCAGAGAGGTTCTGAAAATTTGTGTCAGAGCCCCTGCAATCTCCTCCTTTGCCTCCCACAGCAGCCTGGGATACATCTCGTCTGGGCCTGGAGATTTATACACTTTTTGGCCTGCTAAAACCGCTAGCACCTCCTCCCTCTCGATGCTAATATGTTCAAGTATGTCACAGTCCCTTGCCCGATTTCTATGTCTGCATCGTCTCTCTCCATAGTGAACACAGATGCAAAAAATTCATTTAAAACCCCGCCTACATCATCTGGCTCTCCACACAGATTGCCACTTTGGTCCCTAATGGGCCCTACCCTTTCCCTGGTTATCCTCTTGCCCTTAATATACTTATAAAACATCTTAGGATTTTTCTTTATTTTGCTCGCCAGTGTTATTTCATGGCCCCTCCTCGCCCTCCTAATTTCTTTTTTAAGTATGCCCCTGCACTTTTTATACTCCTCTAGGGCTTCTTCCGTCTTTAGACTTTTGTAACTGCCAAAAGCCCCCCTTTTATTTCTAATGCATTTTTGTATATCCCTTGTCATCCAAGGTTCCCTTTGCTTGTTGGTCCCACCCTTGACCTTTACAGGAACATGTTGGCGTTGTACTCTCTCTATTTCCCTTCTGAAAGTCTCTCACTGTCTTGATGTGGATTTTCCTATAAGTAGCTGCTCCCAGTCCACATTGGCCAGATCCTGCCTTATCATATTAAAATCGGCCTTCCCCCAATTTAGAACCCTTATTTCCGGACTGTCTTTGTCTTTTTCCATGACCACCTTAAATCTCACCGAATTATGGTCACTGTCGCCAAAATGCTCTCCTACTGACACTTCCACCACTTGCCCGGCTACATTCCCCAGAATTAGGACCAGTATCGCCCCCTCTCTTGTAGGACTTTCTACATGTTGGCTCAAAAAGCTCTCCTGGATGCTCTTTAAGAATTCTGCACCCTCTAAACCTTTCACACTCTGACTATTCCAATTAATATTGGGGAAGTTGAAATCCCCCACTATTATTACCCTATTATTTTCGCACTTTTCTGAGATTTGCCTACATACCTGTTCCTCTATCTCCCCCTGAATGTTTGGGGCCTATAGTACACTCCCATCAAAGTGCTTGCCCCCTTTTTGTTTTTATGTTCTACCCATATGGCCTCATTAGAGGAACCCGCTAATATATCATCCCTCCTTACAGCAGTAATTGACTCCTTAATTAATATTGCAACACCCCCTCCCCTTTTACACCCCCCTCTGTCTCGCCTGAAGATTCTATACCCCGGAATATTGAGCTGCCAGTCCTGACCCTCCCTCAACCATGTCTCCGTGATAGCAACAATACCGTACTCCCATGTGTTCAACAACAACTTCAGTTCATCCACCTTACTTGCAAGACCCCTTGCATTAAAATAAATGCCTTCCAGCCCTGCCATATTCCCTTTTGCCTTCACATATTTGCTCTGCCTTGTTTTTTTCTCTGTATTTGGCTGTAACTCACCCCCTGCTATAGCTCCACTCTGTACCCCATCCCCCTGCCAAGTTAGTTTAAACCCCCCCCCAGCAGTGCTAGCAAACCTCCCCGCAAGGATATTGGTTCCCCTCTGGTTCAGGTGTAAACCGTCCGACTTGTACAAGTCCCATCTTTCCCAGAAGCAGACCCAGTGATCCAGGAAACTAAAGCCCTCCCCCCGCACCATCCCTTTAGCCACGCATTCATCTGTTCTATATTCCCATTCCTATACTCACTAGCACGTGGCACCGGGAGTAATCCAGAGATTACAACCTTTGAGGTCCTGCTCTTTAATCCTTCACCTAGCTCCCTAAATTCTTGCTGCAGGACCTCATCCCTCTTTTTACCTATGTCGTTGGTACCAATGTGGACCACGACCTCTGGCTGTTCACCCTCCCCCTCCAGAATGCCCTGCAGCCACTCAGTGATATCCTTGACCCTGGCACCAGGGAGGCAGTCTTTACTGTTGATCTGCTTGGAGTTTACAGTCGATTACGGTTACATTGATGTCAGCACACCGAACATGTCCACACGGCTCCAATGGTTCCTTTGGTCTTATTTCATTGGTTGATAATTATTCCTGAGTTCCCCCGCACTCCAGGCTTGGGAAAGCTCTCTGCTGACCCGGCTCCTTGATTTCCTCTTCAATTGTGTAAGGCCTTCTCGAAGCAATACGTACACGATGATGACCAGGACCAGTAGACGGCATTGGAAAATAATTAACAGTTGTGAAATAATTCTGAACAACGGGTGTATCAAGATGTTAATGACCTGCTCCACCGTGATTTCCTTCCCACTTCCCTCTAGCTCTGTTAGCAGGTTTTCATTTTCCTGGTGTAGTTGGTGCAGGTGTTTTACTGAGATCTCGGTTCGTTCTCTAATCTATTTAGTTTTAGTGTCGTGTGTGGGTGCGAGGGGCGTCCAGTGGATATCCAAATCCAATCAATATTTTGTCAGTGTGTGAGAGCATATCACCGTGCACTGTGCTGTTAGTAACATCATGCTTGGTCACTGGTATCAGGATCCCATGAACTATCTTGGTGATCTGGGTTGGTTCAATGCAGAAAGAGGAGTGGGTGACAGGGCAGGTGAGGTGTCCAATATTCACAGAGGCTGCGGCCGTAGGGACTCAATAGTGCCCCTGTGCGACACAACTAGCTTTAGTTTATCTCTGGTGCCAGCTTGTTCCAGACATGGTGCAATTTGGAGTTTCTTTATTCCAAACAAACCCCCCATAGTGTTTCATTAACTTCCCTCAGGTGATATCAACACATCCTTTGATTAAATACCATCCTGCTATGTCTGGCACTGTCTTTCTGTCATTTACATGAATGACGTACGGTGGGAAGGGCTGATATTCATGATGCAATTTCTCTTCCAATATCAGAACTGATTCTACTGACCATACTTTTATGGATCCATGGGTCGCTTGTAGTGTCAGGGCAGGAATGCTCCCTCCCAGGCCCTTCAGTTTACCATGGCACGGGTGAGACGTTGCCCAGACTCTGCCCCAACCTCCTGAGTTCACAATGGAAAGCGTGACGTCGACACCTTCCATTCTGCCAGCTGTTTATTTGTCACCAAGTTGGGGATTAGGTTGTTCTTGATATCACCCAATCCTGGTGTATTGGGGGAAAGAAGGAATACCCCATACATGCTACAAGCAACTCCCTTTGAGGCGTCAATTGAAGCCTGAGCATCCACTTGGATGGTGCACTAATTCTGTCCGGCATTTTATGTTCATTGGAAACTCGGTCCATCACTGAGATCAACACCTGTCTAACCTCCCCTCCCGGCCCTCGAACATCTGGTTCTCCTTTAGAGACATTCTTTAAGCTGCCATCGCATCTTTTCCTCACTTTCAGCCAAGGAATCAATGGCCATCTTATTGCATTTGGCAGTGCCACCCAGCTCAATACCCAACCACTGTTCCCAGCACAGCTACAATACCCAACCACTGCCCCTAGCTCCAATACCCAACCATTGCCCCCGGCTCCAATACACAACCATTGCCCCCGGCTCCAATACCCAACCACTGTTCCCACCACAGCCACTATACCCAAACCATTGCCCCCGGCTCCAATATATAGCCACTGCCACTGCTCCCTCACAGCTACAATACCCAACCATTACCCCCGGCTCCAATGACCAACCATTGCCCCCAGCCCCAATACCCAACCATTGCCCCCAGCCCCAATACCCAACCATTACCCCTCAGCTCCAATACTCAACCATCCCCCCACTGCACCACGCCCGCCGCTCGGCTCCAATACTCAAACATTCACCCACTGCACCAGACGTGACCCCTGGCTCCAGTACCCAAGCATTCAACCGCTACCCACGGGTACCAATACCCAACCATTCACGCCCTGCCCCCTCAGCTCCGGTACCCAACCATTCAACCACTGCCCCCTCAGCTCCAATACCCAACCATTCGCCCACTGCCCCCTCAGCTCCAGTACCCAACCATTCACCCACTGCCCCCTCAGCTCCAATACCCATCCATTCTCCCACTGCACCCTCAGCTCCAGTACCCAACCATTCACCCACTGCCCCCGGCTCCAATACCCAACAATTCACCCACTGCCCCCTGGCTCCTATACCCAACCATTCACCCACTGCCCCCCGGCTCCAATACCCAACCATTCACCCACTGCCCCCGGCTCCAATACCCTACCATTCACCCACTGATTCCCGGCTCCAATACCCAACCATTAACCCACTGCCCCCGGCTCCATTACCCAACCATTCACCCTCTGCTCCCCGGCTCCAGTACCCAACCATTCACCCACTGCCCCCAGCTCCAATACCCAACCATTCACCCACTGCCCCCCGGCTCCAATACCCAACCATTCACTCACTGCCCCCCGGCTCCAATACCCAACCATTCAGCCACTGACCCCCGACTCCAATACCCAACCATTCACCCACTGCCCCCCGGCTCTAATACACAACCATTCAACAACTGCCTCCCCCGGCTCTAATACCCTGCCATTCACCCACTGCCCCCCTGCTCCAATACACAACCATTCACCCACTGCCCCCCGGCTCCAATACCCAAACATTCACCCACAGATCCCCCAACTCCAATAACAAAGATTCACCCAATGCCCCCCAGCTCCAATACCCAACCAGGTGTTGTACGTATGTGGTTTTGCTTATAATCACCTGAGCTTGAAGTAAATGATTTTAGATACTTGCTTGTGATAATTACATGTATTGAGTACAGCTTGTATTCTGGTAATTACTTGTAACTTCTTGTGGATTTTTAAGTAATAGAAGTTTCACAGATTCATTGGGTTTTGTGTTGGCTGTTACACTAGTCTGAACTCTATAAACTGTCAGACAACCAGAACGTGTTACAGATCCCATCAGCACCAGTTCTCCAGCCACACTTTAACTTGTCTTATCTTACTTCTCCTATACGTGACACTTGGAGTAATCCAGAGATTACTACCTTTTTTGGTCCTGTAGTTTAACTTCCTCCCTTGCTCTGGAATATCTGTCTGTAGGACCACAGCCCGTTTCCTATCACCGTCATTGGATCCAACATGGATAATGGCTGCTGGCATTTCAATAGTCCCTCGCAAAATGTTATGCACCCTATCAGTGATGTCCATCACCCTGGCATCAGGGAGGCAACACACTCTGCGAGAATAACGACGACTGATGCTATAACGCCTTTCTATCCCCCTGAATATCGAATCCCAAAGGGCTACTGAATGTGTTCGCTTTGCTACGCCCCTGTGCAGCCATTTGCCCCACGAAGCCGTTTAGCACATTCACCCAACTCTCCCTTCACCAAACTCTTTGCTCTAGGATGCACTCCCCGAGGTGTTGTCACCGTCACCGGTATCAGCATGGAAAACCGGGTTGAGAGTGCCAGATTCGCGGTATATTCCTGCAGGGCCTGCCTCTTCCTAACCTGCTGGCTGACCACCCACTTACTCCTCCCCTGAACTGTCTGTAGCTGCGGGATTACCACCTCCTGCAGTTTTTCCTGCGGGGAATTGCCAGCCTCCCGAATGCCCAGCAGTGACTCCCGCCGCTCCTCCATCTCAGAAAACCTGAGCTCGAGCAACTGGAGGCTCTTCCTGCACACGTGGTTGTCCAGGACACGGGAAACTTTCTGGAGCTGCTAAATGCCACAAGAATTGCAGGCAACGGGTCTCAGCTGCCACTTGATCTTGATTATAATTGGACATGCATTTGAAGTGAACTAATTTCCAGGGTTATTAGTAAAACGCTGGGGTCTAGGTTCAAATTTCGCATCTCTTTTAAAGAGCCAGCACTGGCAAGACGGGCCGAATGGCCCCCTTCAGTGCTGTAAGAGTCTATGATTCTATTCTATTATTCTGTATATATATATATTCGTTTATTACCCCTTAATCCTAATTATTATTTAATTCTTGATGTTTATCAGATTTTTATTTAATGCAGTTCAGATTCCTTTAATGTTGCTAACCTGAACCTAGTTAATTTTAATTTTATCCCTAGATCTAATTAGTTACACTATTTTTGTGTATTTATTGTTGTTCCTTGATTTAAATTACTGAGCAGCTCTTTCCCCCTCTGCACCGAAGTCCCACTCTCACCAACTTCCCATCACCACTCAGTTTAGCAGATTCACCAAAGGCTGTCTTCACCAAGCTCTCTGCTCACGGCAGGTGGAAAACACTTCTCCATTGAAAACACATGATGTTCATATTATTGTATTATTATTCTATCAGCTCAGAGGTTTATTGTTTAAATATATCTGGAGATCCAAGCTGGTTCTGTTAAAGCAGAATGACAAAGAGTACAGTGGGAAATGTGAAGAAACAGCAGCAATTCCTTTCTGCTCACTGTACACACTGAAGGCAATTATTGTTGAGCAGCAGCTGCGCTGGAATCCACAGTCCGACGGCCCCTCTTCATCTTAACTGTGCGCCCCATTTTATAAATAGTGTGAGGTAACTTTAAACACAATACATGACAATACATTCAGCTGCAATGTAGATTCACGCTGCCCTCTTCTGACTATTGTCTGATTTATAGTCAAAGTTTCCGTGAAATTAACATAAGGTGGAAATATCGACCAGGGCACCGGGAGAATTACTTGGGATGGTTTTACGATGTTGAAGAATTACCGAACAGGTCCCCGTAGAGTTCCTTCTTTCCTATATTTGGTTTAATCCATCATTCACGGATTGGGTGTCTGGCAGGTCACTGATTCACCACCCCCTTTAATTTCCCCGATTGGCTTCCCGCTCTTCACAAACAGATACTTTCGCTCAACAGGACACCTGCAACCTGTCGGTTCCAACAATCCGGGAAGCTCCAGCTCCGTTTCGATACAATGAAGCGGGCCTTCAGGGAGGCCGTGTGTCAACCGTGGCTCAGTTGGTGACACCCTGAATCAGAAAGATATTGGTTCAGTGACTTGAGCACTGCAGTGCCGCACTGAGGGAGTGCTGCACTGTCGGAGTTGCCATGTTTTAGCTGAGACGTTAAACTCAAGCCCCGTCTGCCCTCTCAGGTGGGCGTAAAAGATCACATTCGGCACCACTTCGAAAAAGAGCAGTGATGTTACCCGGTGACCTGGTCAATATTTATCTCTCAATCAACTCAAAACAACAGATTATCTGGTCATTGTCACATTGCCGTTTATGGGAGCTTGCAGTGCACAAATTGGCTGCCGCATTTCATAATAACATAAGGAAAAGGAGCAGGAGTAGGACATAGAACCCCTCGAGGCTGCTCTGCCATTCAGTAAGATCATGGCTGAACTTCCAGCACAACTTCAGTTTCCTGCCCGATCTCCATATCCCTTGATTCAGTTAGTACGCAGATATCTATCGATCTCAGTCATGAAAATAGTCATCGACTGAGCATCCACAGCCCTCTGGAGATTCCCCTCTCTCTGACACATTTACCTGCTGCTGACCCTCTTCCCCCTCACACTGACCCCATTTACCTGCTGCTGACCCTCTTCCCCACTCTCTCTGGCCCCGTTTACCTGCTGCTGACCCTCTTCCCCCTCTCTCTGACCCCATTCCCCCTCTCTCTGACCACATTTACCTGCTGCTGACCCTCTTCCCCCTCTCTCTGATTGCATTTACCTGCTGCTGACCCTCTTCCCCCTCTCTCTCACCCCATTTACCTGCTGCTGACCCTCTCCCCCTCTCTCTGACCACTTTGACCCGCTGCTGACCCTCTTCCCCCTCTCTCTGTCCCCATTTATCACAGAAATCACAGAAATCACAGAAACCCCACAGTGCAGATAGAGGCCAGTTCAGCCCATCGAGCCTGCCCGACACATATCCCACCCGATCCCCGTAATCACTACATATCCCACCCTATCCCCGTAACCCAACGTATTTAATCCCCCGAACACTAAGGGTCAATTTATCGTAGCCAATCAACCTAATCCGCACATCTTTGGACTGTGGGAGGAAACCGGAGCACCCTCAGGAAACCCACGCAAACACGGGGAAAATGTGCAAACTCCACACAGACAGTCACCCGAGGTCGGATTCGAACCCGGGTCCCTGGCGCTGTGAGGCAACAATGCTAACCACTATGCCAACGTGCTGCTACTTTACCTGCTACTGACCCTCTTTCCCCTCACTCTGATCCCATTTACCTGCTGCTGACACTCTTCCCCCTCTCTCTGACCCCATTTACCTGCTGCTGACCCTCTTCCCCCTCTCTCTGACCCCATTTGCCTGCTGCTGACCCTCTTCCCCCTCTCTCTGACCCCATTTATCTGCTGCTGACCCTCTTTCCCCCTCTCTCTGACCCAATTTACCTGCTGCTGACCCTCTTCCCCCTTTCTTTGACCACATTTCCCCACTGCTGACCCTCTCCCCCCCTCTCACTGACCCCATTTTGCTGCTGCTGACCCTCTTTACCCTCACACTGTCCTCATTTACCTGCTGCTGACCCTCTTCCCCCGTCTCTGACCCATTTACCTGCTGCTGACCCTCTCCACATCTCTCTGACACATTTCCATGCTGCTGACCCTCTTTCTCCCTCACACTGACCCCAATTAAATGCTGCTGACCCTCCACCCCCCTCTCTCTGGCCCCATTTACCTGCTGCTGACCCTCTTCCCCCTCTCTCTGACCCCTTTTACCTGCTGCTCAGCCCATTGCTCCTCTCCCTGGCCCCATTTACCTGCTGCTGACCCTCTTCCCCCTCTCTCTGAAGCCATTTAGCTGCTGCTGACCCTCTTCTCCCTCTCTCTGGCCCAATTTCCCTGCTGCTGATCCTCTTGCCCCTCTCTTTGACCCCATTTACATTCTGCTGACCCTCATCCCCCATCTCTTGGCCCAATTTACCTGCTGCTGACCATCTCCCCCCGCTCTCTGACACCACTTACCTGCTGCTGACCCTCTTCTCCCTTTCTCTGCCCCATTTACCTGCTGCTGGTCCACTTCCCCCCTCTGTCTGACACAAATTACCTGCTGCTGACCCTCTTCCCCCTCTCTCTCTGACGCCATTTAACTGCTGCTGACGCTCTTGCCCCTCTCTCTGCCCCATTTACCTGCTGCTGACCCTCTTGCCGCTCTCTCTGACCCCATTTACCTGCTGCTGACCCTCTTCCCCCCTCTCTGACCCCATTTACCTGCTGCTGACCCTCTTCCCCCTCTCTCTGACCCCATTTATCTGCTGCTGATCCTCTTCCCCCTCTCCTTGACTCCATTTATCTGCTGCTGACCCTCTTCCCACTCTCTATGACGCATTTACCTGCTGCTGACCCTCTTCCCCGTCTCTCTGACAACATTTACCTGCTTCTGACCCTCTTCCCCCCTCTCTCTGACGCCATTTACCTGCTGCTGACCCTCTTCCCGCTCTCTCTGACCCCATTTACCGGCTGCTGACCCTCTTCCCCCTCTCTCTGACCCCATTTACCTGCTGCTGACCCTCTTCCCCCTCTCTCTGATCCCATTTACCTGCTGCTGACCTTCCTCCCCCTCGCTCTGACTCCATTTACCTGCTGCTGACCCTCTTCCCCCCTCTCTCTGACCCCACTTACCTGCTGCTGACCCTCTTCCTCCTCTCTCTGACCCCATTTACCGGCTGCTGACACTCTTCCCCCTCTCTCTGACCCCATTTACCTGCTGCTGACCCTCTTCCCCCTCTCTCTGACCACGTTTACCTGCTTCTGACCTTCCTCCCCCTCGCTCTGACCCCATTTACCTGCTGCTGACCCTCTTCACCGCTCTCTCTGACCCCATTTACCTGCTGCTGACCCTCTCCCCCTCTCTCTGACCCCATTTACCTGCTGCTGACCCTCTTCCCCCTCTCTCTGTCCCCATTTATCACAGAAATCACAGAAATCACAGAAACCCCACAGTGCAGATAGAGGCCAGTTCAGCCCATCGAGCCTGCCCCGACACATATCCCACCCGATCCCCGTAATCACTACATATCCCACCCTATCCCCGTAACCCAACGTATTTAATCCCCCGAACACTAAGGGTCAATTTATCATAGCCAATCAACCTAACCCGCACATCTTTGGACTGTGGGAGGAAACCGGAGCCCCCTCAGGAAACCCACGCAAACACGGGGAAAATGTGCAAACTCCACACAGACAGTCACCCGAGGCCGGATTCGAACCCGGGTCCCTGGCGCTGTGAGGCAACAATGCTAACCACTATGCCAACGTGCTGCTACTTTACCTGCTACTGACCCTCTTTCCCCCTCACTCTGATCCCATTTACCTGCTGCTGACACTCTTCCACCTCTCTCTGACCTCATTTACCTGCTGCTGACCCTCTTCCCCCTCTCTCTGACCCCATTTGCCTGCTGCTGACCCTCTTCCCCCTCTCTCTGACCCCATTTATCTGCTGCTGACCCTCTTTCCCCCTCTCTCTGACCCAATTTACCTGCTGCTGACCCTCTTCCCCCTCTCTTTGACCACATTTCCCCACTGCTGACCCTCTCCCCCCCTCTCACTGACCCCATTTTGCTGCTGCTGACCCTCTTTACCCTCACACTGTCCTCATTTACCTGCTGCTGACCCTCTTCCCCCGTCTCTGACCCATTTACCTGCTGCTGACCCTCTCCACATCTCTCTGACACATTTCCATGCTGCTGACCCTCTTTCTCCCTCACACTGACCCCAATTAAATGCTGCTGACCCTCCTCCCCCCTCTCTCTGGCCCCATTTACCTGCTGCTGACCCTCTTCCCCCTCTATCTAACCCCTTTTACCTGCTGCTCAGCCCATTGCTCCTCTCCCTGGCCCCATTTACCTGCTGCTGACCCTCTTCCCCCTCTCTCTGAAGCCATTTACCTGCTGCTGACCCTCTTCTCCCTCTCTCTGGCCCCATTTACCTGCTGCTGGCACTCTTCCCCCTCTCTCTGACCCCATTTATCTGCTGCTGATCCTCTTCCGCCTCTCCTTGACTCCATTTACCTGCTGCTGACCCTCTTCCCGCTCTCTCTGACCCCATTTACCTGCTGCTGACCCTCTTCCCCCTCTCTCTTACCCCATTTACCTGCTGCTCACCCTCTTCCCCCTCACACTGACCACATTTACCTGCTGCTGACCCTCTTATCCCTCTCTCTGATCCCATTTTCCAGCTGCTGGCCCTCTTTCCCCTCTCTCTGACCCCGTTTACCTGCTGCTGACCCTCTTCCCCCTCTCTCTGACCCCATTTACCTGCTGCTGACCCTCTTACCCCTCTCTCTGACCCCATTTACCTCCTGCTGACCCTCTTACCCCTCCCTCTGACCCCATTTACCTCCTGCTGACCCTCTTCCCCCTCTCTCTGACCCCATTTACCTGCTGCTGACCCTCTTCCCCCTCTCTCTGGCCCCATTTATCTGCTGCTGACCCACTTCCCCCTCTCTCTGACCCCATTTACCTGCTGCTGACCCTCTTCCCCCTCTCTCTGACCACATTTACCTGCTGCTGACCCTCTTCCAACTCTCTCTCTGACCCCATTAACCTGCTGCTGACCCCTTCCCCCTCATTCTGAACCCATTTACCTGCTGCTGACCCTCTTCCCCCTGTCTCTGATCCCATTTACCTGCTGCTGACCCCTTCCCCCTCTCTTTGACTCCATTTACCTTCTGCTGACCCTCTTCCCCATCTCTATGACCCCATTTACCTGCTGCTGACCCCTTCCCCCTGTCTCTGATCCCATTTACCTGCTGCTGACCCTCTTCCCCCTCTCTCTGGCCCCATTTACCTGCTGCTGACTCACTTCCCCCTCCCTCTGACCCCATTTACCTGCTGCTGACCGTCCTCCCCCTCTCTCTGACCCCATTTACCTGCTGCTGACTCACTTCCCCCTCTCTCTGACCCCATTTACCTGCTGCTGACCGTCCTCCCCCTCTCTCTGACCCCATTTACCTGCTGCTGACCGTCCTCCCCCTCTCTCTGACCCCATTTACCTGCTGCTGACCCTCTTCCCCCTCTCTCTGACCCCATTTACCTGCTGCTTACCCTCTTCCCCCTCACACTGACCCCATTTACCTGCTGCTGACCCTCTTACCACTCTCTCTGACCCCGTTTACCTGCTGCTGACACTCTTCCCCCTCACACTGACTCCATTGACCTACTGCTGACCCTCTTCCCCCTCTCTCAGACCCCATTTACCTGCTGCTGACCCTCTTCCCCCTCTCTCTGACACCATTTACCTGATGCTGACCCTCTTCCCCCTCTCTCTTACCCCATTTACCTGCTGCTCACCCTCTTCCCCCTCACACTGACCACATTTACCTGCTGCTGACCCTCTTATCCCTCTCTCTGATCGCATTTACCAGCTGCTGGCCCTCTTTCCCCTCTCTCTGACCCCATTTACCTGCTGCTGACCCTCTTCCCCCTCACACTGACTCCATTGACCTCCTGCTGACCCTCTTCCCGCTCTCTCTGACCCCATTTACCTGCTGCTGACCCTCTTCCAACTCTCTCTCTGATCCACATTTACCTGCTGCTGACCCTCTGCCCTCTCTCTCCGACGTCATTTAACTGCTGCTGACCATCTTCCCCCTCTCTCTGACCCCATTTACCTGCTGCTGACCCTCTTCCCCCTCTCTCTGACCCCCATTTACCTACTGCTGACCCTCTTCCCCCTCTCGCTGACCACATTTACCTGCTGCTGACCCTCTTCCCCCTCTCTCTGACCCCATTTACCTGCTGCTGACCCTCTTCCCCCTCTCTCTGACCCCCATTTACCTACTGCTGACTCTCTTCCCCCTCTCGCTGACCACATTTACCTGCTGCTGACCCTCTTCCCCCTCTCTCTGACCCCATTTACCTGCTGCTGACCTTCTTCCCCCTCTCTCTGACCCCATTTACCTGCTGCTGACCCTCTTCCCCCTCTCTCTGACCCCATTTACCTGCTGCTGACCATCTTCCCCCTCTCTCTGACCCCAATTACCTGCTGCTGACCCACATCCCCTTCTCTCTGACACCATTTCCCTGCTGCTGACCCTCTTCCCGCTCTCTCTGACGCCATTTACCTACTGCTGACCCACTTCCCCCTCACTCTGAACCCATTTACCTGCTGCTGACCGCTTCTCCCTCTCTCTGACCCCAGTTACCTGCTGCTGACCCTCTTCTCCCTCTCTCTGACCCCATTTACCTGCTGCTGACCCTCTTCCAACTCTCTCTCTGAACCACATTTACCCGCTGCTGACCCTCTGCCCTCTCTCTCCGACGTCATTTACCTGCTGCTGACCATCTTCCCCCTCTCTCTGACCCCCATTTACCTGCTGCTGACCCTCTTCCCCCTCTCTCTGACCCCATTTACCTGCTGCTGACCCTCTTTCCCCTCTCGCTGACCACATTTACCTGCTGCTGACCATCTTCCCCCTCTCTCTGACCCCATTTACCTGCTGCTGACCCTCTTCCCCCTCTCTCTGACCCCAATTACCTGCTGCTGACCCACATCCCCTTCTCTCTGACCCCATTTACCTGCTGCTGACCCTCTTTCCCCTCTCGCTGACCACATTTACCTGCTGCTGACCATCTTCCCCCTCTCTCTGACCCCAATTACCTGCTGCTGACCCACATCCCCCTCTCTCTGACCCTATTTCCCTCCTGCTGATCCCCTTCCTCCTCTCTCTGACAACCTTCACCTGCTGCTGACCCTCTTCCCCCTCTCTCTGGCCCCATTTACCTGCTGCTGACTCACTTCCCCCTCACTCTGAACCCATTTACCTGCTGCTGACCCCTTCCCCCTCTCTTTGACTCCATTTTCCTTCTGCTGACCCTCTTCCCCCTGTCTCTGATACTATTTACCTGCTGCTGACCCTCTTCCCCCCACTCTCTGACCCAATTTACCTGCTACTGACCCTCTTCCCCCCCTCTGACCCCATTTACCTGCCGCTGACCCTCTTCCCCCCTCTATATGACCACATTTACCTGCTGCTGACCCACTTCCCCCTTCTCTCTGACCTCATTTACCTGCTGCTGACCCTCTTCCCCCTCTCTCTGGCCCCATTTACCTGCTGCTGACCCACTTCCCCCTTCTCTCTGACCTCATTTACCTGCTGCTGACCCTCTTCCCCCTCTCTCTGGCCCCATTTACCTGCTGCTGACCCTCTTCCCCCTCTCACTGACGCAATTTACCTGCTGCTGACACTCTTCGCCATTTCTCTGACCCCATTTACTTGCCGCTGCCCCTCTTCCCCTCTCTCTGACACCATTTATCTGCTGCTGACCCTCTTCCCCCTCTCTCTGACCCCATTTACCTGCTGCTGACCCTCTTCCCCTCTCTCTGACACCATTTATCTGCTGCTGACCCTCTTCCCCCTCTCTCTGACCCCATTTACCTGCTGCTGACCCACTTCCCCCTCTCTCTGACACCATTTATCTGCTGCTGACCCTCTTCCCCCTCTCTTTGACCCCATTTACCTGCTGCTGACCCACTTCCCCCTCTCTCTGACACCATTTATCTGCTGCTGACCCTCTTCCCCCTGTCTCTGACCTCATTTACCTGCTGCTGACCATCTTCCCCTCTCGCTGACCCCATTTACCTGCTGCAGAACATCCTCCCCCTCTCTCTGACCCCATTTACCTGCTGCTGACTCTCTTCCCCCTCTCTCTGACCCCATTTAATTGCTGCTGACCCACATCCCCCTGTCTCTGACCCTATTTCCCTCCTGCTGACCCCCTTCCTCCTCTCTCTGACAACCTTCACCTGCTGCTGACCCTCTTCCCCCTCTCTCTGACCCCATTTACCTGCTGCTGACCCTCTTCCCCCTCTCTCTGACCCCATTTACCTGCTGCTGATCATAACTTTTACATTCATATCCAAGTCATTAATGTAGGCCACAAACAGCAAGGGACCCAGCACCGATCCCTGTGGTACCCCACTGGCCACAGGCTTCCAGTGGGGTACCACAGGCCACAGGAATCCAGGGTGCCTTCGCTAATTGGATACAAAACTGGCTCAGTGGCAGAAGGCAGAGGGTGATGGTCGAAGGTTGTTTTTGTGACTGGAAGCCTGTGGCCAGTGGGGTACCACAGGGATCGGTGCTGGGTCCCTTGCTGTTTGTGATCTACATTAATGACTTGGATATGAATGTAAAAGGTATGATCAGTAAGTTCGCGGATGATACAAAAATTGGTAGTGTGGTAAATAGCGAGGAGGGTAGTCTCAGTCTGCAGGACGATATAGATGTGTTGGTCAGATGGGCGGAACAGTGGCAAATGGAATTTAACCCGGATAAGTGCGAGGTGATGCACTTTGGGGGGATTAACAATGCAAGCGAATACACAATGAATGGTAAGACGCTAGGCTAGACGGAGGGTCAGAGGGATCTGGGTGTGCAAGTACACAGATCCCTGAAGGCGGCGGAACAGGTGGATAAGGTGGTAATAAAGGCATATGGGATACTTGCCTTCATTAGCCGAGGCATAGAATATAAGAGCACGGAGGTTATGATGGAGCTGTATAAAACACTGGTTAGGCCACAGCTGGAATAGTGTGTGCAGTTCTGGTCGCCACACTACAGGAAGGATGTGATCGCTTTGGAGAGGGTGCAGAGGAGATTCACCAGGATGTTACCAGGGATGGAGCGCTTCAGCTATGAAGAGAGACTGCGCAGATTGGGTTTGTTTTCCTTGGAGCAGAGGAGGCTGATGGGGTACATGATTGAGGTGTACAAAATTATGAGGGGCATAGATAGGATGGATACTAAGGAGCTTTTTCCCTTAGTAGAAGTGTCAATAACTAGGTGGCATAGATTCAAGGTAAAGGACGGGGGGTTTAGAGGGGATTTGAGAAAGAACATTATCACCCAGAGGGTGGTTGGAATCTGGAACTCACTGCCTGAAAGGGTTGTGGAGGCTGGAACCCTCACAACATTCAAGAAGCATTTGGATGAGCAATTGAAATGCCATAGCATACAAGGCTACGGACCAAATGCTGGAATATTGGATTAGATTAGACAGGGCTTGATGGCCGGCGCGGACACGATGGGCTGAGGGGCCTCTATCCATGCTGTATAACTCTATGACTCTATGACTCTATGCTGACCCTCTTCCCCATTTCTCTGACACCATTTACCTGCTGATGACCCTCTTCCCCCTCTCTCTGACCACATTTACCTGCTGCTGACCCACTTAGATCTCTCTCTGGCCCCATTTAACTGCTGCTGACACTCTTCCACCTCTCTCTGACCCCATTTACCTGCTGCTGATCCTCTTCCCCCTCTCTCTGACCCCATTTACCTGCTGCTGACCCTCTTCCCCCTCTCTCTGACCCCACTTACCTGCTGCTGACCCTCTTCCCCCTCTCTCTGACGCCATTTACCTGCTGCTGACCCTCTTCCCCATCTCTCTGACCCCATTTACCAGCTGCTGACCCTCTTCCCCCTCTCTCTGACCCCATTTCCCAGCTGCTGACCCTCTTCCCCATCTCTCTGACCCCATTTACCAGCTGCTGACCCTCTTCCCCCTCTCTCTGGCCCCATTTAACTGCTGCTGACACTCTTCCCCCTCTCTCTGACACAATTTACCTGCTGCTGACCCACTTCCCCCTCTCCTTGACCCCATTTACCTGCAGCTGACCCACTTCCCCCTCTCTCTGACCCCATTTTCCTGCTGCTGACCCTCTTCCGCACCTCTATGACCACATTTACCTGCTGTTGACCCACTTCCCCCTCTCCTTGACCCCATTTACCTGCAGCTGACCCACTTCCCCCTCTCTCTGACCCCATTTTCCTGCTGCTGACCCTCTTCCGCACCTCTATGACCACATTTACCTGCTGTTGACCCTCTTCCCCCCTCTCTTTGACCGCATTTAGCTGCTGCTGATCCTCTTCCCCCTCTCTCTGACCTCATTTATCTGCCGCTGAACCTCTTCCCGCTCTCTCTGACCCCATTTAGCTGCTGCTGACCCTCTTCCCCCTCTCTCTGACCTCATTTACCTGCTACTGACCCTCTTCCCCCTCTCTCTGACCCCATTTACCTGCCGCTGACCCTCTTCCCCCTCTCTAACCACATTTACCTGCCGCTGACCCTCTTCCCCCCTCTCTCTGACCGCATTTAGCTGCTGCTGATCCTCTTCCCCCTCTCTCTGACCTCATTTACCTGCTGCTGACCCTCTTCCCCCTCTCTCTGACCACATTTACCTGCCGCTGACCCTCTTCCCCTCTCTCTGACCACATTTACCTGCTGCTGACCCTCTTCCCCCTCTCTCTGACCCCATTTACCGGCTGCTGACCCTCTTCCCCCTCTCTCTGACCACATTTACCTGCCGCTGACCCTCTTCCCCCCTCTCTCTGACCGCATTTAGCTGCTGCTGATCCTCTTCCCCCTCTCTCTGACCACATTTACCTGCTGCTGACCCTCTTCCCCCTCTCTCTGACCACATTTACCTGCCGCTGACCCTCTTCCCCCCTCTCTCTGACCGCATTTAGCTGCTGCTGATCCTCTTCCCCCTCTCTCTGACCTCATTTACCTGCTGCTGACCCTCTTCCCCCTCTCTCTGACCACATTTACCTGCCGCTGACCCTCTTCCCGCTCTCTCTGACCCCATTTAGCTGCTGCTGACCCTCTTCCCCCTCTCTCTGACCTCATTTACCTGCTACTGACCCTCTTTCCCCTCTCTCTGACCCCAGTTACCTGCTGCTGACCCTCTTCCCCCACTCTCTGACCTCATTTACCTGCTGCTGATCCTCTTCTCCCTCTCTCTGACACCATTTACCTGCTGCTGACCCTCCCCCCCTCACTCTGACCCCATTTACCTGCTGCTGACCCTCTTCCCCCTCTCTCTGGCCCCATCTATCTGCTGCTGACCCTCTTCCCCCTCTCTCACCCATTTACCTGCTGCTGACCCTCTTCCCCCTCTCTCTGACCCCATTTACCTGCTGCTGACCCACTTCCCCCCTCACTCTGACCCCATTTACCTGCTGCTGACCCTCTTCCCCCTCTCTCTGGCCCCATCTATCTGCTGCTGACCCTCTTCCCCCTCTCTCACCCATTTACCTGCTGCTGACCCTCTTCCCCCTCTCTCTGACACCATTTACCTGCTGCTGACCCTCCCCCCCTCACTCTGACCCCATTTACCTGCTGCTGACCCTCTTCCCCCTCTCTCTGACTCCATTTACCTGCTGCTGACCCTCTTCCCCCTCTCTCACCCATTTACCTGCTGCTGACCCTCTTCCCCCTCTCTCTGACCCCATTTACCTGCTGCTGACCCCCTTCCCCCTCTCTCTGACCCCATTTACCTGCTGCTGACCCTCTTCCCCCTCTCTCTGACCCCATATACCTGCTGCTGACCCTTTTCCCCCTCACTCTGACCCCATTTACCTGCTGCTGACCCTCTTCCACTCTCTCTGACCCCATTTACCTGCTGCTGACCCTCTTCCCCCTCTCACTGTCCCCATTAACCTGCTGCTGACCCTCTTCCCCCTCTCTCTGACCCCATTTACCTGCTGCTGACACACTTCCCCCTCTCTCTGACCACATTTACCTCCTGCTGACCCTCTTCCCCCTCTCCCTGAGCCCATTTACCTGCCGCTGACCCTCTTCCCCCTCTCTCTGGCCCCATTTATCTGCTGCTGACCCTCTTCCCCCTCTCTCTAACGCCATTTACTTGCTGCTGACCCTCTTCCCCTCTCGCTGTCCCCATTTACCTGCTGCTGACCCTCTTCCCCTCTCGCTGTCCTCATTTACCTGCTGCTGACCCTCTTCCCCCTCTCTCTGTCCCCATTTACCTGCTGCTGACACTCTTCCCCTCTCTCTGGCCCCATTTACTTGCTGCTGACCCTCTTCCCCTCTCGCTGTCCCCATTTACCTGCTGCTGACCCTCTTCCCCCTCTCTCTGACCTCATTTACCTGCTGCTGACCCTCTTCCCCCTCTCTCTGACCCCATTTACCTGCCGCTGACCCTCTTCCCCCTCTCTCTGACCCCATTTACCTGCTGCTGACCCTCTTCCCCCTCTCTCTGACACCATTTACCTGCTGCTGACCCTCCCACCCCCTCTCAGACACCATTTACCTGCCGCTGACCCTCTTCCCCCTCTCTCTGACCCCATTTACCTGCTGCTGACCCTCTTCCCCCTCTCTCTGACCCCATTTACCTGCTGCTGACCCTCTTCCCCTCTCTCTGGCCCCATTTACTTGCTGCTGACCCTCTTCCCCTCTCGCTGCCCCCATTTAACTGCTGCTGACCCTCTTCCCCCTCTCTCTGACACCCTTTACCTGCTGCTGACCCTCCCACCCCCTCTCTGACACCATTTCCCTGCTGCTGACCCTCTTCCCCCTCTCTCTGACCCCATTTACCTGCTGCTGACCCTCTTCCCCTCTCTCTGGCCCCATTTACTTGCTGCTGACCCTCTTCCCCTCTCGCTGTCCCCATTTACCTGCTGCTGACCCTCTTCCCCCTCTCTCTGACCTCATTTACCTGCTGCTGACCCTCTTCCCCCTCTCTCTGACCCCATTTACCTGCCGCTGACCCTCTTCCCCCTCTCTCTGACCCCATTTACCTGCCGCTGACCCTCTTCCCCCTCTCTCTGACCCCATTTACCTGCTGCTGACCCTCTTCCCCCTCTCTCTGACACCATTTACCTGCTGCTGACCCTGCCACCCCCTCTCAGACACCATTTACCTGCTGCTGACCCTCTTCCCCCTCTCTCTGACCCCATTTACCTGCTGCTGACCCTCTTCCCCTCTCTCTGGCCCCATTTACTTGCTGCTGACCCTCTTCCCCTCTCGCTGCCCCCATTTACCTGCTGCTGACCCTCTTCCCCCTCTGTCTGACACCATTTACCTGCTGCTGACCCTCCCACCCCCTCTCTGACACCATTTACCTGCTGCTGACCCTCTTCCCCCTCTCTCTGACCCCATTTACCTGCTGCTGACCCTCTTCCCCTCTCTCTGGCCCCATTTACTTGCTGCTGACCCTCTTCCCCTCTCGCTGTCCCCATTTACCTGCTGCTGACCCTCTTCCCCCTCTCTCTGACCTCATTTACCTGCTGCTGACCCTCTTCCCCCTCTCTCTGACCCCATTTACCTGCCGCTGACCCTCTTCCCCCTCTCTCTGACCCCAGTTACCTGCCGCTGACCCTCTTCCCCCTCTCTCTGACCCCATTTACCTGCTGCTGACCCTCTTCCCCCTCTCTCTGACACCATTTACCTGCTGCTGACCCTCCCACCCCCTCTCAGACACCATTTACCTGCTGCTGACCCTCTTCCCCCTCTCTCTGACCCCATTTACCTGCTGCTGACCCTCTTCCCCTCTCTCTGGCCCCATTTACTTGCTGCTGACCCTCTTCCCTTCTCGCTGCCCCCATTTACCTGCTGCTGACCCTCTTCCCCCTCTCTCTGACACCATTTACCTGCTGCTGACCCTCCCACCCCCTCTCTGACACCATTTACCTGCTGCTGACCCTCTTCCCCCTCTCTCTGACCCCATTTACCTGCTGCTGACCATCTTCCCCTCTCTCTGGCCCCATTTACTTGCTGCTGACCCTCTTCCCCTCTCGCTGTCCCCATTTACCTGCTGCTGACCCTCTTCCCCCTCTCTCTGACCTCATTTACCTGCTGCTGACGCTCTTCCCCCTCTCTCTGACCCCATTTACCTGCCGCTGACCCTCTTCCCCCTCTCTCTGACCCCATTTACCTGCTGCTGACCCTCTTCCCCTCTCTCTGGCCCCATTTACTTGCTGCTGACCCTCTTCCCCTCTCGCTGTCCCCATTTACCTGCTGCTGACCCTCTTCCCCCTCTCTCTGACCCCATTTACCTGCCGCTGACCCTCTTCCCCCTCTCTCTGACCCCATTTACCTGCTGCTGACCCTCTTCCCCTCTCTCTGGCCCCATTTACTTGCTGCTGACCCTCTTCCCCCTCTCTCTGACCCCATTTACCTGCTGCTGACCCTCTTCCCCTCTCTCTGGCCCCATTTACTTGCTGCTGACCCTCTTCCCCTCTCGCTGTCCCCATTTACCTGCTGCTGACCCTCTTCCCCCTCTCTCTGACCCCATTTACCTGCCGCTGACCCTCTTCCCCCTCTCTCTGACCCCATTTACCTGCTGCTGACCCTCTTCCCCTCTCTCTGGCCCCATTTACTTGCTGCTGACCCTCTTCCCCTCTCGCTGTCCCCATTTACCTGCTGCTGACCCTCTTCCCCCTCTCTCTGACCTCATTTACCTGCTGCTGACCCTCTTCCCCCTCTCTCTGACCCCATTTACCTGCCGCTGACCCTCTTCCCCCTCTCTCTGACCCCATTTACCTGCCGCTGACCCTCTTCCCCCTCTCTCTGACCCCATTTACCTCCTGCTGACCCCCTTCCCCCTCTCTCTGACCCCATTTACCTGCTGCTGACTGTGGTGATTATTCCTTGTTTAGTAAAAGTATTGTGATTGGTTGTTTGTTAACTGCCTTGGGATATATGTTGTAATCTCATTGGTAGTTGATGATCACATGATGTGTTGTGGCCACCTTAAATTCAGTTCTTTTCCAGCCTTGGTTGGGCTGGATGTGCTGCAGATTTTGAAGTTAATAAAGCCTAGCTTTGGAAGGCAAATCCATTCTTTATTTCAATTTACTAACTTTATGTTAGAATGGAGCGATATCTTCAACGAGAATGATTCAAGGCTGACCCCAATTCTGCTGGAGTGGATGATAAATGGAAACATTGGTATTGTACATTTATAAACTTTTTGGGCGTGTTGGATCAAGAGTCTCTAAATAAGCTGAATATGCTGATCAACTACATTGCTCCGGATGTATATAAATATATTTTGGACTGTAAAATTTAAGAAGTGGCTATTTCTACATTGGAAACGATTTTTGTTAAACCAAAGAATGAGGTATTTGCATGTCACCTTCTATCTGCCCGTAGGCAGCAGGTGGGAGAATCTTTGGATACTTATTTACAAGCACTTCGGTGCCTTAGTGTTAACTGTAATTATAAGACCGTGACGGCTGAAGAATATAAGGAAGAATCGGTACGGGGTGCTTTTATTAATGGATTACTGTCTAGATCAATTCGTCAGTGGTTGTTAGAAAATAAGACTTTGGATCTTAAAAGTGCTTTTGAGCAAGCTTCTACATTGGATGTGGTTCAGGGAAGTTCGGACTCTTATGCTCTTTTTAATCGGCCTGCGACTATGGTTTCGGCAGTTTCGGATGAAAAGGAATTATGTGGACTTAATGGGAGTGGTTTACTAGATTCTGAAACAGTTTTTATTTCGGCGGCTGTTGCCTCTAGGATTCAGAAGTGCTATTTTTGTGGGAATATCCAGCACCCTCGTCTGAAGTGTCCTGCTCGGGAGGCTGTGTGTAGTAAATGCGGCAAGAGAGGTCATTATGCACGCGTGTGCAAATCATCAGGTTCAATTACCTCCTCCTCTCCTGGTGTGGGAGTGCCCTCCTCCACTACCTCCTCTGTGACTATTCAGCCTTTAGATAGGGTGTTTATTGCGTCAATTTCTGCTGCATTTGCTCATGGCCTAAACAAAGCTATAGTTACGGCTCAAGTTAATGGGTTGGAAGTAAAGGCCCTTATAGATACGGGCAGTACTGAGAGTTTTATACGTCTTCAGTTTGCGAAGGAGAAGCATTTGAAAATTTCGCCTGTTACGTATCAGGTGTGTATGGCTCAGACGACCCTTACTTCACAAATAGCTGGTTGTTGCTTTGTGAAAATGATTCTTCTAGGTAATACGTATACTGATATATGCCTATCTGTTTTGCCTAATCTCTGTGTGGATATTTTGATTGGACATGATGTGCTTCAGTTACACGAGTCTCTTAGTCTTTCATTTGGAGGGACTAAGCCACCTTTATCTATTTGTGGATTAACCTCTTTATCTATTTCTCCATTATCACTTTTTTCCAATTTGATGTCGGATTGTAAGCCAATTGCTACCAAGTCAAGAAGATATAGTAGGCAGGATAGAGAATTTATTAATTCTGAAGTTCAACGTCTCTTATTGGAAGGAATCATTGAACCTAGTTGTTCGCCTTGGCGAGCACAGGTAGTTGTCACGACTAACGAGAGACACAAGAAACGAATGGTGATAGACTATTCCCAAACTATTAATAGGTATACTCAATTAGATGCGTACCCTTTGCCTAAGATTGATGAGTTTATCAACAAAGTATCTCAGTATAAGGTTTTTAGCACTATTGATTTAAAGAGTGCTTATCATCAGATTCCTATTGTTAAGAAGGATCAACCATATACGGCCTTTGAGGCTGGTGGAAAGCTGTATCAGTTTTGCCGAATACCATTTGGTGTTACTAATGGTGTTGCTTGTTTTCAACGGGCAATGGATGCTTTTATAAGTGATAACTCTCTCTCTGACACCTTTTCATACTTAGATGACATCAGTGTGTGGCAAATCAAGGGTGGAGCATGATTCTAATTTAAAAAGATTCCTTCAAGCTGCGGAAAAAGTTGGTTTAACTTTTAACAAAGAGAAATGTATCTTTTCGACTACTGAGGTAAATCTATTGGGGTATATTATCTCGGGAAACAAGATTAATCCAGATCCAGAACGTCTGCGACCATTGATTGATTTACCTTGTCCTACTAATTCTAAGGCTTTGCAACGAGTTGTTGGACTGTTTTCTTATTATTCTAATTGGATTGCAAATTTTTCATGGAAGATCCGGCCTCTTATTCAGGTTACGACATGTCCTGGCCTCCCATGATAGAGGATATGTTTTGAGAATTTTAAAAAGGATATTTTAGGAGCAGTTGTGCATTCTATTGATGAGCAGGTTCCCTTTGTGATCGAGATGGATGCTTCGGATTTTGCAATTGGGGCGACTCTGAACCAAAATGGAAGACCTGTGGCCTTTTTCTCACGTACTTTGAACAATAGTGAAAAAAGACATTCTTCAATAGAGAAAGAGGCATACGCAATAGTAGAAGCATTGCGTAAATGGAGACATTATTTATCGGGGTGACATTTCAAGTTGGTAACTGATCAAAAATCTGTGTCCTTTATGTTTGATGTTAAACATTTTGGAAAGATCAAAAATGATAAAATAATGAGATGGAGGATTGAGTTGGCATGTTACCATTTTGACATAGTTTATCGTCCGGGGAAGGATAATGTTGCTGCTGATGCACTGTCGAGGGCTTATTGTTCTGTGATTCACGGAGATACGCTTATTAATCTTCACAATGCCTTATGTCATCCTGGGGTTATGAGGATGATACACTTTGTACGCAGTAAGAACTTGCCTTTTTCAGTTGAAGACGTCAAGCGGATGACTTCATCATGTTCTATCTGTGTCATAGAGTCATAGAGTTTTAAAGCACAGAAAGAGGCCCTTCGGCCCATCGTGTCTGCACCGCCCATCCATCCCTGTCCAGTCTAATCCCATTTTCCAGCATTTGGTCCATAGCCTTGTATGCAATGGCATTTCAAGTGCTCATCCAAATGCTTCTTGAATGTTGTGAGGGTTCCTGCCTCTACCACCCTTTCAGGCATTGAGTTCCACATTCCAACCACCCTCTGGGTGAAAAAGTTCCTCCTCAAATCCCCTCTAAATCTCCTGCCCATTACCCTGAATCTATGCCCCCTTGTTATTGACCCCCCCACTAAGGGGAAAAGTCCCTCTTTATCTACCCTATCTATGCCCCTCATCATTTTGTACACCTCAATCAGGTCCCCCCTCAGCCTTCTCTGCTCCAAGGAAAACAACCCCAGCCTGTCCAGCCTCTCTTCATAGCTGAGGCGCTCCATCCCAGGTAACATCCTGGTGAATCTTCTCTGCACCCTCTCCAAAGCAATCACATCCTTCCTATAGTGAGGCGACCAGAACTGCACACAGTACTCCAGCTGTGGCCTCACCAGCGTTTTGTACAGCTCCATCATAACCTCCCTGCTCTTATATTCTATGCCTCGGCTAATGAAGGCAAGTATCCCATATGCCTTTTTAACCACCTTATCTACCTGCTCCGCTGCCTTCAGGGGTCTATGTACATGTACACCAAGGTCCCTCTGACCCTTTGTACTTCCTAGGGTCCGACCACTCATTGTGTATTCCCTTGCCTTATTTGTCCGTCCAAAATGCATCACCTCGCACTTTTCAGGGTTAAATTCCATTTGCCACTTTTCCGCCCATCTGACCAACCCGTTTATATCGTCCTGTAGCCGGAGGCTTTCCTCCTCGCAATTTACCACCCCACCAATTTTCGTGTCATCTGCGAACTTACTGATCATACCTTTTACATTCTCATCCAAATCATTTATATGGATCACGAACAACAAGGGACCCAGCACCGATCCCGGAGGTACCCCACTGGACACAGGCTTCCCGTAACAAAAGCAACCTTCAACCATCACCCTCTGCCTCCTGCCACTCAGCCAGTTTAGGATCCAACGCGCCAAGGCACCCTGGATCCCATGGGCTCTTACCTTCTTAGCCAGTCTCCTATGCGGGACTTTGTCAAAAGCTTTACTGAAGTCCATGTAAACCACATCCACAGCATTTCCCTCATCCACCCCACTAGTCAGCCCCTCGAAAAATTCGATCAGATTTGTCAGACATGATTTACCCTTGACAAAGCCATGCTGACTATCCCCGATTAATCCTTGCCTCTCCAAGTGGAGATTAATTTTGTCCCTCAGAATTTTTTCCAATAATTTCCCAACCACAGATGTTAGACTCACTGGCCTGTAATTCCCTGGTTTATCCCTGCTACCCTTCTTGAATAATGGTACTACGTTAGCTGTTCTCCAGTCCTCTGGTACATCCCCTGTGGACAGAGAGGTTCTGAAAATTTGTGTCAGAGCCCCTGCAATCTCCTCCTTTGCCTCCCACAGCAGCCTGGGATACATCTCGTCCGGGCCTGGGGATTTATCCACTTTTTGGCCTGCTAAAACCGCTAGCACCTCCTCCCTCTCGATGCTAATATGTTCAAGTATGTCACAGTCCCCTTGCCCGATTTCTATGTCTGCATCGTCTTTCTCCATAGTGAACACAGATGCAAAAAATTCATTTAAAACCCCGCCTACATCCTCTGGCTCTACACACAGATTGCCACTTTGGTCCCTAATGGGCCCTACCCTTTCCCTGGTTATCCTCTTGCCCTTAATATGCTTATAAAACATCTTAGGATTTTCCTTTATTTTGCTCGCCAGTGTTATTTCATGGCCCCTCCTCGCCCTCCTAATTTCTTTTTTAAGTATGCCCCTGCACTTTTTATACTCCTCTATGGCTTCCTCCGTCTTTGGTCTTTTGTAACTGCCAAAAGCCCCCCTTTTATTTCTAATGCATTTTTGTATATCCCTTGTCATCCAAGGTTCCCTTTGCTTGTTGGTCCCACCCTTGACCTTTACAGAAACATGTTGGCGTTGTACTCTCTCAATTTCCCTTCTGAAAGTCTCCCATTGTTTTGATGTGGATTTTCCTATAAGCAGCTGCTCCCAGTCCACTTTGGCCAGATCCTGCCTTATCATATTAAAATCGGCCTTCCCCCAATTTAGAACCCTTATTTCCGGGCCGTCTTTGTCTTTTTCCATGACCACCTTAAATCTCACCGAATTATGGTCACTGTCGCCAAAATGCTCCCCTACTGACACTTCCACCACTTGCCCGGCTACATTCACCAGAATTAGGTCCAGTACCGCCCCCTCTCTTGTAGGACTTTCTACATGTTGGCTCAAAAAGCTCTCCTGGATGCTCTTTAAGAATTCTGCACCCTCTAAACCTTTCACACTCTGACTATTCCAATTAATATTGGGGAAGTTGAAATCCCCCACTATTATTACCCTATTATTTTCGCACTTTTCTGAGATTTGCCTACATATCTGTTCCTCTATCTCCCCCTGATAGTACACTCCCAGCAAAGTGCTTGCCCCCTTTTCGTTTTTAAGTTCTACCCATATGGCCTCATTAGAGGAACCCGCTAAAATATCATCCCTCCTTACAGCAGTAATTGACTCCTTAATTAATATTGCAACACCCCCTCCCCTTTTACACCCCCCTCTGTCTCGCCTGAAGATTCTATACCCCGGAATATTGAGCTGCCAGTCCTGACCCTCCCTCAACCATGTCTCCGTGTAAACCGAATTTCTTTAAGCCTCAACGAGCTCATCTTATAAAGGCTACTTGTCCTTTTCAACGTTTGAGCGTCGATTTTAAGGGGCCTCTTCCTTCAACTGCTCAAAACCGATATATATTTACTGTTGTGGATGAGTTTTCAAGGTTCCCTTTTGCTTTTCCTTGTGCAGAAGTATCAGCTGCTACAGTTATTAAATGTCTGACTCAACTTTTTGTCATCTTTGGGATGCCTGCTTATATCCATTCGGATCAGGGAAGTTCTTTTATGTCTTCCCAGTTGAAGGAATACCTTCAGAGTCGGGGAATTTCTACTAGTAGAACTACCCCGTATAATTCCCAGGGTAATGGACAGTGCGAACGATACAATGGGGTGATCTGGAAGGCAGCTATGTTGGCTTTGACATCCCGGAACCTTAAGAATACACAGTGGGAAATGGTACTGCCTGATGCCCTGCATTCCATTAGATCATTGCTTTCAACGGCTACTAATGTGACCCCCCATGAAAGGCTCTTTAACTATCCGCGGAGATCTACTATGGGATATTCGGTACCTTCATGGCTTACTATGCAGGGACCTGTGCTGCTTCGACGCCATGACAGATTGTCAAAATATGATCCTTTGGTGGAGGAGGTGGAGCTGTTGGAGGCAAATTCCCAATATGCTCATATTCGATTCCAAAATGGGAAAGAAAGTACTGTTTCAATTAAAGACTTGGCTCCTTGTGGGGGCCAGCCCTCTTCTGAGGATATTAACAATAGTCATGATTCAGGTAATGTGGATGCTGTTACAGATACTACGAACATTTCCAATCCGATTGCAGATAATTATACTTCTATTAGTCAGCCCTTGATAGATGTTTATGACCGTCCCAGTTTACCTTCTGATGGGATTTCTAATCTGGAAACCGTTGAAAATCGGGATATGGATAGCCTTCCTGCTGAAGATACTTCTGTGCCTTCTGGTGTGGGAGGGCAAGGAATTTCACCAAGGTGAAGAAGGTCGACACGAACAAGATATCCGGTCGACCGATTGAAAATGGACTTTTAACTTGATAGTAATGTTTTAAAATTGTTGAAATATTATAGTATATTGTTTTAGTTGAGAGATACTTAATACTTATGTGCAATGTTACTATTTGTTGTTCTTCACTTAGTATTGTGTCATGTGAACAGTTTTATTCTTGTTGTGCATAGTTTTAGTTGTAAATAATTATTAATTATAAATTGTAAAGGTTATTTAGGTTGGAGTATATTTTAAAAGAAGGGGTGAATGTGGTGATTATTCCTTATTTAGTAAAAGTATTGTGATTGGTTGTTTGTTAACTGCCTTGGGATATATGTTGTAATCTCATTGGTAGTTGATGATCACATGATGTGTTGTGGCCACCTTAAATTCAGTTCTTTTCCAGCCTTGGTTGGGACTGGATGTGGGAAGATGTGCTGCAGATTTTAAAGTTAATAAAGCCTAGCTTTGGAAGGCAAATCTATTCTTTATTTCACTGACCCTCTTTCCCATCTCTCTGACCCCATTTACCTGCTGCTGACCCCCTTCCCTCTTTCTCTGACCCCATTTACCTGCTGCTGACCCTCTTCCCCCTCTCTGTGACCCCATTTACCTGCTGCTGATCATACCTTTTACATTCATATCCAAGTCATTAATGTAGACCACAAACAGCAAGGGACCCAGCACCGATCCCTGTGGTACCCCACTGGCCACAGGCTTCCAGTCACAAAAACAACCTTCGACCATCACCCTCTGCCTTCTGCCACTAAGCCAGTTTTGTATCCAATTAGCCAAGGCACCCTGGATTCCATCCAGGGTGATGCTCGAAGGTTGTTTTTGTGACTGGAAGCCTGTGGCCAGTGGGTTATCACAGGGATCGGTGCTGGGTCCCTTGCTGTTTGTGATCTACATTAATGACTTGGATATGAATGTAAAAGGTATGATCAGTAAGTTCACGGATGATACAAAAATTGGTAGGGTGGTAAATAGCGAGGAGGGTAGTCTCAGTCTGCAGGACGATATAGATGGGTTGGTCAGTTGTTTGGAACAGTGGCGAATGGAATTTAACACGGAAAAGTGCGAGGTGACGCACTTTGGGGGGAATAACAAGGCAAGGGAATACACAATGAATGGTAAGACGCTAGGCAAGACGGAGGGTCAGAGGGATCTGGGTGTGCAAGTACACAGATCCCTGAAGGCGGCGGAACAGGTGGATAAGGTGGTAAAAAAGGCATATGGGATACTTGCCTTCATTAGCCGAGGCATAGAATATAAGAGCAAGGAGGTTATGATGGAGCTATATAAAACACTGGTTAGGCCACAACTGGAATACTGTGTGCAGTTCTGGTTGCCACACTACAGGAAGGATGTGATCGCTTTGGAGAGGGTGCAGAGGAGATTCACCAGGATGTTACCAGGAATGGAGCGCTTCAGCTATGAAGAGAGACTGGGCAGATTGGGTTTGTTTTCCTTGGAGCAGAGGGGGCTGAGGGGGGACATGATTGAGGTGTACAAAATTATGAGGGGCATAGATAGGATGGATACTAAGGAGCTTTTTCCCTTAGTAGAAGGGTCATTAACTAGGGGGCATAGATTCAAGGTAAAGGGCGGGAGGTTTAGAGGGGATTTGAGAAATAACTTTTTCACCCAGAAGGTGGTTGGAGTCTGGAACTCACTGCCTGAAAGGGTTGTGGAGGCAGGCACCCTCACAACATTCAAGAAGCATTTGGATGAGCACTTGAAATGCCATAGCATAAAAGGCTACGGACCAAATGCTGGAATATGGGATTAGATTAGACAGGGTTTGATGGCCGGCGCGGTCACGATTTGCCGAAGGGCCTCTATCCATGCTGTATAACTCTATGACTCTATGAATCTATGCTGAACCTCTTCCTCCTCTCTCTGACCCCATTTACCTGCTGCTGACCCACTTCCCCCTCTCTCTGAACCCATTTACCTGCTGCTGACCCTCTTCCCCCTCTCTGACCCAATTTACCTGCTGCTGACCCTCTTCCCCCTCTCTCTGACCCCACTTCCCCCTCTCTCTGACTCCATTTTCATGCTGCTGACCCTCTTCCCCCCTCTCTCTGACCCCATTAACCTGCTGCTGACCCACTTCCACCTCTCCCTGAGCCCATTTACCTGCTGCTGACCCTCTTCCCCCTCTCTCTGACACAATTTACCTGCTGCTGACCCTCTTTCCCCTCTCTCTGGCCATATTTACCTGCTGCTGACCTTCCCCCTCTCTCTGACCCCATTTACCTGCTGCTGACCCTCTTCCCCCTCTCTCTGACCCCACTTCCCCCTCTCTCTGACTCCATTTTCATGCTGCTGACCCTCTTCCCCCTCTCTCTGACCCCATTTACCTGCAGCTGACCCACTTCCCCCTCTCTCTGACACCATTTTCATGCTGCTGATCCTCTTGCCCCTCTCTCTGACCCCATTTACCTGCTGCTGATGCTCTTCCCCCTTTCTCTGACCCCATTTACCTGCTGCTGACCCTCTTCCCCCTCTCTCTGACCCCATTTACCTGCTGCTGACCCTCTTCCCCCTCTCTCTGACCCCATTTACCTGCTGCTGACCCTCTTCCCCCTCTCTCTGACCCCATTTACCTGCTGCTGATCATACCTTTTACATTCATATCCAAGTCATTAATGTAGACCACAAACAGCAAGGGACCCAGCACCGATCCCTGTGGTACCCCACTGGCCACAGGCTTCCAGTCACAAAAACAACCTTCGACCATCACCCTGGATGGAATCCAGGGTGTCTTGGCACATTGGAAAGAAAACTGGCTTAGTGGCAGAAGGCAGAGGGTGATGGTCGAAGGTTGTTTTTGTGACTGGAGGCCTGTGGCCAGTGGGGTACCACCGGGATCGGTGCTGGGTCCCTTGCTGTTTGTGGTCTACATTAATGACTTGGATATGAATGTAAAAGGTATGATCAGTAAGTTCACGGATGATACAAAAATTGGTAGGGTGGTAAATAGCGAGGAGGGTAGTCTCAGTCTGCAGGACGATATAGATGGGTTGGTCAGATGGGCAGAACAGTGGCAAATGGAATTTAACCCGGAAAAGTGCGAGGTGATGCACTTTGGGGGGACTAACAAGGCAAGGGAATACACAATGAATGGTAAGACCCTAGGCAAGATGGAGGGTCAGAGGGATCTGGGTGTGCAAGTACACAGATCTCTGAAGGCGGCGGAACAGGTGGATAATGTCGTAAAAAAGGCATATGGGATACTTGCCTTCATTAGCTGAGGCATAGAATATAAGAGCAAGGAGGTTATGATGGAGTTGTACAAAACGCTGGTTAGGCCAAAGCTGGAATATTGTGTGCAGTTCTGGTCGCCACACTACAGGAAGGATGTGATCGCTTTGGAGAGGGTGCAGAGGAGATTCACCAGGATGTTACCAGGGCTGGAGCGCTTCAGCTATGAAGAGAGACTGGACAGATTGGGTTTGTTTTCCTTGGAGCAGAGGAGGCTGAGTGGGGACATGATTGAGGTGTACAAAATTATGAGGGGCATAGATAGGATGGATACTAAGGAGCTTTGCGCTAGAAATTCAGTGGGCTTTGCGTCCAGTTAAGGCCCAAAGAGTGCCTCTGCACCAGCAGAGGCGTTTGCGCTGATATTGAGCACTGCGGAAATGGCGGCGGTAGCCGGTAGCGCTGCGCCGGCACCGATGACGTCATCGGTGTGCGCAGTGCCGCGGTTCTGCCCCGATGCCGGCCCGACCCCCATATTTAGTTGCGGCCACCTTCTCCGTGGCGGCCGCTACTAACATCCAGAGACCAGGGCCTTCCTGCAGCCTTAGTGGGGCGCATAAAAGTGGAGGTGCGGCCGGCCGCTTCGTCAGCGGCCGCCTGCCCGCACCTCCTTCCCCAGCCTCCTCCACCACCACCCCCGCGGCATTGCCGGCTGCTTTCCATGAGCCCGGCACTTCTCCGTGGTGCCGGGCTCATTTGCCAGCACAATCCAACGGCGATCTCCCCGTTGCAGGCACATCCACCTTAAGAGAAGGAGGAGGCCTGCAGTACTGCAGCCTGCCGCACCGCATCGGGCGGCGCAGCGGCACCTAGAGTGCTGAAATTCAGTTTCAGCGCCCGAAGCGGGGGCGGGCTCACCCTGGAACAGCGCCCGGTTCTGACTTGGGGGCGCAAACACTGAATATCTCACGGGCGCAACTGGCTCCGCGCGCAGCACTAACCTTTGGGCGCACCAGCTGGCGGGCCCAAACTGAATTTCTAGGCCTTTTTCCCTTAGTAGAAGGGTCAATAACTAGGGGGCATAGATTCAAGGTAAAGGGCGGGTGGTTTAGAGGGGATTTGAAAAGAACTTTTTCACCCAGAGGGTGGTTGGAAACTGGAACTCACTGCCTGAAAGTGTTGTGGAGGCAGGAACCCTCACAACATTCAAGAAGCATTTGGATGAGCACTTGAAATGCCATAGCATACAAGGCTACGGACCAAATGCTGGAATATGGGATTAGATTAGACAGGGCTTGATGGCCGGTGCGGACATGATGGGCCGAAGGGCCTCTATCCGTGCTGTATATCTCTATGACTCTGTGCTGACCCTCTTCCCCCTTTCTCTGACCCCATTTACCTGCTGCTGACACTCTTCCCCCTCTCTCTCAACCCACTTACCTGCTGCTGACCCACTTACCCCTCTTTCTGGCCCCATTTACCTGCTGCTGACCCTCTTCCCCCTCTCTGACCCCATTTACCTGCTGCTGACCCCCTTCCCCCTCTCTCTCTCTGACCCCATTTGCCCGCTGCTGACCCCCTTCCCCCTCTCTCTGACCCCATTTACCTGCTGCTGACCCTCTTCTCCCTCTCTCTGACCCCATTACCCTCTCCTTGACCTCCACTTCCACTCTTTGTCTGACCCCCAATCTCCTTATGATCCCCCATTCCGCAACCTCCTCATCCACTGACCCCATTGCCATTACCTCCCCTGAGTCCTCAATCTCCCCCTCTAATCCTATTCTCCAGTCATCCTTTCTTCCCCGACTCCCGAGGCCCTCACTGGTTATATATGGGCCTTGCAGTAGATGCAGCGCAGATCCACCAGAGTTTTCCCTGAGCTAAAAGGCTTAAATTACGAGGAAAGTTTGCAAAAATATGGCTTCCATTCCCTTGAGTGAAGCAAATTGAGGGCTGATCTGTAAGAAGTGCTTAAAATGTCTAATGATTCAATAGGGTAGATACCAGGAAACAATTCCCTCTGGTGCAAGAATCATGAACAAGTGGACATATTGTAGAACTCGCTACCACAATCATTAGTTAGGCCAAAATGCATAGAAGCATTTAAGGGGAAACTAGATAAAGACAAGGGGGTGAAATGAACAGAAGGCCATGGTGATGGGGTTGGATGAAGAGGGGTGAGAGGAGACTCGTGTGGAGCAGAAACACCGGCATGGACTAGTTTGGCCGAATGTCCTGTTTCTGTGCTGTATATTGTATGTAATTCTATGCAATAAACTTAAAATTAGAGTTCGATCATTCAGGAGCGAAATCAAGATGCACTTTTGCACACAATGGCTGGTGGAAATTAGAAACTCTAACCCCCCAAAAAGCTGCAGATGCTCGTGATCATTTGGAGCTTTCATGGTTGTGACAGTTACATTGTTGTACGCTGAGGATATGACGAGATAAGTAGCAAAGCCGGGGAAATGGCGCTGAGCTGCAGATCAACCATGATCAAATTGAATGGCGGAGCAGGCCCGAGACGCTGAATGACCTACTCCTGGTTTTAATGCACCTGTATTACACGGCCTGGCCTTCGATAATATCACTGGAAAGATCAAAGTGAAACTACTGGGAATGGATAATAAAAGAAAATAATGAAATGAGCAGAAACTCGAAACCACACCGCAGCACACAGAATTCTGGGAGATGGAGATTTCCACAGAGATTCTGCTCCATATGTGGCCCAATCTATTGCAATATTGTTGGTTAGCCCGCTTAAAACTGAAAGGGCTCTGTTTTAACATCACCTGTAACCTTTACAGAATATGGATTTCAGTGAAATCCAGGATTTTTGAGCCCGTGTCCATGGTTACATTTTTCTACCTGTGATTATAGATTGAATTTATTCCAGGTGTTGGTGCAAAGTCCGAACTCTTCCTGTCCGAAAGACATAAATTCCTCATTCAATTGCCAGCCTAAACTCCCACATTGAAAGGGCTGAGTTTGGAGCTCCGGGGGCGGTGTAAACACTGAAAGATATTTGAGAATTGGGGGAATTCAGTTGGTGCATCGACAGGAGTGAGCCCTGTGATGTCACAGAGGGGACCCTGAAGCTGCTTCTGTTGAAGGTGTTGCAGCGATGCGGTCAGAGCCCGGCTTTCAGTACATTGACAGAGAGAAATGTGAGCAAAATATTATTCCAATCTTTGGGCGGTTTCATTTCAAAACACTTGCAATATCAATTTGTATCTAATTAGTGCAGCAGAAACATTACAGTGAAGAGTGTTGACGTGCTGCCCAAATGACTAAGCAATTTCAATATTCCTGCTGTTTCCTGATCCCACGGGATGTGTCATTCAATTATAAATAATGGGTTTCTCTTAATCTCTCATCTCACAGATTCATTTGAGCCCTGTGTCCAGTGCCAAGAATCACCATCACTTCTCAAACAGAATGAGTGTTCCCTTAACCGCGGATCCTTTTACCGAGTTACCACCAGTTGTACAGGCAGGAATGATTTACTATCCAATTATAGCATCCATTGGAATCCCCGGTAAGTGATTATATTCCATTTCTAAAGTTGTGAATCAGGGATTAACTGTGTTCCTGCTCTTAACTGTCCTTTATTCACTGTTCTTTCCCCGAGTTAATTTAAAGGCAGGAATTCAGTGACTGTATTTCCCGCTCTCCCTCGTTCATTGACTGAGCACTTGTTGAATTTTTAATGTTCTTTAAAACCCCATAAAACTACAGCTTATTGTCTTCATTTAACGTCTTTCAAATTATTCCGTGTTAACTGAGAACCCGTGCAGTGTGTGATTCAATTGTTTATTTTAATTCCATTGTTTCCATGGCCGAACAGCTGTTCTCTCTGCCCCTTCTTTCTGGTAACACTCGGTAATATCTAACAAGGACTATGTTTTACTAAACATTCACTGTGTTGTAAAATGCTGCAGTTTCTCCCCATCTGACTCCCGCTGGGGACTGATTCACTGATGGCCGCTCCTGGATATATACCTGGGAATCCTGACAGTCGGGATTGGGATTTGTTCAGTCTCATTAATCAGAATCTCCCCGCTGCTCTCGGTCTGTTTCGAACAATGTACTGGATATTGTTCCTGCTGATGACAATCCATGCCGAGGGTGGGTTTATGCTCAATGCCGGGACACGGACTCTCCCCTGGTCTTCTCCCCTGACTGGTCACCAGCCTGTTCTCAGACTCCCCTTCACCCACCGGGCGGGCATTGTGCTGCCTTCAGTCTGTGGGCGGCAGCTGGTTTCTGTCACAATCCTTCTTGCAGCTCAGTCCGGGAATCCAATGCAGTGAGAGAGTAATTGAAACACAGCAGTGGCGCTCTGTGAAACTCTCCTGGGTTGTCCCCTTTTGAAAAATCCGTTTCAGCTTCCAGCACCCGCATTTTACCGACAGCACCGATCAGAAGCCGGGTTCTGATCCCTTTATACTAAGTGGAAAATGTTATTGTTCAGATCATACACTTGCATGTTGATATAACACCAGCTGAACCCTCAGCCAGCCTGTCCGCCCAGTCAAACTGCTGCTCGCTACCAAGTTATATTTAGTTCCCTTCTGATCCTTACAGTTAGAAGATATTTGTAAAGACAGTTAACCAGCCTGTCCCGATATCCCTTCATCTCCTCTTCCTCCATCCACCTATCCACTCTACTCTGAAACTGAGCATAGCTTCTGCCTCAACCACTAACACTGGAACTGAACGCCACCGCCTCCCACCTCTCTTTGTAAAGATGTTTCTCCCGCTCCCTTTTCCAATGTTCCGAATGTCTTCTGTTCAATCTTGTATCTATGACACCTCGTTCTTGACCCCATCATTTGCTGGAATCAATCTGCTTCTATCTACCTTCTCCCATCCTTGCAACATTGTAAACACTTTGATCATATTGCCCTGTAATCTGTGTCTGTGTTACATTCCTCTAGCTCAGATTCATAGTTTAGTGTGACTGAGCCCTGGGTAGGAAACCGGTGTATTTTAACTCCTACATTACAAGGAATCAAATTCTCCCCTTCAGCTGGGAAACTGAAATCTCACATTCAGTGGAATGAGTTCCCAACACCCGCTGCTGCTAAAAGTTCCAGGTTGCTTTTTGAACAAATGTGATCGGCATCAAACTCCAATATTTCTACTATTGGTTTTAAAACTCTGCCAGGTCTGTTTAAAGATGTTACTCAGTAAGGACATAGTGAAGTGAGTTGTCTCACTGTCCCACTGACTCTCACAAATCTCAGGGACAATGCAGCCTAATGCTCCCATTGGAAGCTTCGCTCCTGTATTAATAAGTCTTTCTCTGACTATTACAGCTCACAGGGTCCATTGTGGCTCGGTGTCCTGCACCAAGAGTCCCCATCATTTCTCAGAGATAAATAAAGTGGAATGTATTGTATATCTGTTTGCCATGTTCCCGTTCTACAAGCAGTATTTGGTGTTCCCGCTAGCTGATTCTGAACTTACTGACTTTGTGAATCAGGGTTTATGTGTGTCACTGGTCTTTGTACATGTCCGATATCTTTTCTGTTCCTTCTGAAGAATTTGTTTTGCTTTTTCCAAATCAATGTCAGAATTTAATTGAATATCACATCCTCCCTGTCCGCCATCTTCCTTGAGTGATATGTTCATAGAGTTCATAATGCACTTATGTCCAGCAAAAGCTCCAATTGTTATCTTCATTCAATGTCCTGTCAGCGGGTGTAATTTTAACTGTAAATATCGTCAGCACACGATGCAATGGAATGTTGGTCCCCATATTCTCAAGTTGTAATACAGTGTCAGTTATTTCTCTGCTTCAGTTAAGGTTTCGCACAGAAATTATTAACAAAAGTGAGATCGCACAGAATTGGAGGGCACCTTGTGAGATGGGTTGGGAGTTGCTTGCGAGGAAGGAGACAAAGTAGGGACAAATGTTGATGGGGTTTTGGTTTTTTCACAAGGGTGTTTAAAATCGAAAGTGAGCAAGTGATGCTTCAGTTATATCGAACCTTGGTCAGACCCCATCTGGAGCACGAGGTTCAGTTTTGGGCACCGCATCGCCGGAAACATGTATCCGTCTTGGAGGGAGTTCAGCGCAGGTTCGCCTGAATTACACCGGGGCTAAAAGGGTTAAATTATGAGGACAGATTGCATAAACTTAGTTTGTATTCCTTGTGTTTAGAATGTTGAGGGGTGTTATATTCGAGTTATTTAAAATGATAGAGATTCGAAAGTGTCCATGCAGAGAAACTGTTTCCTTGGTGGAGATTGGAGGACGAGGGGACATGGTCTTAAAATGAAAGTTATGCCATTTAGGAGTGAAATCAGGAAACACTTTCTCACACAAAGGGCAGTGGAAATCTGGAACTCGTTTTCCCAAAAGCCTGTCAATGCTCGGTCAATTGAAATTTTAAGACTGTGATGGATATAACTTTTTATGGTATGAGTATCAAGGGATATGGAACCAAGACAGGTAAATGGAGTTAAGGTGCTGATCAGCCAGGATCTAATGTGATGTCGGAAAAGGCTTGTGGGGCTGAATAACCTCCTCCTGTGTCCCTGTGTAACTGTGCGTCAAGCTCATCATCATTTCTGCAATGGGAGTTCCATTAACCGCGTGTCCATTTTCAGTGTAACTGGTATAAGTGATTTCTGAAGTTATCCTTGCCACCCGTGGAGTTCCCGGTGAGCCATTGTAACCGGTTATTGATTGTATAAGTCCGTGTCTCTTTGTATTACTGCTCTCCTTGCGGGTCTGCTCAGTTGCTGTGTTTGTCCGGAGGTGATTATTCTACAGATTACGGGTCAGTTTCAGAAATTCTGGGAATATCACGCCCTAACTGCCCTCCCTCTTCCTTTTGCGATATGCTTATTGATATTATAATGTTCTGTGCTTTAATGTTTATATTCGGGACATTGCACGGAGATTGAGCCCGGAGACTGAAGGAACGGAGAGCTGGGGAAATAGAAACATTACGGCACAGCAGTAAAGATATTTTTATTTTTAACTGACGACATTAGTGGTTGGATTCTCGGAGTGGTGGATATTCTTTTCTTCATATTCCGTCATTGCACTTGGAAATTGAAACGTGTAATTGACGGCAATTGTTGTGTAACAAAATCATTTGTTATATAAGTGTCACCACTGTTTAAAGTGTAACTCTAAGTAAGGCGGGACTATAATTAATAAACCATTGAAACACTGATCCAATTGTTGAATCAATTAATGGTTTAGTGAATGATAAATGTGGCGAATAATTTTAGCAATTTTGTATAATGCTGCATATTTTAGATAAATAAATAACTGAAATGGTTTGACTCATTACAAAATATTGGTAACATTGGGAAAAAATTATCCCGTCCTATTTGGTGCATAGTAACTGTGTCCAAACCTTAGAAGTGCCGCCCTAACAGCCCTGTGGGAGCAACTTCACCACATGGACTGCAGCAGTTCAAGCAGAAGGTCCACCTCAACCTGCTCAGAGTCACTGGACAGCACCTCACATCTCTTATCTCTGATTCGGGGGCAGTACCTTTACAATATATTTCTGTATCCATGGAGATCCCCCCAGCTGCTCAACTATTTAAAAATTATACACGCCTAAAATCATGTCATATCATTTCCACCTAAGTGTCTCTTGTCTAATGTCGGTTCTGCAGGAAGACAGTGAATTATTTTTACTTCACCTACCTTATCTTGCAAAGGCTGTTCCTTCTACACAGATTTGTCTCTGATATATATAATTCTCGTTTTTCTCTCTCTCTGTCTCTCAATCTCAATTTCTCTTTCTCCCTCTGTCTCCCCTCTCTCTTTCACTGACTCTCTCTTTTCATCTCTCCCTATCTCGTTCTATCCATCTCTCATTCTCTCTCTCTCCCACACACACTCTTTCTCTCTCTTATTCTGTACCAATTAACCCATGACGCTTCTTTCCATGTCAAGCTGACAACCTGCCATACGACACATTATCCTGAGTGAAACTCTGATATTGTTGATTGTTTATTCCGGATGCTCAGTTGTATATATTTCCCATATCTGCTATGATGTAATTTTGGAAAATCTTACACACCAGGGTTACAGATTCTCAATATTGCTCGTGTGTCGGATTAATATTACCGATTCGTCCAATTCAGAGGTATGACCTTCCCACTCAAACTTTCTGAAGCTGAATCTCGGCAGGTATTTTGTTGTCCTGGGTTGGACTGCAGCCGCTATTGTCACTTGCACTGGTCTTTGCTGCAAGCTCGGGATCGCCGCCATCACCTCCCTCTGAAGTTTCATCCATTATCAGAGATGACAAAAGCGAGGTCGGGAGTGTGCTCCGTCTTACATCGTGTACTTTGGAAGGTTCAATTATTCCTGGGATCACAGAACAAGTTCATCTTGTTTGTTGCTGCTCACACCTGACCTACTCCCCCTTGTGGTGATTGTTGGAGTTTGCCCACATGATGTTGAACTGTTCAAGGCGCCGATGTCAGGACCTGGGGTTCCCAGCGAGGGGAAGTCAGTTGATCAGGTGAACTGTCCATCTGACTTTTTCCTGTTCTAACGAAGGGGCATCGACCTGAGACGTTAAATGTGTTTCTCTCTCTACAGATGCTGCCTGACCACCTGAGTATTTCCAGCATTTTCTGTTTTAATTTCAGATTTCCTGCATCTGCAGTATTTTGCTTTTGTTGAAATGTCCATCTGGTGGTTTGTAAACAGAAACTGGTCGAGTTGACCCACAACAAGTCGCTTTGTAACATGGTGTTTGACATTTGTCTTTTCAACAGTTTTTAGTCATTCCCCCCAGTCTGAGAATCCAACCTGACAAATACGAGCCTGTTCTGACCCCCGCCTGGTATCTGCTCCCCTCTCCTGGCCACGGATCCAAACCCCGCCGATGTTCTTACCCTCGGTGGTCCCCGTTTAGCATTAACCACATTTCGGGCCGGCTTCATTCTCACTGCTCCTCACCCATCATTTATCTCCCAATTTATAACTGACCATTCAGTACTTATTTTCAATCACTTTTTTCTTTCGTTTTGTTTTCATTCGTTCTTCCGTCACTGAACTGCTACTTGTTATCTGGTAACTCATTATCTGGCTGTCCATTTGCTCGTACAATTAAAGGGCCGGTAATTTACTCGGAACTCGTCGGGATTCCTTGCACTTCTGATGAAGCTGTGATGGTGGAAGAGGAGCAGCTCTGAGGAAATTCCCAGAGAATCCATTTCGTTCATGTTTTAATCTTTGCTGGAGGCGTTTATTTTCACTTATTTACTCCAGACTCTCTTATACTGAACATTGCAATTTTATGTTAAAATTGTTATCAACTGCACAATCCTAGCAGCGGTAACGAGTTCAGTTCCCATTCCCAGATCCTGCAGTAAAGTACATTTCACATCAAATACTGTGAAACTGGCTCCCTTGCTGTAATCTGAAGGCTGATTCCCTGTTTCTGTCTGTTTCCCATTTACAGCGAACGTGATGACGATTGTGATCCTATCCCGGGGAAAGTGTGGTCTCTCCAGGTGTATCACCCGCTATCTGGTGGCCATGGCGGCGGCGGATCTACTGGTCATTATCACTGATGTGATACTGGTTCGGATTAATGATTATTATTTCCCAACTACCTTCCTGTTCATCACACCTGTGTGTTCTTTCCACTTCGCCCTGATCAGTGCAGCCACAGATATTTCTGTCTGGTTAACAGTCGCTTTTACTTTTGATCGTTTTATTATCATTTGTTGCCAGAAGCTGAGGACTAAATATTGCACTGAGAAAACTGCAGCCGTGGTTCTAGGAACCGTGTGTCTGCTGTTCTGTTTGAAAAACATTCCCTGGAACTTTACATTTGAACCCTACTTTACAATCGACAACGTGCCCTGGGGCTGTAGTTCAAAACTAGAGTTTTACACTGTAACTGCGTGGGTAGTATTTAGCTGGATTGATCGCTGTTTCACCCCACTGCTCCCAATATTCCTGGTGTTGCTGCTCAATGCTCTGACGGTAGGACACATTTTGGCGGCTAGTAGAGTCCGCAGGAGGCTGAGGAGCAGCAAGAATGATGCGAATCACAACGATCCGGAGGTGGAGAACCGAACGAAATCCATTATCTTACTCTTCGCTATATCCGGAAACTTCATACTGCTCTGGATGACATACGTGATATATTTCTTATTAATCCACATTACAAACCGTTATTATTCAACAGGTTTCAATGACCCGATGCTTATCGCAGATTGGACCAGCTTTATGCTCCTGCTATTGAGCTGCTGCACAAACACGTGTATTTATGCAGTAACACAGACTAAATTCAGAGAGGAGCTGCAGATTGGAATGAAATATCCACTGAGAATAATATTTAAATTAGTTAAGCAACGAAAAGATCGGAGGAATTCCCAGCATTAGACCTGCATTGCATCTCATATCCCATCCTGTGTTCTTGCATCTTTTAGCGGAACCCCAACAGGCTCCATCTCTGCCCCAGGCTTCTCCAGATATAACGCTGGCCTCTATCTGACAAGGCCCGTGTGTTTCCATGTAAGAGTCAGTGAGCAAGGTAGAAGAGCTAGCATCATGTGGATGGTAAGGTTATAAAAGCGGTAGGGGTTAAATTGGATTAAATCAAACTCTGGACACAAAGAAATACAAGACCCAGCATTGAGGTTTAGGCTGATGTGAGAATGGGATGTTGATTGCTGGATGAGCGTCAGAACACGTGGGTTACACCAGTTGAGTGTGAAAGGAGAATAAGCCCGTCTGTAATTAATATTTAAATAATATAAGGACATGAACAATAACTGTGGCGGCTTATGTGTGTGGATTGCCTGGAGAACAATAAACAGATCATTAAAACAATCAGCATGTGTTGTCTTGGACTTTTACTTTCTCTAGCTCGTGAACAGCTTCTCCATCACCGGTGGGACTGTGGGATTTATTGGAACTAAAGCGATGTTGTTTCCTATAGTGAGACTCCTGGACTTGTGCCGATGAACAGTGGTGAACTCCGTTCCCAGCCACTGACTCCATCCCTCTCCCTAACATCTGTCTGAGGCTGACCCACACTGTTCACAACCTTGGACTCATATTTCACCCTGGAATGAGCTTCCGAGTATCCGCAGCATAATGAAGACCGCCTATTTCCACCTCAGTAACATCGCCCGTCTCCACACTTGCCTCAGCTCATCCACTGCTGAAACTCTCACCCATGCCTTTGTTACCTCTAGACTTCACTATTCCATCGCACACCTAGCTGGCCTCCCACATTCCACACTATGTAAACTTGAGGTTATCCAAAATTCAGGTGCCTGTGTCCTTACTCGCACCAAGTCCCGTTCACCAATCACCACTGTGCTCGTTGACCTACATTGGCTCCGGCTTAAAGCCTTGATTTCAAAATTCCCATCATAATATTCAAATCCCACCATGGCATCGCCTCTTCCTATCTCTGTAAACTCCTCCAGCCCCACAATCCCCCGAGTTATCTGTGCTCCTCTAATTCTGCCCTCTTGAGCATCCCTGATTATAATCATTCAACCATTGCTGGCCGTGCCTTCTGTTGCCTCGGCCCTAAGCTCTGGAATTCCCTCCCTAACCCTCTCCGCCTCTCTACCTCTCTTTCCTCCATTAAGACACTCCTTAAAACCTACCTCTATGGCCAAGTGTTTGTTCACCTGCCCGAATTTTTCCTTATGCATCTCTGTGTCGTTTTTTGTCTTTTTATGCACCTGCGCAGTGCCTTGTGACGATTTACTATTTTAAAGGTGCTATGTAAATAAACGTTGTTATTGTTGTTGCTTCCAGCATCGAGTTCCCCTGCACTTGTGTCTATGAACAAGGATGCTTCCAATAGTGAGACCCATGTCCTGGGGTCTATGAACAGTGGTGTTTCCAGTAGTGAGTCCCCTGTCCCGGTGTCTATGGACAGTGGTGTTTCCAGTAGTGTGTCCCCTGTCCCTGTGTCTATGAACAGTGGTGTTTCCAGTGGTGAGTCCCCCGTCCCGGGGTCTATGAACAGTGGTGTTTCCAGTCGTGAGTCCCCCCCCCGCTGAATTCCGCCTCCCCCCGCTGAATTGTAAAACTGACTGTAAAAGCATCTATCGATATGTGAAGAGAAAAAGATTGTCGAAGTCAAGCGTAGGTCTCTTGCAGTCAGAATAAGGGGAATTTATAATGGGGAACAAGGACATGGCTGACAAATTTAACACATACTTTGTTTCTGTCTTCACAAAGGAGGACACAAATATACTTCCAGAGATTTCGGGAACATAGGATCTAATGAGATGGAGGAAATGAATGAAATCAGTATTTGTAGGGAAATGGTATTAGGGACATTGATGGGATTGAAGGCCGATAAATCCCCAGGGCCTGATAATCTACACCTTGGTTACTTAAGGAAGTGGCCCTTGAAATAGTCGATGCATTGCTGGTAATCTTCCAAAATTCTATAGACTCTGGTACAGTTTCCATCGATTGGAGAGTAGCTAATGTAACCCCACTATTTAAAAAAGGTGGTAGAGAGAAAACGGGGAATTACAGACTGGTAAGCCTGACATCGGTAGTGGGCAAAATGCTAGAGTCCATTATAAAAGATGTAATAGCAGAGCACTTGGAAAACAGTGACAGGATCGGACAAAGTCAACATGGATTTACAAAAGGTAAATCGTGCTTGACTAATTACTGGAATTTTTTGAGGATGTAACTGGTAAAATAGATAAGGGACGTGGTGTATTTGGACTTTTAGAAGGCTTTTGATAAGGTCCCGCATAAGAGATTAGCGTGTAAATTTAAAGCACATAGGTTTGGTAGTAAGGTACTGACTTGGATAGAGAACTGGTTGGCAGACAGGAAGCAAAGAGTTGGAATAAACGGGTCTTTCTCTGAGTGGCAGGCAGTGACTAGTGGGGTACCACAGGGATCGGTGCTAGGACACCAGTTATTCACAATTTAAATGATCTAGACGAGGGAACTAGATGTAATATCTCCAAGTTTGCAGACGACACAAAGCTGGGTGGGCATGTGTGCTGTGAGGAGGATGCTGAGAAACTCCAATATGATTTGTACAGGTTGGGTGATTGGGCAGATGCATGGCAGATGCAGTATAATGTGGATAAATGCGAGGTTATCCACTTTGGTGGCTAAAGCAGGAAGGCAGATTATTATCTGAACGGCAATAGATTGGGAGAAGGGGAAGTGCAACGAGACCTGGGTGTCCTTATTCACCAGTCGCTGAAGGTAAGCATGTAGGTGCAGCAAGCTGTTAAGAAGGCAAATGGTATGTTGGCCTTCGTAGCGAGAGTATTCGAGTTCAGGAGCAAGGATGTCTTGCTGCAGTTGTACAGTGCCTTGGTGAGACCACACCTTGAGTATTGTGTGCAGTTTTGGTCGCCTTATCTGAGGAAGGATGTTCTTGCCATGGAGGGAGTGCAGCGAAGATTCACCAGATTGATACCTGGGATGGCAGGAATGATGTATGAGGAGAGATTGGGTCGATTGGGCTTATATTCGCTGGAGTTTAGAAGAATGAGAAGGGATCGCATTGAAACTTACTAAATTCTAACAGGACTAGACAGACTAGATGCAGGAAGGATGTTCCTGATGGTCGGGGAGTCCAGAACCAGGGGTCACAGTCTAAGGATAAGGGATAAGCCATTTAGGACAGAGATGAGGAGGAATTTCTTCACCCAGAGAGTGGTGAACCTGTGGAATTCTCTACCACAGAAGACAGTTGAGGCCAATTCATTAAATATATTCAAGAAGGAGTTAGATATATTTCTTAAGGTTAAAGGGATATGGAGCGAAGGCAGGGACAGGGTACTGAATTTGGATGATCAGCCAGGATCTCATTAAATGGTGGAGCAGGCTCGAGGGCACGAATGGCCTACTCCTGCTCCTGCCTTCTATGTTTCTATGGCCAGTGTCCAGGGGGTGGGGCTAGTGTCCACGGGTGGGGCCAGTGTCCAAGGGGCGGGACCTGTGTCCAGGGGCGGGGCCAGTGGGGTCCTGGGTCCAGGGGGACAGGGCCTGGGTCCAGTGGGGCGGGACCGGTGTCCAGGGAGCAGGGCCTGTGTCCAGGGGTGGGACAAGTATCCAGGGGGCGGGACCTGTGTCCAGGGGCGGGGATGTAACTGGTAGAATAGATAAGGGAGAACCAGTGGATGTGGTGTATTTGGACTTTCAGAAGGCTTTCGATAAGGTCCCTCATAAGAGACTAGTGAAGTGAAGCAGCGGCGCCCTTCATGAATTAAGGTGTTAACAATGCAGCTTGCACACTAGACACGGTTGAGACAGTGACCGGCAGAGATCAGACATGTTGACCACAAGGTTTTGATGCTTTTGCAAGTTTAGATGAAGTTAGCTCTGAAGCACCAACCACAAACTATGGAAGTAAAACCACATGGGGCACAGCAAGACAGAAATGCAGACATGTGGTTTTACTAAAGGTTATCAACAGGTGAGATCATAAAGATCATGTGACAATAAAATATAGGCGAAAGATTGTGTGACGCGAGATAGGGAATTAGCCAAACAGCAACTGCGCACGCGGGCCTTAAGCCAATTAAAACAGTGTAACGGAATATGCACGAGGATACCACGACTTTTGAACGTATAAATATGTAACGCTTACTGTGTAATTTTGGAGAAGTCCTTACTGGTGCGCCAGTTAAAGATTGTCTCCCCACCGGTGTATTAAAGACCATTTGAATAATGATCTAATACACTTGTGTCGAGTGCTGGTTTAAAATACTCCACAACAGTGCGCTCACTCCTGAGGAAAGCCAAGATGCCGATAGGGTTTGAGGATTTTCACTAGAGAATGGCCACAAGTAATGCAACATTATAATGTACATTCCATTCCCGAGTGCTATTTATTACTGGGACTGGCCAACGACACAAATCTCTACAGCCCCTCTTTCTCTCTCTTTTGCTCTCTCACGCTCTCACTTTCTCTCTCTCTCTCTGCCCCCCTTTCTCTACATAGGATATACAGCACAGAAACAGGCCATTCGACCCAACCAGTCGTGCTGTCATTTATGCTGCACTCGAGCCTCCCGCTTTTCCTCATCTAACTCTATCAACATTACCTTCTATTCCCTTCTCCCTCCTGGACTTATCTACCCTGCGCTTAAATACACCGATACTATTCGCTTCAACCACTCCCTGTGGTAGCGAGTTCCACATTCTCACCACTCCTTTTATCTCTCACTGTCTCACTTTCTCTCTTCCTGTCCCCTCTCTCTGTGTCTCCATTTCTCTCTCTCTGCCCCGTCTCTCTCACCCACTCTTTCTTTCTCTGTCCTCTATCTCTGTCTTTTTGCCTGTGTTTCACTTTCTGTCTCCCCCTAACCTTCGTCTCTCTCTGTCGCTATCCCTCTGTCCTTCCATCTTGCCTATTCTTCTCTCCCTCTTGTCTCTGTCTGTCTCTCTTGCTGTGTTTCTATCTCTGTCTATTTTTCACCCCGTCAGTCTCTCGCTTTCTCCTGTCTTTCTTTCTGTATCCCTCCCTGCATTTCTCTCTGCTGTGTGATTCTCCCTGTTCCTCTCGCTCTGTTTCTCTCTCTCTCTGTTCTCTGTCTCACTCCCCTTCTCTCTCTTTTCTCTCACTGTCTCTCTATATCGCATTCTGTCTTTCTCTCTCTTTATATTTCCCTCACACTCTCATTCTCTGTCCCTCTGCTTTACTCTCTGTTCTTTCCCTCAGTCTCACTTTCTCTCTCTGTCTTTCTCTCCCCCTTTCTGTCTCTCCCATCTCTCTATATTTTCCTCTCACTCGCATTCCTTCTCTGTCTCTCTGTTTTTCTCTAACTGTCACTTTTTGTCTCACTTGATCTCTTTCTTTCTGTCTTTCTGCCCATCTCTCTCTCTCTCTCCCATCTCACTCTGCCCTCTCTCTGTTCCTCTCTGTATCTGTCTCTCTCCCTCTCTCCCTTCTTCTTGTCTCTGTCTCTCTCTCACTATCCTTCTGTCCCTCGGTCCCGCCATCTTGTCTCTGTCTTTCTCACTATCCCTATGTCCCTCTGTCCCTTTATCTTGTCTATCTTTCTCTCCCTCTTGCCTCTGTCTCCCCTTCTTCTCTTTCCTTCTGTATCTCCCCCTGTCATTATCTCTCTGTCTTTATTTTGTTCTCACCCTGTCTATCAATGTCTGTCTTTACCTCCCTCTGTCGCTCTGTCTAAGTCTCTGCCACTATCTCTCCCTCTTCTCTCTCAGCTCTCTGATTCTATCTCTACGCCAACTCTTTGTTTCTCTTCCCTTATGTCACTCTGTCTCGCTCTCTGTCTCTCACACTCTCTTGATTTCTTTCTTTCTGACACACTATCTCGGTCTCTCCCTCTCTCTGTCTCTGTTTCTCTTTCTGTCTCTCCTGTCACTTTCTCTGTCTTTCTCTACCTGTCTCTGTTTTTATGTCTCTCTCTCTCTCTCTCTCTCTCTCTCTCTGTTTCTCTCTGTTTCTCTCCCCCTCCCTCCCTCCCTCACTCTGTCTCCCTCTGTCTTTTTCTATCACTCCTGGTCAGCAGCGCTCCTTGCTGGAACGTGCTGATGCTGAGTGTCTGGGCTGACATAGGAGATCACATCCTTGGGGGGAGAAATATAGAAACATCGAAGGTAGGAGCAGGAGTAGGCCATTCGGCCCCTCGAGCCTGCTCCGCCATTCAATGAGATCATGGCTGACCATCCAATTTTAGGACCCTGTCCCTGCCTTCTCCCCATATCCCTTGATCCCCTTAGCCTTAAGTAATATATCCAACTCCTTCTTGAATATATTTAATGAATTGGCTTCTACTGCCTTCTGTGGTAGTGAATTCCACAGGTTCATCACTCTCTGGGTGAAGAAATTCCCCCTCATTTCTGTCATAAATGACTTACCCCTTATCCTTAGACTGTGACCCCTGGTTCTGGACTCCCCGACCATCGGGAACATCCTTCCTGCATCTAGTCTGTCCAATCCTGTCTGAATTTTATAAGTTTCAAAGAGATCCCCTCTCATTCTTCTAAACTCCAGTGAGTACAAGCCCAATCGACCCAATCTCTCCTCATACGTCATTCCTGCCATCCCAGGTATCAGTCTGGTGAATCTTCGCTGCACTCCCTCCATGGCAAGAACATCCTTCTCCAGATAAGGCGACCAACACTGCACACAATACTCAAGGTGTGGTCTCACCAAGGCCCTGTACAACTGCAGCAAGACATCCTTGTTCCTGTACTCGAATCCTCTCGCTATGAAGGCCAACATAGGAATTGCCTTCTTAACCGGCTGCTGCACCTGCATGCTTACCTTCAGCGACTGGTGCTTCGACCTACCTGTGGAGGGTGAGGGTGGCAGAAAGAAAGGAGAGATCAATGTAAATTCATCACTGATATTACCAGAGTTACTGTTCAATGGGGAGGGTCAATGCTGGCTGCATTTCACCAACAGGTCACTAGGGGGAGAGGGGATGCATTAGGCAATGGCGCCGCCTCCTGGTAGGAGGGAGTATTACAGCTCAATATTCCTGGAATGATACAGCACAGGAGGAGGCTATTCGGCCCATCATGCCTGTGCCCGCTGAAAGAGCTCTACAATTAGTCCCACTCCCCTGCTATTTCTGCAAAGCCCTGCAAGTTTCTCCGCTTCCAGATAGATATCCAATTCCCTTTTGAAAGTTGCTATTGAATCTACTTCCACAGCCCTTTCAGATCGTGAATTCTAGATCATAATAACCCGCTGTATAAAAACAATTCTCATCATCTCCCTGTTATTGGAGGGAGTGAAGATTGAATCCCCATTTGAAAGTCATCCGTTCTCTACTGTTCCAATTGAACCGGTCAGTGGCCCGCGACCTTGAACCTGGGCATATAAAGAGGAAGAAACACTGGAACAAGTATTTTGAAATGCGATGATATCGATCGATAGGCACATGCTGGTTTAAATGATGGATATGGTGTGTAAATGTGGCAGCTTTTGATTACAAGAAAGCTACTTTAAATAGGCACAAACTGATTTAATAGATCCACGGTTTAAAATTATTCATCCACTGTTTAAAGTTAGACTCGTTTTCTGAAATTTTAGACATGCCATTTCAATATATAGATATGTTGCATTAAATTACACACGCATATATATATATATATAGTTTCCACTAATGTTAGCTTATAAATACAATATTGCCGATATGCACTATGTTGAGAGATAAGTTTACCCAGTTACATTGTACACAGGCTGCCTTTGATTATATACATGTTGCTTGGATTTATATTTCTAATCTTGTGAGTTACAGAGAGGCCATTTTGTTCATACTTAATGTTTTAAGTTATATAAATACTGATTTGAAGTATACATATAAAGCGTTGAATTATATGCTGTGGATACTTAATTCAAAACACTCTCATATTGATATACATATCGATAAACAACAACTTGCCTTTACATAGCGCCTCTAACGTAGCAAAACATCACAAGGTGCTTCACAGGAGCGATTATCAGATAAAATTTAACACCAACTCACCTAATGAGATATTAGGACAGGTGACCGAAAGCTTGTTCAAAGAGGTAGGTTTTAAGGAGCATCTTAAACATAAAAATATAAGAACATAAGAAATAGGAGCAGGAGTAGGCCAATCGGCCCCTCGAGCCTGCTCCGCCATTTAATAAGATCATGGCTGATCTGATCCTAACCGCCAATCCACTATCACAGAACCATCTCCTGGATCTAACAGAATTAGACACACGAAATAGGAGCAAGATCAGGCTACACGGCCCCTGGGTGGATGGAAGAGAGATCAGGCCGGCTGTTCCGTTGGTGCCATGTGGGATGGTGAGATTCAATCTTTAATCTCTCTCTCTCTCTCTCTCCCTTTTCACTCCACTCTGCCTGCTTGCTTCGGGTTGTGTTCCCAGGTGTTGGGAGGAAGATTTCTGAGCTGTGGCTCCAGGTGGACGGGTGGAGATCGGGAGGAGGCGCAGACAAGGTGTGACCGTGAGTATCATTCTCTCTCATCTCGCTCTCTCTCAATCTCAATCTCTCTGTCTCAATTTCAATCTCGCTCGCTCTCTCTCTCTCTCTCTCTCTCAATCTCTCTCACTCTCTCAATCTCACTCTCTCAATTTCAATCTTGCTCTCTCTCTCTCTCTCTCCCTCAATCTCTCTCACTCTCTCAATCTCACTCTCTCAATTTCAATCTCTCTCAATCTCTCAATCTCACTCCCTCTCAATCTCTCTCAATCTCAATCTCTCTGTCTCAATCTCGCTCTCTCAATCTCAATCTCTCTCTCTCTCAATCTCGCTCTCTCTCAATCTCTCTCTCAATCTCTCTCAATCTCGCTCTCTCTCAATCTCTCTCTCTCAATCTCTCTCTCTCAATCTCGCTCTCTCTCAATCTCAATCTCTCTCAATCTCAATCACTCTCTCTCAATCTCTCTGTCTCAATCTCAATCTCGCTCTCTCTCGCTCTCTCTCAATCTCGCTCTGTCTCAATCTCTCTCAATCTCAATCTCTCTCAATCTCAATCTCTCTCAATCTCAATCTCTCTCAATCTCAATCGCTCTCTCTCAATCTCTGTCTCAATCTCTCTCACTCTCGCTCTCTCTCACTCTCGCTCTCTCTCACTCTCGCTCTCTCAATCTCGCGCTCTGTCAATCTCGCGCTCTCTCAATCTCGCGCTCTCTCTCAATCTCAATCTCTCTCAATCGCTCTCTCTCCATCTCTCTGTCTCAATCTCTCTCTCTCAATCTCTCTCAATATCTCTCTCTCAATCTCAATCTCTCTCTCTCTCAATCTCAATCTCTCTCTCTCAATCTCTCTCACTGTCTCAATCTCTCTGCTTCTCTTTTCTGTCTCTCAATCTCTCTCTGTCTTTCGGTCTGTTTCTCTCTCTCTCAATCTGTCTGTTTCTCTCGCTGTTTCTCTTTATATTCTCCCATATTCACTCTTCTTTCTCCCTCCTTCTTTCTTTCTCTCCATTTTTCTCCTCCCTCTTTCTTTTTCTCCTCCCTCTTTCTCTCTCTCTCCTCCCTCTTTCTTTTTCTCCTCCCTCTTTCTATTTCCCCTCTCCCTCCTTCTTTTCCTCCTCCCTCTTTTTCTCCTCCCTCTTTATTTCTCTCCTACCTCTTTCCAATTCCAATTCCAATTCCAATTCAAATGCTTTATTGGCATGAAAGTTTACAGAGAACCATATTGCCAAAGCTTACATAGCAAAAAGGTACAGTTTTACAACATTTTGTAGGTGTCAATCGATTTGACATTTGTTGGGTACATACAATATTACTTTTAAACAATATTAATTTTAAACAGTCTTTCTACTTCATTTGGTATTAATTTTAAACAGTCTTACTTTTAAACAGTCCTCAGGTTGTGACATGTTGTTACATATTTGGCCCCAAGGTATGGTCTGTCTCCTTCTCCCAGGACTAATCTCAATTTTGACAGGTCATCCAATTCCTTGAAATCTGGGGTTGTTTGGCTTAACTTCTTGAATAATATGTTTCTTGATGTGTTGAATTTTTCGCATTTTAGGAGGAAATGCATTTCTGTTTCAACCTCGCCGGCCAGACATTGATCGCATATTCTATTCTCTCTAGGCTGCCAGGATTTCTTGTATCTGCCTTTTTCAATTTCCAGTTGGTGGTCGCTTAGTCTGTACCTGGTGAGGGTCTGTCTCTGTTTTGTGTCTCTGATGGTCGTGAGGTAGTCTGCCAGTTTATATTCTCTTTTTAGGGCCCGGTAACATTCTAATCTGCTTTGGCTTTCGGTTATTTTGTTCCAATGTTCCAGGTAGGTTTCTTTGCATTGTTTAATGATTTGGTTCACACGGATTGGTGTTTGGACGGCTGTGTTGGTCTGGGGCTGGCCAGGGTCCGGCTGAGTACTTAGTTTCAGTAGCAGCTGACTCAGGGGACTCTTTTCTGGGTTTAGCTCTTGGGTCTGAAAGGCTTTGAAATGAAGGGTGTCTGGGGAGCTAGATTTGAGGTGATTTAGGAAGTTTAGTGCTCGTTTTTGGATGTTTATTATCAGTGCGTATCTGCCTAGTTCGGCTCTGCATGCATTTGTTGGCGTTTTTCTTTGGGTGCGAAGGATGCTTCGGCAGAATTCTGCATGTAGGGCTTCTATTGTGTGTTTTTCCCATTTAGTGTAGCTTTGGTGATTTAGCGGGCCCCATACTTCACTACCGTACAGTGCAATGGGCAGGATTATGCTGTCAAATATTTTGAGCCAGATTTTGATTGTGATTTGGATGGTGTAGAATTTTCTTTTTATTGCATATAGGGCTCTTCGGGCTTTTTCTTTTAGTGCATTCACTGCTATGCTGAAGCTCCCTGATGCTGTAATAGTTAGACCAAGGTAGGTGTAGCTCATAGTGTGTCCTATAGTGGTATCACTGAGGGTAAACTGGTTTTTGTTTTCCTGACATCTGGGCCTTTTTTGAAAAATCATGATGTTGGTTTTCTTTAGATTTACTGTTAGAGCCCAATTTTGGCAGTATTTGTCGAGTAGGTCTAGTTGTTGCTGTAATCCCTGTTCTGTGGGGGACAGCAGGACCAGGTCGTCCGCATAGAACAGGGATTTCACTTCTCCATCAAGGAGACGGAGACCTGGTGACTCGCTTTGCTCCAGCATGTCTGCTAATTCATTTATGCATATGTTGAACAGGGTCGGGCTCAAATTGCAGCCCTGCCGGACGCCTCTTCTGTGGGTGAAGAAATCGGTGTGTTTGTCTCCAATTTTGACCCCGCATTTGTTTTTCAGATATATTGATTTAATAAGGTCATAGACTTTGCCCCCTATTCCACACTGAAGAAGTTTATAATAGAGCCCTTCATGCCATATAGAGTCAAAGGCTTTCTTGAAGTCGATGAAACAGGCGAATATTTTCCCATTTTTTGTTTGGTGTATATGTTTTCCAATGAGGGTGTGAAGGGTATAGATATGGTCGGCGGTGCGGTGTTTTGGGAGAAAGCCTATTTGTTTTTTTCTGAGGATATTATGTTTGTTAAGGAAATCAAGTAATCTACTATTTAGAATACTGCAGAATAACTTCCCTGAATCTCCTCCCCCGCTGAATTCCCCCCGCGCCGAATTCCCCCCGCGCCGAAATTCCCCCGCGCCGAAATTCCCCCGCGCTGTAATTCCCCCACGCTGTAATTCCCCCCCGCTGAATTCCCCCCGCGCTGTAATCCCTCCCGCCAAATCACCCCCGCCGAATCCCCCCCAGCCGAATCCCCCCACCGCCGAATCCCCCCCGCCGAATTCCCCCCGTGCTGTAAACCCCCCCCCACTGAATTACCCCCCCGCTGAATTACCCCCCTGCTGAATTCCCCCCGCGCTGTATTCCCTGCTGAATTAACCCCCCTGCCGAATTCCCCCACCCGCCGAATCCCCCCCTGCTGAATTTCCCCCACGCTGTATTCCCCCCCCCGCTGAATTCCACCCCCCCCACGCTACTCACTTCCCCCCGTCTAATACCCCTGTGATACGCTCTTCTCCCCCGTCTAATACCTCCGTGGTATGCTCTTCTCCCCCCTGGGCTACTCACTTCCCCATCTAATACCCGCATGATACTCTCTTCTCCCCCCCCAGCTCGTCTAATACCCGTGATCGATACTCTCTTCTCCCCCCATCTAATACCCCTGTGATACTCTCTTCCCCCCAGCTTGCCTAATACCCGTGATATTCGCTTCTTCCCCCGTCTAATACCCGATACTCTTTCCCCCCCAATACCCCTGTGATACTCTCTTCCCCCAATACCCCTGTGACACTCTCTTCTCTCCCTTGTCTAATACCTGTGATACTCTCTTCTCCCCCCCCATCTAACACCCCCGTGATACTCTCTTCTCCCATCTAATACCCCCGTGATACTCTCTTCCCCCCCAATACCCGTGATACTCTCTTCTCTCCCTTGTCTAATACCCCTGTGATAGTCTCTTCCCCCCAGCTCGTCTAATACCCGTGATACTCTCTTCTTCCCCCCCGTCTAATACCCCCGTGATACTCTCTTCCTCCCCAATACCCCCGTGATACTCTCTTCTCTCCCTTGTCTAATACCCCTGTGATACTCTCTTCCCCCCAGCTCGTCTAATACCCGTGATACACTCTTCTTCCCCCCCCGTCTAATACCCCCGTGATACTCTCTTCCCCCCCAATACCCCTGTGATACTCTCTTCTCTCCCATGTCTAATACCCCTGTGATACTCTCTTCCCCCCAGCTCGTCTAATACCCGTGATACTCTCTTCTTCACCCCCGTCAAATACCCCCGTGATACTCTCTTCCCCCCAATACCCCCGTGATACTCTCTTCTCTCCCTTGTCTAATACCCATGTGATACTCTCTTCCCCCCAGCTCATCTAATAACCGTGATACACTCTTCTTCCCCCCGTCTAATACCCCCGTGATACTCTCTTCCCCCAATACCCCCGTGATACTCTCTTCTCTCCCCTGTCTAATACCCCTGTGATAGTCTCTTCCCCCCAGCTCGTCTAATACCCGTGATACTCTCTTCTTCCCCCCCATCTAATACCCGTGATACTCTCTTCTCTCCCTTGTCTAATACCCCCGTGACAGTCTCTTCCCCCCAGCTCGTCTAATACCTGTGATACTCTCTTCCCCCCCAATACCCGTGATACTCTCTTCCCCCCAATACCCGTGATACTCTCTTCACCCCAATACCCCTGTGATACTCTCTTCTCTCCCTTGTCTAATACCCCTGTGATGCTCTCTTCCCCCCAGCTCGTCTAATACCCCTGTGATACTCTCTTCTCCCCCGTCTAATACCCGTGACTATAGCTCCGTGACATCCCCCCAATACAACCCATTAAAATCCCCCATAATACCCCTGCATACTACACCCTCGTGAAGTTACCCCGTGAAACTCTCCACCTATAATTTTCCCCCCGTTTAATCCCCCTGTGAATTCCCCCCACTTGTAGAATACCCCTCTCCTATCTCCTGCGACCCCCCCTGCTGTATTATCCACCCGTGTGCCACTCCTGTAAAATAACTCCCCCTGTATAATTCACCCCATCTCCCTGTACACTCCGCCCCCTGTACCTCTCTCCCTCTGTGAAACTCCTTCCCTCCTCCCCCTTGGTGCAACTCCACAGCTCCCCCTGTATAAGACCCCCATATATCTCCATCCACGTATAATCCTGCCCGCCCTGTCAATCTCCCTCCCCACCGCTGGTGAAACTCCACAGCCCCCCCTGTATAAGACACCCATATATCTCCATCCATGTATAATCGCCCCGCCCTGTCAATCTCCCTCCCCACCGCTGGTGAAACTCCACAGCCCCCCCTGTATAAGACCCCCATATATCTCCATCCATGTATAATCGCCCCGCCCTGTCAATCTCCCTCCCCACCGCTGGTGAAACTCCACAGCCCCCCCCCTGTATAAGACCCCCATATATCTCCATCCATGTATAATCGCCCTGCCCTGTCAATCTCCCTCCCCACCGCTGGTGAAACTCCACAGCCCCCCCTGTATAAGACCCCCATATATCTCCATCCATGTATAATCGCCCCGCCCTGTCAATCTCCCTCCCCACCGCTGGTGAAACTTTATTTTGCCCCGTGTGTGAATCACTCACTTACCTGGTGAGGCTCCAAATCACAACTCTCTTTAATTTGCTTTAATTCACGTCCAAACAAACAATGTAAAACACTCCCCCCGCACCGAGCACAAAATGGCTGCCCCCCCCGCACCGAGCACAAAATGGCTGCCTCCCCGCGCACCAAGCACAAAATGGCTGCCTCCCCCAGCACCGAGCACAAAATGGCTGTGGCCGCTCACTCAGTCGGTGGCTGTATAATGAGTGTCTGGAACCTATTTGGAGAGAGATTGAGAAGCCTGGGAATACAGGAGGGTGAGAGTGTGAGATGGGGGGCATTAGAGATCAGAGGGGGGTGCAGACGTGGAGCAAGAGATGACGGGCATTCCCAACCTTCCCGCACAGTACCGTCCCAGCTCCAGGTATGTTCCTCACTGCAGGAAGGTGTTTCCCCCCCCCGCCAACCCCCATCAGTGTAATGGGAAACAAAACCTGAGCTGGGTGTCCCTGAACAGAGAAAAGACACACAGAGATTTGGGTGACATAGGAGGCCATTCAGCCCTTCGAGCCTGTCCCACCAATGTTAGATTGTGGCTGATCTGCACCTCGACTCCATTTACCCACAGGAGAGAGGCAGAGACGTAGAGGGAAAGAAACTGTTTGACTTGGCGTTATACAACAAACCGGGTGATGGTGAATCAGCCTCCCGTTTCACATCTCGCCCTATTGGAACATTGATGGAAATCAACCTCGGGAGAGATGTGACGCAGGATTCTGGTTTATTGTCACTGGGTTCACACTGTGGCACCGGGTCAACATCTGGCCCAGTGAGAGGGACTGAGGAGCAGAAAGCAGAGATACGGAAAGTGAGAAGGACAAAGAGGCAGAACAGAGTGAAAGGGAGCGAGATTGGGAATCAGAGAGAGGGAGCCACAACCAGTGAGAGGAGAGCAGAAGGCAGAGAAACTGAGATTCAAATTATAAAGAGAGGCAGATGGACAAAGAGAGAGGGAGAGAGTGGCTGGCAGAGAGAGAGAGTTAGGGAGAGAGGCAGAAATAGAGAGTTGGCGATCGAGAAAGACAGAGTGCTGCAGAGAAAGAGTTGGAGAGGCAGAGATATCAAGAAAGATGTAGATAGAAAGAAGATTCGAGAGGGAGACGAAGGGATGCAAAGATTAACGTTGCAGGAAGAGATAAAGAACAATGGAGAGAGAGAGACTGACGTAGAGATACAGATATAACGAAAGATGTGCCGATACAGAGATGTGACTCGAGAGGGAGGGAGGTGGAGAGTGGAATATACAGCTTACAGTGGGCGATCTGGAGAACTAACTCCAGTGGAAATTCAAGCCCCCCGATGTGTCTACGGGGACAGGTTTCTCTGACTGACTGTACGGCCTGGCCTGCGTGTGTCTCTGTCACTGGTCCCAGGCTGTAAGGGACAGACAGAGAGATGGGGAAATAGGGAGAGAGGGAATTGTACAAGTTTACAGCACAGAAGGAGGCCATTCGGCCCCTCATGTCTGTGCCGGCCGATTTATAAAGCTATCCAGCCTAATCCCACTCTCCTGCTCTGGGTCCGTCGCCTTATCGGTTACGGCACTTCTCGTGCATATATGGCCCTTGGTTATTGACCTCTCTGCTGGGGAAGAGCAGTCCTTCCCATCCACTCTATCTAGGCCCCTCATCATTTTATACACCTCCATTTAATCTCCCTCAGTCTCCTCTATTCCAAAGAAAACCAACCCCGCCTATCCAGTCTTTCCTCATAGCTAATAAAGGAAAGTATCTAGTCTGCCATCTTCAGTGCCTGTTCTTCAGAGGTAGAGAGAGCGAGGGTGGTGCAGAAAGATGTACAAGTTACATTGGGGGGAGCAAGCGATGGCAATGAATCGCGGGCTGTTAAAACAGACACTGATACGCTTATCAATTACTCCATAAAAGGCGATGAATTAGGATAGTAATGAAAAGGTTTTTATTAACTAAAGAACAGAGCATGCCTCTCGTGGACAGCTGGTTCCAAGAAGGAAGTGGGTTGCCGAGCAGCCACCTTTATACCAGGTCATGTAGGCGCAGCCAGCAGAGGCATGCATTGGTACACAGTGAGTAGCAAGAGGTAACAATGTGCACTAACGATAACAGTAGTGAACAACAGTGAAAACAATAACAGTGGTTTACCACATTCACCCCTTGTTTAAAATTGAGTCCGGCGGGGTGAAGTGTACTAAAAGTTCGTGTAGGTAAGTCTATCAGGAGGCCTTGTATGCCGTCCTGATCGTCGTAGCAGCGGCGGCGGTGGTGCAGTATCCAACGTCGAATCTGGTGTCTGAGTGGACGACGAGGCGTCCTGGGGCTCCGGCATGCCGTCTACAGGGGTTGGGTTGGGAGAAGTGGTGGATAATAACGGTGGTGATTCAGGGGCGCCCGAGGGTGCGAGGTCTCGTATGGAGACCGTGTCCTCCCGCCCGTCTGGGTATGCCACGTAGGCATACTGGGGGTTGGCGTGTAGGAGGTTCACCCTCTCGACCAGGGGGTCCGTTTTATGGGTCCTCACGTGCCTCCGCAGTAGGACGGGCCCAGGAGAAGTCAGCCATGTCGGTAGCGAGGTTCCCGATGTGGACTTCCTGGGGAAAATGAACATTTGCTCATGAGGGGTGGCATTAGTGGCAGTACAAAGCAGTGACCAGATGGAGTGGAGCGCCGCAGGGAGGGCCTCCTGCCATCGAGAGGTCGGAAGGCCCTTAGATTTTAAGGCTAAGAGGACGGCCTTCCAAACCGTCGCATTCTCTCTTTCCACCTGGCCGTTCCCCCGGGGATTGTAGCTGGTGGTCCAGCTCGTAGCAATACCTCTCGCGAGCAGGTACTGATGAAGTTCGTCGCTCATGAAAGATGAGCCCCGGTCGCTATGTATATAGCTAAGGAACCCGAACAAGGCGAAGAGGTCATTCAGACATTTGATGACCGTGGTACTGGTCATGTCTGGGCAAGGGATGGCAAAAGGGAAACGGGAGTACTCATCAACTATGTTGAGGAAGTACACGTTGCGGTCAGAGGAAGGGAGGGGCCCCTTAAAGTCGATGCTCAAGCGCTCGAAGGGGCGAGTGGCCTTGATCAGGCGAGCTCTGTCTGGCCTATAAAAATGCGGTTTGCATTCGGCACAGATTTGGCAGTTCCTGGTCATAGTTGTGACCTCCTCGATGGAGTAGGGCAGGTTGCGGGACTTAATGAAGTGGCAGAATCTGGTGACCCTGGGGTGGCAGAGGTCATTGTGGAGGGTCCGCAGTCTATCAACTTGCGCGTTGGCGCATGTACCTCATAATAGAGCATCTGGGGGCTCATTGAGTTTCCCGGGCCGGTACAAGGTATCGTAATTGTAGGTGGAGAGTTCAATTCTCCACCTCAAGATCTTGTCGTTCTTGATTTTGCCCCTCTGCTTATTATTGAACATAAAAGCAACTGAACGCTGGTCAGTGAGAAGGGTAAATCGTTTTCCGGCCAGGTAATGCCTCCAGTGTCGCACCGCTTCCACAATAGCCTGGGCCTCCTTTTCGACAGAGGAGTGTCGAATCTCGGGGCCCTGGAGGGTCCTTGAGAAAAAGGCCACGGGTCTCCCCGCCTGGTTAAGGGTTGCAGCTAGGGCGAAGTCGGATGCATCGCTCTCCACTTGGAAAGGGATGGACTCATCCACTGCGTGCATTGTGGCCTTCGCAATATCACTCTTGATAAGAGTGAAGGCAGCACCCGCCTCTGATGTCAGGGGGAAGGAGGTGGACTTGATGAGGGGTCTGGCTTTGTCCGCATAGTTGAGCACCCACTGAGCATAGTAAGAGAAAACCCCCAGGCATCTCTTCAGTGCTTTTAGGCAGTGGGGGAGGGGGAGCTCCATAAGGGGGCGCATTCTGTCGGGGTCGGGCCCGATGACTCCATTCTCCACTACGCAGCCGAGGATGGCAAGGCGCATGGTGCGAAACATACATTTCTCTTTATTGTATGTTAGATTCAGCCGCTGGGCCGTACGGAGGAATTTCGCTAGATTAACGTCATGGTCCTGCTGGTCATGGCCACAGATGGTGACGTTATCCAGATAGGGAAAGGTGGCCTGCAGCGCATTCTGGTCAACCATCCGGTCCATCTCCCTTTGGAAGACCGAAACCCCGTTGGTGACGCCGAAGGGGACCCTAAGGAAGTGGTAGAGGCGGCCGTTTGCCTTGAAGGTGGTATACTGGTGGCCCTCATGGTGGATAGGGAGTTGGTGGTATGCTGACTTAAGGCCAATGGTGGAGAATAGCCTGTATTGCACGATCTGGTTGACCATATCAGATATGCGGGGAAGGGGGTATGCGTCCAGCTGGGTGTACCGGTTTATGGTTTGGCTGTAGTCGATGACTAGACAGCGTTTATTGGCGGTCTTAACAACTACAACCTGGGCTCGCCAGGGGCTGGTGCTCCCTTCGATAATGCCCTCCTTCAGGAGTTGCTCCACCTCAGCGCTAATAAAAGCTCTGTCCCCGGCGCTGTACCGCCCGCTCTTGGTAGCGATGGGTTTACAGTCGCGGGTCAGGTTAGCGAACAAGGGAGGGGGGGGACTTTGAGTGTGGAAAGGCTGCAAGTGGTGCGCGGCGGGCGATTTAAAAGCTGTTGGTTGCAGACTGTGAGCGGGGGAAGTGGTCCACCGTATGCCAATGTGACACTTTTGAGGTGGCACTGAAAATCCAACCCTAGCAGAACGGCAGCGCAAAGATGGGGCAGGACAAGAAGTTTAAAATTTTTATATTCAGTGCCCCTAACCGAAAGGGTCACCACACAGTTGCCGCCGACGTCCGTTGAATGGGACTTGGACGCCATAGAAATCTGATGGCACGTTGGCAGGACCGTGAGGGAGTGGCTACGCACCATTTTGGGGTGAATAAAACTCTCCGTGCTCCCGCTGTCAAATAGGCAAGTAGTGGCGCGGCCGTTTACCGTAATGTCCATCATGGACCTGGAGAGATGATGAGGGAGAGCTTGATCCAGTGTAACGGAGGCCAGTGTATGGCTGAGTGAGCTGATATGGTCGTCCGACGAGACGGTGGTCGAGTCCGGAGACAAATTGGCGGTTGAGTGCGGCGGGCAAAATGGCGGCGGCCATGATTCCGATCCCCACGCGGCCGGAGGTGCACAAAATGGCGGAGAAGATGGCTGCCCCCACGGTTCACATGCGGCGCTGCTGGCGCTCGCGGGTTACCCTCTGCAGGCGTTGGCGTAATGGCCTTTCTTCCCACAGCCAGAGCAGGTAGCGGTCTTCGCCGGGCAGCGCGCTCTAGGGTGGTTTAACTGGCCACAGAAATAGCATTTTTGGGCCTGGTTACAGGACATCATTGCAGTAGTTGGTACCGGGGGCGGCGGTCCCAGTTGATTTCGGGACATCGCTGCAGTAGTTGGTAACGGGGGCGGCGGTCCCATGTCCCAAGGTCACGATGACCATGGCACGGCCCGGTTACGTGAGTATGCTTCGAGGTTTCGGTGGGCCGCATCTAGTGAGAGCGCGAGGGCTACGGCCGTCTTCAGGTCGAGCTCCTTGCTTTCGAGCAGTCTCTGCCGGGAGTAGTCGGACTGGAGGCCCTTAACGAAGGCATCACAGGTAAGTCCCTCGGCGTGCGTCACAGCCGTTACCGCCTTACAGTCGCAGTCCCTGCAGAGCGTCTGTAACGCCCGTAAAAATTGGTACACAGTGAGTAGCAAGAGGTAACAATGTGCAATAACGATAACAGTAGTGAACAACAGTGAAAACAATAACAGTGGTTTACCACAGACACATTGGGGGCCAGGCAGGCAGCCTGTGCTGAGGGGGCCTCGGTCACTCTCCTCCCTGTGAAGGAAGCACTTCTCCAGGATTCCACCTCCCAAAAGACTCTCTCTCTGCATCGTCACGTTGCAGCTTCTGAAGAGAGAGAAATGAAAATTGATTAAAAGAAAGCACGCAATGAATTAAAAAACTACATGCACAGCTCTGACCCAGGAAATGGAGTTTTTTTTGCTGATTTGTCAACATTTACTGGTTTCTAAAAATTTCCCAATCCTCTGGCCTAACACTAATCTTGGCAAAATTGTCTGCCTTTTCTTTCAATGTGATCCCATCTTTAACTCCCTTAGTTAGCCACGGATGGTGCATCCTCCTCGTAGAGCCTTTCTTTCTCACTTGATGAAATATCTCCTTAAATGTCTGCCACTGCTGAGCTAGCGTCTTACCCTTTCATCTATTTTCCCAGTCCGCTTCAGCCAACTCTGTCCTCGTACCCTTGTAATTGCCTTTATTTCAGTTTAGGACACTAGTTTCAGACCCAAGTTTCTCACCCTCAAAATGAATTTGAAATTCTACCAATCACTCTTTCTTAGGGGATCCTTTACTATGAGATCATTAATTAATCCTGTCTCATTACACATTACCAGATCTAAAATAGCATCTCCCACTTCTGGCATTGAACAGTCACCTCCATCTGCGTCCCCCCCTCTCTCTCCCCATCGCTTGTTCTCTCTCCCCCTCTCTCTGTTCCTATCTAGCTCCCCATCTCTGTCGCTCTTTTTCATTCACTCATCTGCTCTCTCTCCCTGATTCTTTCCCTCTATCTCAGCTTTAATCTTGATTAAAATGTATTCTGAAATGTTTCTGTCTCAACATTTAAAATAACGACAAATCCAATTGCATTTTTTATGTTAAGGGGGAAAATTCGGTTGCAATGCAAAAAGAGAGAGAGCGAGCGAGAGAAAGCTAGAGAGATAAAACAACAACAATTATATTTGTATAGTGCCTTTAATGTAGTGAAACCTCCCAGGGAGCTGCACAGGAGTGTTATAAAACAAAATTTGACATCGAGCCACATAAGAGAAAGATGGCGAGAGAGAGACAGACAGAGAAAGCTGGCGAGAGAGAGACCGAGAAATCTGGCGAGAGAGGGAGACAGAAAGCTGGCGAGAGAGAGACAGAGAAAGCTGGCAAGAGAGAGACAGAGAAAGCTGGAGAGAGAGAGACAGAGAAAGCTGACGAGAGAGAGACACAGAAAGCTGGCGAGAGAGAGACAGAGAAAGCTGGAGAGGGAGAGACAGAGAAAGCTGGAGAGAGAATCAGAGAAAGCTGGAGAGAGAGAGACAGAGAAAGCTGGCGAGAGAGAGAGACAGAGAAAGCTGGCGAGAGAGAGAGACAGAGAAAGCTGGCGAGAGAGAGAGACAGAGAAAGCTGGCGAGAGAGAGAGACAGAGAAAGTTGGCGAGATAGAGACAGAGAAAGCTGGCGAGAGAGAGACAGAGAAAGCTGGCGAGAGAGAGACAGAGAAAGCTGGCGAGAGAGAGACACAGAAAGCTGGCGAGAGAGAGACAGAGAAAGCTGGCGAGAGAGAGACTGAGAAAGCTGGAGATAGAGAGACAGAGAGAAAGCTGGCGAGAGAGAGAGAGAAAGCTGGTGAGAGAGAGAGAGAAAGCTGGCGAGAGAGAGAGAGAAAGCTGGCGAGAGAGAGAGACAGAGAGAGCTGGCGAGAGAGAGAGACAGAGAAAGCTGGCGAGAGAGAGAGAGAGAAAGCTGGCGAGAGAGAGACAGAGAAAGCTGGAGAGAGAGAGACAGAGAGAAAGCTGGCGAGAGAGAGAGAGAAAGCTGGCGAGAGAGAGAGAGAAAGCTGGTGAGAGAGAGAGACAGAGAGAGCTGGCGAGAGAGAGAGACAGAGAAAGCTGGCAAGAGAGAGAGACAGAGAAAGCTGGCGAGAGAGAGAGACAGAGAAAGTTGGCGAGAGAGAGACAGAGAAAGCTGGCGAGAGAGAGAGAAAGCTGGAGAGAGAGAGAGAGAGAGAGAGAGAAAGCTGGTGAGAGAGAGAGAGAGAGAGAAAGCTGGAGAGAGAGAGAGAGAAAGCTGGAGAGAGAGACAGATAGATATATGTGCATGCCTCATGAAATTTATACTAAATCATCACTTAGCATTATAGAAAATAGTGTTTCCACACTCATCCCACAAAATAGGTCCATTTTATTTCGATTTATTGAACTATATAAATGCGTTCTTTCCACATAAGCTGCTGGAATATCCAGGGCCTCCGCTCCTCAACTTTTGGGATGAAGAGTACAGACCCTGAATTCCTAAAAGCTATAAAAGACATTGATATAATTGTGTTAACAGAAACATGGTGCCAAAAGGACATGCCGACCCACTGTCCTCCAATGTACCATGAAATCATTGTGCCCTCAGTAAAGAACACTAAAACACGCAAGGGCAGAACCTCCGGGGGAATATTGGTGTGGTATAAGGGAGAACTGGACAAACACATCTCACCCGTAAAACAGGGGAAATCACACGTATGGCTAAAACTAGATAAAAATATAGGAATAGCAAAAAAAGATGTTTACTTATGTGCGATCTACATACCTCCAATAGATTCGCCATATTTCGAAGAGGAGTTATTTGATACTCTCCACATGGAAATCAGCCATTTCCAGGCCCAAGGAAAGGTGATAATATGTGGGGACCTAAATGCAAGGACCGGTTGTGAACCTGACTTCATAGACCCACAGGGAAACAACCATGTGTTTGGCCAGACCCCTTTAGATGTCACACCAGCCATCGCAAATCGGAACAACCTTGATCGTGAAATAAATAAAAGCGGTAGGGAGGTAGTGCAACTCTGCCGAGCCTTAGGCCTGTACATAGTTAATGGTAGGTTCAGAGGGGACTCCCTAGGGAGACTCACATACTCCTCAACTCTTGGGTCTAGTGTGGTGGACTATACAATCACTGACCTGGACCCCTGCGATATCAACGCATTCACTGTCAGGCAGCAATCCCCCCTCTCAGACCATAACCAAATAAATGTGTACCTTAAACTTTCTGCCCAAACTACAGACACAAAAAAGGAACACAGTAAGCTACATAAAATAAACCAGACATACAGATGGGCACCAGACAGTGGAGATAAATTCATCACAGCACTAAATTCACCTGATCTCACAAGTAAAATTTCAAAATTTAAAGAAAATCTATATGAGATCACCAGAGATGGTGTAAACACGGCCATAGAGGATATAAACATGATCTTCCATGAGGCAGCTGTAAAAGCCGACCTCGTGAAACAGAAGAGGAAGCATCAAAAAAGACAAAATAAAAATATGAAATGGTTTGACCACGAATGCAAAAATGCCAGAAAAGACCTGAGAAAAATATCAAACCAAAAGCATCGGCAACCAAACAATCCGGACCTACGTACTAGATACAATGAAACCCTCAAAAGATATAAACACACCATTAGGAACAAAACACAAAACTATACGCACAAAATACTCGAAGAAATTGAAAACTCCACCAATCCAAAACAATTCTGGGAAATGTGGAATAACCTGAGTACAACACAATTGCAAGCATTACCAATCCAAGATGGCGACATCTGGAGAACACATTTTGAAAACCTCTACAAAGACATCCCAAAAAACAAAACAAACCCAAGTCAACATCAGGTCACAGAAAAACTCCACACATTAGAAGCAACAATTAAAGACAACCAAAACCCTCTAGACTCCCCAATCACATGGAAAGAACTGGCCACAAAAACAAAATCTCTCCACCTAAAGAAAGCCTGTGGCCCAGACAACATCAAAAATGAAATGCTAAAGTTCAGTAATATGGAGATGCAGGGTGCGATACTCAAACTATTCAACATCATATTACGCTCAGGCTGTTTTCCCGATATCTGGTGCCAAGGACTAATCTCCCCCATATATAAAAGTGGAAACAAATCAGACCCAAATAACTACCGCGGCATCTGTGTCAACAGTTGTCTAGGGAAGTTATTCTGCAGTATTCTAAATAGTAGATTACTTGATTTTCTTAACAAACATAATATCCTCAGAAAAAAACAAATAGGCTTTCTTCCAAAACACCGCACCGCCGACCATATCTATACCCTTCACACCCTCATCGAAAAACATAAACACCAAACAAAAAATGGGAAAATATTCGCCTGTTTCATCGACTTCAAGAAAGCCTTTGACTCTATATGGCACGAAGGGCTCTATTATAAACTTCTTCAGTGTGGAATAGGGGGCAAAGTCTATGACCTTATTAAATCAATGTATCTGAAAAACAAATGCGGGGTCAAAATTGGAGACAAACGCACCGATTTCTTCACCCAGAGAAGAGGCGTCCGGCAGGGCTGCAATTTGAGCCCGACCCTGTTCAACATATACATAAATGAATTAGCAGACATGCTGGAGCAAAGCGAGTCACCAGGTCTCCGTCTCCTAGATGGAGAAGTGAAGTCCCTGTTCTATGCGGACGACCTGGTTCTGCTGTCTCCCACAGAACAGGGATTACAGCAACAACTAGACCTACTCGACAAATACTGCCAAAATTGGGCTCTAACAGTAAATATAAAGAAAACCAACATCATGATTTTTCAGAAAAGACCCAGATGTCAGGAAAACAAATACCAGTTTACCCTCAGTGATACCACTATAGGACACACTATGAGCTACACCTACCTTGGTCTAACTATTACAGCATCAGGGAGCTTCAGCATAGCAGTGAATGCACTAAAAGAAAAAGCCCGAAGAGCCCTATATGCAATAAAAAGAAAATTCTACAACATCCAAACCCCAATCAAAATCTGGCTCAAAATTTTTGACAGCATAATCCTGCCCATTGCACTGTACGGTAGTGAAGTATGGGGCCCGCTAAATCACCAAAGCTACACTAAATGGGAAAAACACACAATAGAAGCCCTACATGCAGAATTCTGCCAAAGCATCCTTCGCACCCAAAGAAAAACGCCAACAAATGCATGCAGAGCCGAACTAGGCAGATACCCACTGATAATAAACATCCAAAAACGAGCACTAAACTTCCTAAATCACCTCAAATCTAGCTCCCCAGACACCCTTCATTTCAAAGCCTTTCAGACCCAAGAGCTAAACCCAGAAAAGAGTCCCCTGAGTCAGCTGCTACTGAAACTAAGTACTCAGCCGGACCCTGACCAGCCCCAGACCAACACAGCCGTCCAAACACCAATCCGAGTGAACCAAATCATTAAAAAATGCAAAGAAACCTACCTGGAACATTGGAACAAAATAACCGAAAGCCAAAGCAGATTAGAATGTTACCGGGCCCTAAAAAGAGAATATAAACTGGCAGACTACCTCACGACCATCAGAGACACAAAACAGAGACAGACCCTCACCAGGTACAGACTAAGCGACCACCAACTGGAAATTGAAAAAGGCAGATACAAGAAATCCTGGCAGCCTAGAGAGAATAGAATATGCGATCAATGTCTGGCTGGCGAGGTTGAAACAGAAATGCATTTCCTCCTAAAATGCGTAAAATTCAACACATCAAGAAACATATTATTCAACAAGCTAAGCCAAACAACCCCAGATTTCAAGGAATTGGATGATCTGTCAAAATTGAGATTAGTCCTAGGAGAAGGAGACAGACCATACCTTGGGGCTAAATATGTAACAGCATGTCACAACCTGAGGACTGTTTAAAAGTAAGACTGTTTAAAATTAATATTGAACGTACCAAATGAAGTAGAAAGACTGTTTAAAATTAATATTGTTTAAAAGTAATATTGTATATACCCAACAAATGTCAAATCGATTGACACCTACAGAATGTTGGAAAACTGTACCTTTTTGCTATGTAAGCTTTGGCAATATGGTTCTCTGTAAACTTTCATGCCAATAAAGCATTTGAACTGAACTGAACTGACAGAGAAATCTGGAGAGAGAGACAGAGAAAGCTGGCGAGAGAGAGAGAGAAAGCTGGCGAGAGAGAGACAGAGAAAGCTGGCGAGAGAGAGACAGAGAAAGCTGGCGAGAGAGAGACAGAGAAAGCTGGCGAGAGAGACAGAGAAAGCTGGCGAGAGAGAGACAGAGATAGCTGGTGAGAGAGACAGAGAAAGCTGGCGAGAGAGAGAGAGAGAAAGCTGGCGAGAGAGAGAAAGCTGGCGAGAGAGGGAGAGAAAGCTGGGGAAAGGGAGAGAGAGAGAGAGAGACAGAGAAAGCTGGAGAGCGAGATAGAGAAAGCTGGAGAGAGAGAGAAAGCTGGCGAGAGACAGACAGAAAGCTGGCGAGAGAGAGACAGAGACAGAGACAGACACAACCTGAGGACTGTTTAAAATTAAGACTGTTTAAAATTAATATTGAACGTACCAAATGAAGTACAAAGACTGTTTAAAATTAATATTGTATAAAAGTAATATTGTATGTACCCAACAAATGTCAAATCGATTGACACCTACAGAATGTTGGAAAACTGTACCTTTTTGCTATGTAAGCTTTGGCAATATGGTTCTCTGTAAACTTTCATGCCAATAAAGCATTTGAATTGAATTGAATTGAATTGAATTGAAAGCTGGAGAGAGAGACAGAGGAAGCTGGTGAGAGAGAGACAGAGAAAGCTGGAGAGAGAGACAGAGAAAGCTGGCGAGAGAGAGACAGAGAAAGCTGGCGAGGGAGAGACAGAGAAAGCTGGAGAGAGAGACAGAGAAAGCTAGAGAGAGAGAGGGACAGAGAAAGCTGGAGAGAGACAGAAAGCTGGCGAGAGAGAGACAGAGACAGAGACAGACACAACCTGAGGACTGTTTAAAATTAAGACTGTTTAAAATTAATATTGAACGTACCAAATGAAGTACAAAGACTGTTTAAAATTAATATTGTTTAAAAGTAATATTGTATGTACCCAACAAATGTCAAATCGATTGACACCTACAGAATGTTGGAAAACTGTACCTTTTTGCTATGTAAGCTTTGGCAATATGGTTCTCTGTAAACTTTCATGCCAATAAAGCATTTGAATTGGAATTGGAATTGCAATTGGAAAGCTGGAGAGAGAGACAGAGAAAGCTGGTGAGAGAGAGACAGAGAAAGCTGGCGAGAGAGAGAGAGAGAAAGCTGGTGAGAGAGAGAGAGAAAGCTGGAGAGAGGGAGAAAGCTGGAGAGAGAGAAAACGAGCACCAAACTTCCTAATCACCTCAAATCTAGCTCCCCAGACACCCTTCATTTCAAAGCCTTTCAGACTCAAGAGCTAAACCCAGAAAAGAGTCCCCTGAGTCAGCTGCTACTGAAACTAAGTACTCAGCCGGACCCTGACCAGCCCCAGACCAACACAGCCGTCCAAACACCAATCCGAGTGAACCAAATCATTAAAAAATGCAAAGAAACCTACCTGGAATATTGGAACAAAATAACCGAAAGCCAAAGCAGATTAGAATGTTACCGGGCCCTAAAAAGAGAATATAAACTGGCAGACTACCTCACGACCATCAGAGACACAAAACAGAGACAGACCCTCACCAGGTACAGACTAAGCGACCACCAACTGGAAATTGAAAAAGGCAGATACAAGAAATCCTGGCAGCCTAGAGAGAATAGAATATGCGATCAATGTCTGGCCGGCGAGGTTGAAACAGAGATGCATTTCCTCCTAAAATGCGAAAAATTCAACACATCAAGAAACATATTATTCAACAAGCTAAGCCAAACAACCCCAGATTTCAAGGAATTGGATGACCTGTCAAAATTGAGATTAGTCCTAGGAGTAGGAGACAGACCATACCTTGGGGCCAAATATGTAACAACATGTCACAACCTGAGGACTGTTTAAAATTAAGACTGTTTAAAATTTTTATTGAACGTACCAAATGAAGTACAAAGACTGTTTAAAATTAATATTGTTTAAAAGTAATATTGTATGTACCCAACAAATGTCAAATCGATTGACACCTACAGAATGTTGGAAAACTGTACCTTTTTGCTATGTGAGCTTTGGCAATATGGTTCTCTGTAAACTTTCATGCCAATAAAGCATTTGAATTGAAAAATTGAATTGAATTGAGAAAGCTGGCGAGAGAGAGAGAGAGTGTGTGAGGAGAAACACCAGCTGGAGAGAAAAAGCTGGAGAGAGAGAGAAACAGAGGCCTGAACCGAGAGACCGGGAGGAGAAGCCCGAACCAGGACAGTAAAAAAATAAGAGGCCTGGGGAAGGTGAACCCGAGAACGCGAGGCCCAGAGACCGCGGGATCGGAGACCGGGAGGAGCGGCCCGAACCGGGAAAATGAGTAAGAGGCCTGGGGAGGGCGAACCTGAGACCGCGAGGTCGGAGAACGGGAGGAGCGGCCCGAACCGGGAAAATGAGTAAGAGGCCTGGGGAGGGTGAACCCGAGACCACGAGGTCGGAGAACGGGAAGAGTGACCCGAACCGGGAAAACGAGTAAGAGGCCTGGGGAGGGTGAACCCGAGACCGCGAGGTCGGAGAACGGGAGGAGCGACCCGAACCGGGAAAACGAGTAAGAGGCCTGGGGAGGGTGAACCCGAGACCACGAGTTCGGAGAACGGGAGGAGCGACCCGAACCGGGAAAACGAGTAAGAGGCCTGGGGAGGGTGAACCCGAGACCGCGAGGTCGGAGAACGGGAGGAGCGGCCCGAACCGGGAAAACGAGTAAGAGGCCTGGGGAGGGTGAACCCGAGACCGCGAGGCCCAGAGACCGTGGGAACGGAGACCGGGAGACCAGGGCAGAAAACAGCCTGGTGAGTCAATAAACCCAGGGGCCTGAGACCGACACGACGACGCGAGGAGATCCGCCCAGACCGCGGAGAGCGAATGAGTCCGGGGCACGGAGAGTGGACGAGTTTGGAACACGGAGAGAGAGAGAGAGTCCGAGACCCGGAGAACGAGTGAGAGAGTCGGAAGAGAAAAAAAAAAAAAAAACCGGAGAAATAAGTTTTACCTAATTCTACCTAAGTTTCATTTTAGTTAAAGTTAGTTCGGAAAAAGTTTAATTTTATTTAAATTTAGTTCGAAAAAAACCTGAAAAAAGAACAACAAACCCGCGAGGAAAAGGAATAGAAACCCGAGAGAAACGATAAACTACCCGAACCAAGAGCCTGTGAGAGAAAGAGAAAGATAAACCTTTAAGAGCAGCTATATCAAAGATGAACCCCTGAAAAACTCCCAATTTTGGACCTAAAATTGGGCTAAGGTGGAACACGAAACAAAAAAGAGAAAAAAAAAAGATATCTATCTGAGACAAAAAACAAACGACTACAATGAGCAGGGAAATGATATATCCTGAGCAATGCACAAAAAATAAAGCAAAGGAAAAATACAAGTACACAACACTAAAAAATAACCCAGAGATCCTCTACGTTGACTATACCACACACAAAGGGACTAAGCTGAAGAACAACCTCATATTCTACACCGAATACGTCACCTCCTGGAAGGAGACTTTACAAAAACACTACGCATACGTCTCCAGTGAAGGTATTGGCAGTGGAGGCAGACTGAAAATATGTAAAGATGGAAACCTAAATAAAGATGACCCCCTGCTAACCATAAGCTACTACAACAAAAATAGAAAGATCATGATACAGGGGAATGTGGAAAATCTGGACTCCTTCGAAAAGGAATTCCCCCAGTTGAAAACTAAGGCCGACACAAAGAGGACCAATGGACAGGAAGCAAAAGACAGTCGAACAGAGGATGATGAGAGCCAAGTGGAGGAAGAAGAAGAGAGACCAGCAGAGGAAAACACCTCCCTGTCCATCTCCACCGCCCCCACACCTCTCAACGAAAACAAAATGATGAAAGAGAATCTGGCCAAACTAGAACTTGATTTCAACGAATACAGAGAAACACTGGCCAAGAATCTGAAGGAGGAATTCAAACAGCTAAAAACGGAACACGAGTCCACCACCCACAAGATGAGAAAGACATAGAGGAGCAAAGAAATGAGATCAAAGAACTCCGTACTCAACTAAACAAAACGAAGGAGACCGTAGAAAGGCTCAGCAGGCAACACAAACCTCTTAAGGTCCAAAAACCTGAGGACACAAAAACAACACACACAAGGACACAGAACCCGCTGGATGCCACCCCACATGAAGACACACCGAAAGCCACAAACCCCGCTCCAACCAGCCCTCAGTCGAATCATGCCCAGACTACTGCTACCCAGTCCTCACACACAGGAACACAAAAACCGACAGATACCCCCACAAACGAGGACACACCGAAAGCCCCAAACCCCGCTCCTGCCACACAACATATCCCAGAAACCCAGCCAACAACCAGCCACCAGGCGAGTCCTACCCAGACTACTGTTACCCAGTCTGAAAAACCAGCCCCTCAGGCGGTCCTGCTGACCGACTCCAACGGAAAGTTCCTGGACCCCCAGAGGCTGTTCCCAGACAATTAAGTCCTGAAAAAATGGTGCAGCAACACAGACCAAGCAATGAAGATCCTGAACAAAGAATCCCTTGGAAGCCCCAAATGGATTGTGATCCACACAGGCACGAACGACCTACGCACCCTACAGGAAGGCACTGCTAGGGCAGTGAGCAGGATGGCGGAAAAGGCCAGCAGGGAATTCCCCGAGGCGCGGATCGTGATCTCCACACTACTGCCCAGAAAGGACACCCCAGCCAAGATAATCCACAACACCAACAGGGAGATCGACACGAGATGTTCTGTCCTCCCCAACGTCTCCCTGGCCCATCATCCAAACATCAACACAAGGGACCTCTATGACGAAATACATCTACTCAAACAGCGGATGTGGGTCTTCACAAGAAACCTCATAAACACTGCCAAAAGACGCAGCCCTCCCACCCCCTCTACCATTGGGAGCCCAAACAGGACCACCAATGTCCCCCACCCCCCATTACAAAACCAACAACAGAACCGTGCTTTTATACCTGACCCAAGACCCCCCTCTAGACCAAAAACTGTAGACCAAGAACTGAGAAAGATCATGACGATGCTGAACAGCCTGATAGAAAGCCGGAGAAATTATTAATATTGTTATTTATCATTATCATTATTGTTATCTTATCAGTATTATTACTATTATTAGACAGATATATGTGCATGCCTCATGAAATTTATACTAAATCATCATTTAGCATTATAGAAAATAGTGTTTCCACACTCATCCCACAAAATAGGTCCATTTTATTTCGTTTTATTGAACTATATAAATGCGTTCTTTCCACATAAGCTGCTGGAATATCCAGGGCCTCCGCTCCTCAACTTTTGGGATGAAGAGTACAGACCCTGAATTCCGAAAAGCTATAAAAGACATTGATATAATTGTGTTAACAGAAACATGGTGCCAAAAGGGCGTGCCAACCCACTGTCCCCCAATGTACCATGAAATCATTGTGCCCTCAGTAAAGAACACTAAAACACGCAAGGGCAGAACCTCCGGGGGAATATTGGTGTGGTATAAGGGAAAACTGGACAAACACATCTCACCGGTAAAACAGGGAAAATCACACGTATGGCTAAAACTAGATAAACATATAGGAATAGCAAAAAAAGATGTTTACTTATGTGCGATCTACACACCTCCAATAGAATCGCCATATTTCGAAGAGGAGTTATTTGATACTCTCCACATGGAAATCAGCCATTTCCAGGCCCAAGGAAAGGTGATAATATGTGGGGACCTAAATGCAAGGACTGGTTGTGAACCTGACTTCATAGACCCACAGGGAAACAACCATGTGTTTGGCCAGACCCCTTTAGATGTCACACCAGCCATCGCAAATCGGAACAACCTTGATCGTGAAATAAATAAAAGCGGTAGGGAGGTAATGCAACTCTGCCGAGCCTTAGGCCTGTACATAGTTAACGGTAGGTTCAGAGGGGACTCCCTAGGGAGACTCACATACTCCTCAAATCTTGGGTCTAGTGTGGAGGACTATACAATCACTGACCTGGACCCCTGCGATATCAACTCATTCACTGTCAGGCAGCAATCCCCCCTCTCAGACCATAACCAAATAAATATGTACCTTAAACTTTCTGCCCAAACTACAGACACGAAAAATGAACCCAGTAAGCTCCATAAAATAAACCAGACATACAGATGGGCCCCAGGCAGTGGAGAAAAATTCATCACAGCACTAAAGTCACCTGATCTCACAAGTAAAATATCAAAATTTAAAGAATACCCATACGAGATCACCAGAGATGGTGTAAACATGGCCATAGAGGATATAAATATGATCTTCCATGAGGCAGCTGTAAAAGCCGACCTTGTGAAACAGAAGAGGAAGCGTCACAAAAGACAAAATAAAAATAATAAATGGTTTGACCACGAATGCAAAAATGCCAGAAAAGACCTGAGAAAAATATCAAACCAAAAGCATCGCCAACCAAACAATCCGGACCTACGTACTAGATACAATGAAACCCTCAAAAGATATAAACACACCATTAGGAACAAAACACAAAACTATACCCACAAAATACTCGAAGAAATTGAAAACTCCACCAATCCAAAACAATTCTGGGAAATGTGGAATAACCTGAGTACAACACAATTGCAAGCATTACCAATCCAAGATGGCGACATCTGGAGAACACATTTTGAAAACCTCTACAAAGACATCCCAAGAAACGAAACAAACCCAAGTCAACATCAGGTCACAGAAAAACTCCACACATTAGAAGCAACAATTAAAGACAACCAAAACCCTCTAGACTCCCCAATCACATGGAAAGATCTGGCCACAAAAACAAAATCTCTCCACCTAAAGAAAGCCTGTGGCCCAGACAACATCAAAAATGAAATGCTCAAGTTCAGCAATATGGAGATGCAGGGTGCGGTACTCAAATTATTCAACATCATATTACGTTCAGGCTGTTTTCCCGATATCTGGTGCCAAGGACTAATCTCCCCCATATATAAAAGTGGAAACAAATCAGACCCAAATAACTACCGCGGCATCTGTGTCAACAGTTGTCTAGGGAAGTTATTCTGCAGTATTCTAAATAGTAGATTACTTGATTTTCTTAACAAACATAATATCCTCAGAAAAAACCAAATAGGCTTTCTTCCAAAACACCGCACCGCCGACCATATCTATACCCTTCACACCCTCATTGAAAAACATATACACCAAACAAAAAATGGGAAAATATTCGCCTGTTTCATCGACTTCAAGAAAGCCTTTGACTCTATATGGCACGAAGGGCTCTATTAAAAACTTCTTCAGTGTGGAATAGGGGGCAAAGTCTATGACCTTATTAAATCAATGTACCTGAAAAACAAATGCGGGGTCAAAATTGGAGACAAATGCACCGATTTCTTCACCCAGAGAAGAGGCGCCCGGCAGGGCTGCAATTTGAGCCCGACCCTGTTCAACATATACATAAATGAATTAGCAGACATGCTGGAGCAAAGCGAGTCACCAGGTCTCCGTGTCCTGGATGGAGAAGTGAAATCCCTGTTCTATGCGGACGACCTGGTTCTGCTGTCTCCCACAGAACAGGGATTACAGCAACAACTAGACCTACTCGACAAATACTGCCAAAATTGGGCTCTAACAGTAAATCTAAAGAAAACCAACATCATGATTTTTCAAAAAAGGCCCAGATGTAAGGAAAACAAATACCAGTTTACCCTCAGTGATACCACTATAGGACACACTATGAGCTACACCTACCTTGGTCTAACTATTACAGCATCAGGGAGCTTCAGCATAGCAGTGAATGCACTAAAAGAAAAAGCCCGAAGAGCCCTATATGCAATAAAAAGAAAATTCTACAACATCCAAATCCCAATCAAAATCTGGCTCAAAATATTTGACAGCATAATCCTGCCCATTGCACTGTACGGTAGTGAAGTATGGGGCCCGCTAAATCACCAAAGCTACACTAAATGGGAAAAACACACAATAGAAGCCCTACATGCAGAATTCTGCCGAAGCATCCTTCGCACCCAAAGAAAAACGCCAACAAATGCATGCAGAGCCGAACTAGGCAGATACCCACTGATAATAAACATCCAAAAACGAGCACCAAACTTCCTAAATCACCTCAAATCTAGCTCCCCAGACACCCTTCATTTCAAAGCCTTTCAGACCCAAGAGCTAAACCCAGAAAGGAGTCCCCTGAGTCAGCTGCTACTGAAACTAAGTACTCAGCCGGACCCTGACCAGCCCCAGACCTACACAGCCGTCCAAACACCAATCCGAGTGAACCAAATCATTAAAAAATGCAAAGAAACCTACCTGGAACATTGGAACAAAATAACCGAAAGCCAAAGCAGATTAGAATGTTGCCGGGCCCTAAAAAGAGAATATAAACTGGCAGACTACCTCACGACCATCAGAGACACAAAACAGAGACAGACCCTCACCAGGTACAGACTAAGCGACCACCAACTGGAAATTGAAAAAGGCAGATACAAGAAATCCTGGCAGCCAAGAGAGAATAGAATATGCGATCAATGTCTGGCCGGTGAGGTTGAAACAGAAATGCATTTCCTCCTAAAATGCGAAAAATTCAACACATCAAGAAACATATTATTCAACAAGCTAAGCCAAACAACCCCAGATTTCAAGGAATTGGATGATCTGTCAAAATTGAGATTAGTCTTGGGGGAAGGAGACAGACCATAGCTTGGGGCCAAATATGTAACAACTTGTCACAACCTGAGGAATGTTTAAAATTAAGACTGTTTAAAATTAATATTGAACGTACCAAATGAAGTACAAAGACTGTTTAAAATTAATATTGTTTAAAAGTAATATTGTATGTACCCAACAAATGTCAAATCGATTGACACCTACAGAATGTTGGAAAAGTGTACCTTTTTGCTATGTAAGCTTTGGCAATATGGTTCTCTGTAAACTTTCATGCCAATAAAGCATTTGATTTGGAATTGGAATTGGAAAGCTGGCGAGCGAGAGACAGCGAAAGCTGGCGAGAGAGACAGAGAAAGCTGGCGAGAGAGAGACAGAGAAAGCTGGCGAGAGAGAGACAGAGAAAGCTGGCGAGAGAGAGACAGAGAAAGCTGGTGAGAGAGAGGCAGAGAAAGCTGGCGAGAGAGAGACAGAGAAAGCTGGCGAGAGAGAGACAGAGAAAGCTGGCGAGAGAGAGACAGAGAAAGCTGGTGAGAGAGAGACAGAGAAAGCTGGCGAGGGAGAGACAGAGAAAGCTGGCGAGAGAGAGACAGAGAAAGCTGGCGAGAGAGAGACAGAGAAAGCTGGCGAGAGAGAGACAGAGAATGCTGGCGAGAGAGAGACAGAGAAAGCTGGCGAGAGAGAGACAGAGAAAGCCGTCAAGAGAGAGACAGAGAAAGCTGGCGAGGGAGAGACAGAGAAAGCTGGAGAGAGAGATAGAGAAAGCTGGAGAGAGAGAGACAGAGAAAGCTGGCGAGAGAGACAGAGAAAGCTGGCGAGAGAGACAGAGAAAGCTGGTGAGAGAGACAGAGAAAGCCGGCGAGAGAGAGACAGAGAAAGCCGGCGAGAGAGAGACAGAGAAAGCCGGCGAGACAGAGACAGAGAAAGCCGGTGAGAGAGAGACAGAGAAAGCTGGCAAGAGAGACAAAGAAAGCTGGCGAGAGAGTGACAGAGAAAGCAGGCGAGAGAGAGACAGAGAAAGCTGGCGAGAGAGACAGAGAAAGCTGGCGAGAGAGAGACAGAAAGCTGGCGAGAGAGAGACAGAGAAAGCTGGCGAGAGAGAGACAGAGAAAGCTGGCGAGAGACAGAGAATGCTGGCGAGAGAGAGAAAGAGAAAGCTGGCGAGAGAGAGACAGAGAAAGCTGGGGAGAGAGAGACAGAGAAAGCTGGCGAGAGAGAGACAGAGAAAGCTGGCGAGAGAGAGACAGAGAAAGCTGGCGAGAGAGAGACAGAGAAAGGACGACCTGGTTCTGCTGTCTCCCACAGAACAGGGATTACAGCAACAACTAGACCTACTCGACAAATACTGCCAAAATTGGGCTCTAACAGTAAATCTAAAGAAAACCAACATCATGATTTTTCAAAAAAGGCCCAGATGTCAGGAAAACAAATACCAGTTTACCCTCAGTGATACCACTATAGGACACACTATGAGCTACACCTACCTTGGTCTAACTATTACAGCATCAGGGAGCTTCAGCATAGCAGTGAATGCACTAAAAGAAAAAGCCCGAAGAGCCCTATATGCAATAAAAAGAAAATTCTACAACATCCAAATCCCAATCAAAATCTGGCTCAAAATATTTGACAGCATAATCCTGCCCATTGCACTGTACGGTAGTGAAGTATGGGGCCCGCTAAATCACCAAAGCTACACTAAATGGGAAAAACATACAATAGAAGCCCTACATGCAGAATTCTGCCGAAGCATCCTTCGCACCCAAAGGAAAACGCCAACAAATGCATGCAGAGCCGAACTAGGCAGATACCCACTGATAATAAACATCCAAAAACGAGCACTAAACTTCCTAAATCACCTCAAATCTAGCTCCCCAGACACCCTTCATTTCAAAGCCTTTCAGACCCAAGAGCTAAACCCAGAAAAGAGTCCCCTGAGTCAGCTGCTACGGAAACTAAGTACTCAGCCGGACCCTGACCAGCCCCAGACCAACACAGCCGCCCAAACACCAATCCGAGTGAACCAAATCATTAAAAAATGCAAAGAAACCTACCTGGAACATTGGAACAAAATAACCGAAAGCCAAAGCAGATTAGAATGTTACCGGGCCCTAAAAAGAGAATATAAACTGGCAGACTACCTCACGACCATCAGAGACACAAAACAGAGACAGACCCTCACCAGGTACAGACTAAGCGACCACCAACTGGAAATTGAAAAAGGCAGATACAAGAAATCCTGGCAGCCTAGAGAGAATAGAATATGCGATCAATGTCTGGCTGGCGAGGTTGAAACAGAAATGCATTTCCTCCTAAAATGCGAAAAATTCAACACATCAAGAAACATATTATTCAACAAGCTAAGCCAAACAACCCCAGATTTCAAGGAATTGGATGATCTGTCAAAATTGAGATTAGTCCTAGGAGAAGGAGACAGACCATACCTTGGGGCCAAATATGTAACAACATGTCACAACCTGAGGACTGTTTAAAATTAATATTGAACGTACCAAATGAAGTACAAAGACTGTTTAAAATTAATATTGTTTAAAAGTAATATTGTATGTACCCAACAAATGTCAAATCGATTGACACCTACAGAATGTTGGAAAACTGTACCTTTTTGCTATGTAAGCTTTGGCAATATGGTTCTCTGTAAACTTTCATGCCAATAAAGCATTTTAATTGGAATTGGAATTGGAATTGAAAGCTGGCGAGAGAGAAACAGAGAAAGCTGGAGAGAGAGAGAGAAAGCTGGCGAGAGAGAGACAGAAAAAGCCGGCGAGACAGAGGCAGAGAAAGCCGGCGAGAGAGAGACAGAGAAAGCTGGCAAGAGAGACAGAGAAAGCTGGCGAGAGAGTGACAGAGAAAGCTGGCGAGAGAGAGACAGAGAAAGCTGGCGAGAGAGAGACAGAAAGCTGGCGAGAGAGAGACAGAGAAAGCTGGCGAGAGAGAGAAAGAGAAAGCTGGCGAGAGAGAGACAGAGAAAGCTGGCGAGAGAGAGACAGAGAAAGCTGGTGGGAGAGAGACAGAGAAAGCTGGCGAGAGAGAGACAGAGAAAGCTGGCGAGAGAGAGACAGAGAAAGCTGGCGAGAGAGAAACAGAGAAAGCTGGAGAGAGAGAGAGAAAGCTGGCGAGAGAGAGAGAGAGAAAGCCGGCGAGAGAGAGACAGAGAATGCTGGCAAGAGAGACAGAGAAAGCTGGCAAG